>NC_140960.1:12496193-12876193 GCF_014529385.1 Adiantum capillus-veneris | reverse complement strand
CATAATATGACTTATGGGACTGTGCTTTATGCTAAGTTGAGTAATGACTCTCGATTCTTGAGGATTATGTAGATGAGGGTGAGAACTAAGCATCTATGCAATAGTTGGGAGGCTAGAAATGTGAGGAAAGACAAGATCATCATTCATCATCAAAGCATTAATATTACATAGAGATGATGATGAGGATGTGATATCACTTTTATAGATTCTTGTTATGAAAATCCATGCTTCAAAGACATGGATCTCCTACTTCATTTTGGTGTGTTTGGGTAATGAGATGATGCCATTTGCCTTCTTATGAGCACATTTAGCCTTAAATTTTGTGAAATTTGATTAGTTTTGGCTCCACCAACCAAGTTACTATAGCAAGGCTACAGTGTCGTAGGAACTAGACACACAATTAGTTGCAGTTGGGTTGAGTCCACACTGGACGGACTTTTTCTTGGGCAGTGACACATGGCAGGCATACGGGTGGTGGTCTAGCTGTCCCCGGGCTAGACCACCATGACCACAGTTTTGAGATAGTCTTAGCTAGATTAGATATTGGTGAGCTGTTGGTGGCTCTTTATGGTTGTATATATCCATAGCCTGTTTGGGTTTTTATGGGATCATCTACCTTTGTGTTGTTCATCGTCTAGAGTCTACTTTCTTGAGTCATACACAGCACGCATGTACCATCCTTGCACAGTTGAGCCTCGACACCCCCAATGTACTTATGAGATCTGGGCTGGAGCTGAGTGTGCTGACATGCCAGAGTCTGTATTGGTTTCTTTGAGTTTGTCGATGTTCATGTTCAGGTTATGTTGAGTCGTACTATTTTTTCTCTATTGTTCATTGTCATCTGTGTTTACATTCTTTGGAGCGAGATCTCATGCACATTGCAGTGAAGAGCACCCACTATAGAGGGAATGACACATTATCACCGCTATAGGTGCTCTCACTTTTGGCACGCGCATTGGAACCTCAACTGAAGTCTCACTCGGTTGAAAGTCGAGTCAAGGAACTATTGGTTTCAGCTCCTTGTATCACTCGATTTGTTTGCACAAGTCTCGGCCTACCTCATCTTGGTCCCTTCTAGTTTTCCCTCGACCTGCTTAGTTTTCAACCTACTCGTCTAGACCTACTTGTCTAGTCTCTCCTCCTGGTCTAGTAGCCTCTAGGCTGGGTCTAGTCCTCTCTCGTCCAGGTCTAGCCAGGAGGTCTAGTCCCTTGCCCTGGTCTAGTGGAGTCTGGACCAGTGTGAGGTAAAGGTCTTTGTATTAAATGCTCAAAGCTTGGGTGGGCTTTTGGTTACTGCATGACATATACAAGGTAGTCAGAAGAGCGACAAAGCCCACTACTAAGTCCTTTGAAGTACTACCACAGGAAGCGTCAACCCTTTGTGCCAAGCAGAAGTCCACCAGCCCCATTACCCCTACCTTCTCCCTCAACCAGTTCTACACCTCCCCACTTCTCATCCACTGTGTTATAGCAAGCTCCTACACAGAAAGCCAAGGAGGAGCTTACAAGCTTTCTAGCTGAGGTGAATATTAAGTTTCCGACTTTCAAGGGTCTCTCAACAAAGGATGCTGACGACCATGCTCGGAGGTTTGTTTCTCTTTGCAGAGGTCATGGCCTCAACCGAGAAGATGCCTACTTAGTACTCTTTCCATCTACCTTGGATGGCTTAGCAGACAAGTGGTATAGTCAGTTTGCAGAGGACCACTTTACTACTTGGGCCACATTAAGACAACAATTTTGTGAAGATTTTAGACCAGGGCACTTCTAAGAAAGGGTTCTGGATGAGTTAGCCAACCTGATGCTTCAACCCAAAGAGACTTTTGTAGAACTCATGACTCGCACAAAGTCTCTGGTCGCCAAGCTTCCTCAGCAACCAAGTGAGTTTATGGTCAAGAAATGGGTAGAGAATGCTCTTCCAAAGACTTCTCAACAGAGACTCGGAGAGACTCTCAGACTTGATGCTAACATGGAGGAGTTTGTTGTTGCTGCTACTACGATAGAGGGGGCCAAGAAGCTATTTACCAACTCTTCTCAGGTTGAGACTACCTCTGTACTCTTGGAAAGTCCATCTGACCCTTTATCTTATTTATTTAGGGAACTTGAAGCCTAAAACTACAATGCGCTCTTCAAGAGGAGAAATCAATCTCTCTTAGATAGGAGAAGCCCCTACATCACAGAGCTTTGGATCAAATCAAGAGGGAGCTAGAAGAGCCTAGGTCCCTCAACCCCTCAAAATTTTTATCATACCCATCTCCCTCAGCCCCTCAAAGCTTCTACACCTCAGCTTTCAACTCCATGCAACAAGAGTAAAGACCACCTCGTCCCACGTTTTGTCCATCAAATCGGCCCATCTTATGCTACAATGTAGAGAATATGAGCATTACCAAAGCAAATGTCCTTTACCTGAAGGGTCTCCTCCTTGTCGTCATTACCCAGAGTCTAAGGACCACTACAGTAAGGATTGTCCCAAGCAAAGGGTATCCTCATCTTCAGGCTCAACTCACAAGCAGCAATAATTCACATACTAGAAGATCAATTTGATCGCAGTAAACACCATCCCTCGACCATCACATGCTACTCATGCGGTTAGGCCACAAGTGGGGGATCCACTTGGGGTCCTCACTCAGGCACAAAGAGCAGATCTTGGTCTCACCTTGCCAACAGGTCCATCTCATCCATCTCCACTTCCACAACCTGAACCAACTGATGAGCCCTTCATTGGTGCTAAGAGTAGGCCAACCTCTATGCTATCTAACATTGATGGAGCCTTCTTGGAAGTAGTGGCTGACTTGCAGTAGGTCAAAGTTCTAGAGGAAGCCCATATAGAAGGAGCTAAGCCCACAGCGGAAGCCATCTTGAAGAACACCTTTCAGCAAGTGTCACTTTATGATATGCTCCGGCTCAATGCAAACCTCAGAAGTGACACCCTCTCGGTCATTCAGTCTTTGTACCCGGGTACAGGGCCTAGTGGCGGGCACCTCCTCGTACAGCCCCGAGAGTCTTACATGATGTCCTATCCATACGCTCCTCTCACCGATTACAAAAGTCCTCGTCTCACTGTATCTATTCTTGGTCATCAATTTTCTGGCGTCATAGTCGCTCTATAACGTGTGTTCACGGGGTATTTAAAAATTCCCTCTTTTAAACATGTCTAAATGAATAAAATGACCCTTTATTTTAGGAATTTTTTCCAAAATTGAATATAAAACCCCCTTATTTTAATGTATCTTTGTTAAATTGCCTTAAAAATTTTGCATTTTAAAACCCCTCCTTTCGAACTCACGTTATACATTAACATGATTACATAGTGCACCCCCCAAGAATAGTCGATGGTGGTGGATTTGGGATCAATCTGATGCCAAAGTTAACTATGTTGGCTTTAGCTCTGCAACCTACCCTCCTTGCTCCATTCACTGTTATATTGGCCGACGAGAGGACAATGGGCATAGTATACAAGGTACCTTTGAAGGTACAAGACCTCACCTTTAGCTTGGATTTTGTGGTGGTCAGTCTTCCCCAGGTAGAGGGAGGATTGCCTTTGCTTATTGGTAAACAAAATAGAATGGGTAGCTTACAAGCATTCCATTAATGTCGATGTATACTTCCCTGGGTAGATCTGTTCACTCTTGAAAACAATCACCCAAAGAATGCCAATAGTTGAGTCTTACCCTTGGCCTGAAAATGGCTCTTAGCCTGTGTGGCTCATAGCCCTTGTGCAAATTAGTGTTCAATGGACGAACCGATGAAGACTATTTTGAGTAGCATCTTAGCCACGTGATAGCTGAGAGTTAGAGCACCTTGGCTCAGGCTGACTCATGAGCAAAACACGTATCAAAATCTTCTTAGAAGATTTTCATTATTCCCTTAAAGAGAGAACGAGAGAGAAGAAGAGCATGCTGGGCTGCGGAACTTTCCTTGAACGACTATGATGTGTATAGTTGATTGCCATGCTCGTGTGCATCTTATGCCTAACGTGCAGCGTATCCTATAAGCATGCAACAAGTTTCTGCTATGACTCTCGCATTGAGAGAGGTAACAGAAAAACACAACCACATCTTGATCTACCTGGCTTGCAGGGTCGTGATTGTATGAAAGTGACTTAGCATTGGCACTTTGCCTGTGATATAAGTCCTAGATTTAGGTTCCTTTTAGTGCTATTGGGTGTTGATAGCAACCAACCATCAGGTTCAACAATCCATGACTTAGTCTGTCCTTGAGAGAGTTGCGAGTGTGATAGCGGAAGCATAATGCATAAAGGGGTGGAATCCATGCCACCTGCTTAGCATGCCTTGCATGCAAAAACGTAAGCCCTTGGCTACTATAACGGTCTCAAGAGTGAGAACCAAAACCATAAGTGCCTTGCACAGAATAAACTAGTATGGATTCTGTGAGCTGACATTCCCTATTTTTCCAGTTCCCCAAACTTGTGTGCCAAAGCCCTTGATTCCAAATCAATGGCAGTATCTCGGCACAAGGGAGAAGCCGTGCTTCATGTAAAATTGCCAAAGCACTTTGCTTTGCACAATGACAGTAATTGCCAAGTAAAGTGGAAACATGGAAAAAAAAACAAGAAAAACTTAAACTTGGCTAACTTGGTAGTTGTTGCTGCAACCCGTTGTTATGAGATTCCAAAGGGAAAGCTCGCGTAAAGGTGGCTCATAGCCAAATCGGCCGTGCGAGAAAGAGTTGTCACATATGGATATACGCCCTCTTGTATCATATACATCCGTCGTATACGGAATGAAATAATTTGCAAACCGTTTGCCAAAGCCTTCCCAAGTTTGTATGCTCATAGCATATGCCAAACGTGGTGAGTCATTATGCAAGATGCATAAATAGAAGCCTTGTTTCACCTAAATCGGGTAGTGCTAATAGCCAATTGATGTGGCTGCAAATGGCATGACAAAAAGAATCGACCTTGTCGAGCAATTTCAAGTGAAATTAACCAGTATTGTGTGACAAGCATCCTATGTTGGCTTGTAGAAACAGTGACAAGGAGTCGGCCATGCCGAGCAACTTGCTGCCCTCAACAAATGCAATAATATGCCATGCCTGTCACCTTGAGATGTTGAAAAATTGGCCCTTGGCCCTGCCTTTGAAGCAAAAAGTAACCTGTGATGAGCGTGCTCCATCAAGGTACTCAGGAGAAGCCATGCTTCATATAACTATGTCTGGCCTCTTTGCCAATAAATGCTATTAGCGACCGATAACATAGCGAAAGAGTCGACCTTGTCAAGAATGCATAAAAAATTGACCGTGCCAAATTATAAAGTTAATGGAAAAGCAGTAAAACACGTGCAAGTGATGCATCTCGTACCTGCTTGGCATTATGAATGATAGCCGTGATTATTCATTCCATTGCATACGAGAGTTATGAAGCACATGTGCAATAAGTACTCCACTTCATGCTGTCAAGGGCCTTGCCCAATTCGCAACCAATTTGGAATCTTGTGAGCAACTTCAATGCTCCAGTGGTGTTACACAAACCGTGCGTCGGCCCTGCCGAGTTCTGTGCACTTTGAACAAGAGCGTTGCAGTAGAATCATTCAAGCCTTGCTTGAGAAATTCTACCTATCTCTTGGTGGCAACCATTGCACCAGTCGGAATTCACAAAACCAAACAAAGTGCAGATGATTGTATAAAGAATGCAAAAAGTAATGCCGAAACATAAACAAAAATACCTGGAATCATGGCGAAAATCCATGAAGGCATCATAGCCGTTGAAGGATCCTGCTCTTAGTCGGCCAAGCCAAACATTTTGACTACCGTCCTGAAGCCTTTCTCGCATTGCTTTTGCTTGGAAAGTGGTTCACCACTTTCCACAAGCATAATCCTTATTTAAGGTGCAATCATAACTGATTCGGTGATGAAAGCTCCCTTGGAAAGCTCGATCCCGTGAATAGCCATACCTACATATTCGTGTGCCGACATGGTCGTACCATGTTGGTTCCGTCGCTTACTAAACAATCGGTGGTAAATTGAGAAGCTTACTTCAGTGGAAAAAACTCCAGAATTTTCTATCCTTGCAGAACTATGGCATGGCCTTGGTTGCATGCCAAGCATGCCATGCCCTACGTGCATGCATGATTGCATGCCTTGACATGCAATCCACAAGAGCCGCGGGTCCCTGCCCCTATCAAGAGGGGGTGCCCTAATTTAGGGCGCCCACTAAATCCAAACTATGAAGAAAAACTCCATGGCGGCGACGCAGGCGACTCTGCAGGAAGAAAATCCCTTTGCTCTGGCCTGCACGGGCTTTGTTGGGGCTCGCAGCAGGGATGGGATGTGCATAGCATGCTGGGGTGCACCCGATGAGTCCAATCTTGGCGGGTTTTGAGCAGGCCGACATGCTTCCCTTTGTGTGTGCTAGCAGCTGATCCCGCCAAGCTTCCCGACTCCAGTTCTGTAGAACGCCGACTCCTGCGGCCATGGTGGTGTCTGGAACCCCGATCACGAGAGAGAAAATCCATGCCGTTCTTGCAGCACGAAATCTCACCATTCATCCATGAAAAAACTCTGCCATGCTCCTTCTTTGCCGAAAGGAGGGCGAGCTTCCATGAACCCCAAAGAGAGAGAGAGAGAGAGAGAGAGAGATCGAAGATCCATGGCCTCCATGCCCCCTTCTTCTTCCTTCCCCTTCTCCCCTGAGCTCTGATACCAATGTAAGACCAACGGGTAGACAGACATGCGAATAACCTCCCAACCATCCTATATATAGGCCCTTGGCCCTCTTCCATATATAGACCCCTTTACTGCATGTGTGTCCGGCACATTGCTCGGGCCGTGCCCGTCTACTCCTACCTTTTGCATGACAACTGCAGTGATTGGAAGCTACCACATCGATGCCGTGCTATGTGGTCTCTATTCAAGCCTTGCCTGTGGATACACCCTCTTTCCCGAATCCTTAGGCTAAAACCAGCGACCCAAGTCATCCAAAAGAAAGTGTGTCAGTCTGTGTTAGTCCCTCTTGATCATGCTTCAGGTGTTCCCCTTATGGAAGTCATGGGCCTTGGTGAACCTATTACACATCATAGAAGGGGAAAGAAATCTCCTCTACAGGAGTTCGCCAACGTTCCACCTCTTCCCTTAACATCCCCTATGTCTGACGTCCCACCCACTCAAAAAAACTATGTTGTGTCTGAAGACTTACCCTTTGAGGAGCTTCCACTACAGGAGTTCGCCAACGTTCCACCTCTTCCCTTAACATCCCCTATGTCTGACGTCCCACCCACTCAAAAAAACTATGTTGTGTCTGAAGACTTACCCTTTAAGGAGCTTCCACTAGGATGGTTACAACAAGAATATTTGGAGTTTCCAATCGATCAGACACCAGCCCATGATGTCTCGAAGCTCCAAGAGGTAGCTCACTCTTCATCTTTTGAGGCGCCCTTTTAGCTACACCTCCTGACCCGATCAAAGAAGTCAACCTGGGCGACCCTGACAACCCTCAGCACATCCTCTTAGCCGCTTGGTTATGGGTGAAGGGGATCGGGGAGCACCACAAACGGAGAGTGAGAGAGAGAAGGAGACACACGACACAGATATGGGTGGGGAGACTCAAAAGAGTGAGCAGTCCCCTATACACTTATTCTATGTATAAGGTATACAAGTCAGTGGTCGCCCAGACTCTGGGCGGCCGGGCAAGGCACAGACGCCTATACCCCAACAACCTCCCACTTAAAGGCGACTGTGCCTTTAAGCAAGAGAACCTAGTCTAAAGACTACAAAAGGCGAGAGAAAACCGCTCTCAACCGATGCCCACTGGCTGGCTGTGATCGTGTGCATCCGGCTGTCCTGCTCCCGTGTAAGTCCATAAACCACCAGACGTACCGCACACGTACTGCAAGTATATATGCAATACCTGCATATCTCCCTCATGCACTATGCCATCATCAGTCAACAAACGACTGACAACCCCAACTGCAAATGCTCCCACTGCAGCTGCGATATCCGGTCTCAAGATCAACATCTCATACATGAGACCACCGAATGCCGATGCAATGCTAGCGGGCCCTGCTAGCTCTACAGAGCATGCATCAACATATATATCCCTAGCAATAGGCATCTCTGACTGACAAGGCATGTCAGCCACATGCATCTCCTGACTGTCCACAAAAGACGCATCAACCTGTCGTGCAACCTCAGAGCAAACCAGCTGCTCTAGGTGTCTGCTGGAAGACATATCCTGCACAACTATATCCCCATGCTCACTGTCGAGCATAGAAAGGAATGACTGCATAATCGCTGACATCTCAGCCTCCTCTACAATCATCCACTGCAAACATGACCACTCAATCTGCTGTGACTCACTAGAGCTCTCATGCTCTAACTCCGTATGCATAGACTCTTGCACAACGTCCTCCTGTCGTGACTCACTAGAGCAAGACCGTTCTACCTGTCTATCATGCATAGAAGTATCTCGCACAACTGAATCTCTGCTTTGCTCAGTCACTAGCGAAGCATGCATGTCTGACTCTGTCACCTCTCTGTGTGACTGCTCAAGTCGTGCCCCAACTGTGTGCACAACGAGCTCACTACTCTGCACTCCATGTAAAGCATCCTGCAACCCACAAGCAAAAGAGACTCGCCTGCTCTCTCGCTGTCTACCTGGCTGCATGATCACAGAGACAACACCGTCTCTCGTGTGATCCACATGCAATGGGTAACCTGTACCACTCTTGGCACCTCTCGCAATCACTAGCGAACCCAAATGCAACGCAAAAGATCGCTCAAGCAGCGATACCCAACATCCACTATCCCGTAACTGTCTGATTGAGATCAAATCTCGTCTCAGATCTGGCACATGACGCACATGACGCAGGGTAAATCTCATACCAATGGGCAAGGGCAAACATATGTCTCCTGCACCCTCAATGTCATACACAACACCATCAGCCATGTGCACACAACCAAGTCTCCCACTAGAAAACGTGCTAAACCACTCACGATGCGACATGACATGGAATGTAGCATCTGAATCTAGTAACCAATGTGAAGACAATGTGCAATCCGATATGCAATCCGTAGACATAAGATCGTCTGAAGACAAGCTAGATGTAAATGTGACATCGCCGTCACAAGCATACTCAGTAACCACCGTACTGATCTCACTAGCATCTGTCATGCCCAAATCTGCATCACGCATCTGTCGCCTCCGTTGTCTCAAACGCCTGAAACATCGACGCCTAATGTGCCCTCTATGTCCACAATGCCAACATGTCAAGTCTCTATGCCGTCGAGACTTGCGTGTGGGATCAATCTCTCCCATGGACATAGAAGTGGGACTAGACTCCCCTGTAGACATGGATGTCGCGTACATAGCATGTAAACTCTGCCATAAAGCATGAGTTGTAGTCTCCCTCGAGACCTGCCAGCCAGTCAACAGACTCAACCAGATGCAAACGAATCGTAGACATTGCCAACTCATCAAGATCCTGCCAATCATCATCACGCATAGAATTGGGCTTCACCGATAAACCACGCAAGGGTTTATCCTGCCCCAAATCCGCCAATGCAATAAGCATATGCTCCTTCCAAGCAACAAAATCTGCACCATCAAACTGTGTCAGACCATAACGCTGGAAGTCAAATGAAAAATCAGCCATAATGCTCGCAAAAGAGCAACCAAAAAATGAGTAGCAAATGTCAACCAAATCAGCCCTAAACTGGCTCGAATCGCATCAACAAAAGTCAACAAATATGGCTGTAAGATATGGCTGCAAATCAGCCCCAAAACAGCCCCAAAATTCAGCTCTTAAACAGCTGCATAAACAAGTCACAAATGTGTCCCAAATCAGCCTACAACTGAGTCATACATGGACACCTGCAAAGAGGAAACAATGGCTGAAAATTCAGCACCCAAATAAGCCCTCAAACCTGCCTGTAAACTTGTAAACTTGTAGCTGAAACCTGTTGAAACACCTCAAGCCATTATTGCTCGAATCCGGCTACCTAGCTCGTAGCCACACAAGCATACATCACAATACTCACTCCTGTGAGTGTGCCAAGATAATTGTACGCCTGTCAAACCCGTGAGCTAATCACCAAGCCCACACTGTGCGGTATCGATGCATACACACGCACAAATCTCCCACCTGCAAAGAACACCGCACGCAAATGCTGAGTGCAACCCGCAATCTCTACCTAGATCGCATAAATGATGCGCATAAAACTCCTGGGAAAATTTCGCCAGAGTTTCGTCAGTAAAACGGCCACAAAACCAGTAACCAAACTGACTGCACGCTCAAAACCATGAGCAACCAAAGCGCATCAAACCGCACTCCAAATGCATGCACCAATCTCCGCACTTTGCATACATCATTGCAAACACCTGCAAATCTAGTACACAAATATCTGCTCTACCTGTGACTGCCAAAAAACATGCTCGAGGCATACATTGCCGAGCTCAAAATGCAATCACATTAGTCTCCCTGAGCATCAAACCACATAAGGCATACATCGTATCCTCCCACCTGTGAGGAAACTTGCAGCAAATATCACTCTCACATCTGAGAGCAAACCATGTGTGGAATCCTCGACACACAATAAACAACTGCTGCTGCAAAAAATTCAGCGTTCAAAATTTTAAAATTCTGATATGACGAGCGCGTCCGGAGCATGCCAAAACCCCAAGGTAGACTCCTAGATCACATGTATCCGAGTCCGGGTGTGAAAGCTATGCCAAAAACCTCCGTTTCGACCCAAAAACGCAGCATAAACTGCCAAAAGAGGGCTGAAAAATGCAGCTCCTCAACCGTAGCTCGAATGAGGTTTCTGATGGCTCGAATGGCTTCGAAAGGGGGTAAGACGCCAGCACACCTGGTGGAAACGCTCTTGGAAAGCTGAATTTGCCGATGCCGAAGTCGAAACCCTGTTTGCACTCTTGAAAGTGCGCACACGTACGCGATTTCGGGAATGAAACTGGCTCTCCGCTATCGTCGTGACTGTGCACACACGCGCTCCCTCCGCACCTACGCTCTGATACCAATTGAAGGGGATCGGGGAGCACCACAGACGGAGAGTGAGAGAGAGAAGGAGACACACGACACAGATATGGGTGGGGAGACTCAAAAGAGTGAGCAGCCCCCTATACACTTATGCTATGTATAAGGTATACAAGTCAGTGGGCGCCCAGACTCTGGGCGGCCGGGCAAGGCACAGACGCCTATACCCCAACAATGGGAGAATCCCGTGCTGCTCGATCAGGGAGTCTCTTTCATACACTCTTTTTAAGATGTTTTTGCTTGGTCCTACAAAGATTTGGAAGGGATCCCACCAAAATTGGGTGTCCATACTATCCCTCTGGTTGAAGGGGCTAAGCTGGCCAAAGACGGAGCTTACAAGCTCAACCCTAAATATGCAGAAGTTGTCAAGGTAGAGCTAGAAAAAATGAAAGAATCAGGGATCATTGTACCTGTGGAGCACTCTGAGTGGTTATTACCCATGGTGATAGCGCCTAAGAAGCAAACCAATAAAATCCGTGTGTGCATCGATTACTGCGCTCTAAACAAGGTAACATCCCAGACGGTTTTCCCACACCCTTCACTGAGTGTGTGCTTGAAGATATAGCAGGGCATGTATTATATAGTTTCATGGATGGGTTCAGTGTGGATATAATGAGTTGGGCATCCATCCAAGATCATATCAAAACGGATTTTGTGACTCCTTGGGGTATTTTCATCTACATTAGAACGTTGTTTGGGTTGAAAAATGCTCCACCTTCCTTCAATCGCACAGTATATCTCATATTTTGTCCTTTGCTTACAGATCATCTTCGCATCTTCATGGACGATTTTTCAACCTTCTCGGGTGCTCAGTGTTCAACCCTAGTGGAGAATCTAGAGGAGCACCTCGCTCAGCTCTCTGCTATCTTCCTCAAGTGTAGAGAGGCACGCCTGAAGCTCAATCCAAACAAATGTCATTTTTTGGTCACTAAAGGTACTTTTCTAGGCCATGTGGCATCTGCTAAAGGTTTAGCGCGTGACCCAGAGAAGATAGTAGCCATCTTGAAGTTACCTCCTCCCATCAACCCAAAAGGTGTTTAGAGATTTGTAGGTCACACAGGCTATCATTGTAAGTTTATACGCATGTATACACAGGTGGCTCAACCATTGACCCAGCTCTCTGGTGCTACTCTACCCTTCCAATGGTCAAAACCAAAAGCTGAAGCATTTGCATACCTCAAAAAATGCCTCATTGAAGCACATATTTTAGTTTCCCTTGATTGGTCTCTCCCTTTTCGTGTGCATACGGACGCCAATCAACTGGTTGTGGGTGTTTTGCTGACGCAGCCTAGTAAGGAGTTCAACCTGGATCATCCTGTTCACTATGTAAGTTGACTGCTCACCAAAGCAGAGCGCTATTAAATGGCTCCGAGATTAAATGCTACTACCCTTCACCATAATACATAGGATGTAGTCCCTTTTGTTAGTACTTTTACCTGGCATTGTGCTCTCTATCATCCTGCCGACTCACTTCTATCATTTGCCGTATCACAGTCTTTCTTTACCTACATCTTTGTCCCACTTAAACATTGTTCTTATGGTCTATGTTTGTCTTCTGTCCCCTCAGTTTTCAATGGATTCCTGCTTTGTCCAATAAATGAAGTGTATTCTTTCATTAAACATTTTCCTATGGGGTTAATTGCATCAGTTATTTATTGAGTTACTCTCATGTCTCGATCTATCCAATTGGATATTTAATTGGGTATTTCTCTCTCCTCATGGAGCCTTCTTGAGGCTTTCTCATCTCAACTGCATTGCCATCTTCCCCTCCTTAGACTCCATTACTCTTCTTTTCATAATTGCGATATTCATCTCACATATGGAATGTGGAATGTTGGTTAGCTAGGGTGCACATAGCAATCTATCCTTCCTTTGGCAAGGTTGTGTAAAAAATCTCTTTCCCTAGCTATGTTGTGTAGTATGCAACCTTTCCTTTTCGTGTTATTGGATGCTCTTCACAAGCACTTACAGATCAAAATAGGGAGGGTTCTTGCATAGTTTGTGTGTTAATGCAGCTATTGGAACTGATAATGTTTTCGATGTAGCAACCTCTACTTCACTATTCCAGGCAATGCTAATTTAGTCTACAGTTTGCAGGTTGCAAGAGAATCCCCTTGGCACTCCCTACCCTCAACCTTTAGCCCCCTATCTAGTTTTCCTTGCCCATAACCCACTCCTCCCCACCCCCCCTCGCCCCTCACCATCCCTCACTCGCCCCTACTACCCTCTCTCGCCCCTACCCTGTCCCCTCGCCCCTCACCACCCCTCCCTCGCCCTTACCTAACCTCCCCTTGTCCCTACCTAGTCCCCTTGCCCCTCACCATCCATCCCTCGCCCCTATCTCCCCTCCCCTTGTCCCTACCTCCTAGCCTCACCCCTCACCACCCATCCCTTGTCCCTCTCTCCCCTCCCCTTGTCCCAACCCTAACCCCCTTGCCCCCTCCCTACACTCTCTCGCCCCTACCCTCGGCCCTCTCTCTACTTTGCTTACCCTCACCCTGTGCAATTCCCTCGTCCCTATCCTACTCTTTGAGCCCTACCCTGTCAACCCTCGCCCCTATCCTGCTCCCTTTCCCTATCCTTCTTCCTTTCGCCCTATCTGACATCGACCTACCCTCACCCTACCCCACTTATCTTCTGTCTCAACCTATCGAGTGTGCAACGTTCGTCTCGTTCTGCATTCTCAAAGGACCGAACTCACGCTTTGCAAGAACTGCTCAACTAACTGTGTGAATGTAAGCTTTTGTGTCTATGTAAGTTTTCAAGGATACAGACACAAAGTGCGTTCACAAAACCTCACGATGACTGGTACAAGCGAGGAATCTCGTAAGAAAACCTTGTCGCCTATCTTACTCCCTTTCCCTATCTTGCTTCCTTTTGCCCTATCTGACTTCAGTCTACCCTCACCCTACCCCACTTATCTTCTGTCTCAACCTATCGAGTGCAGCCTTCGTCTTGTTCTGCATTCTCCCACGGACCGGACTACCTCGAGTAATCTCACACTTTGTAAGAACTTTTCAACTAACTATGTGAATAAAAACTTTTGTGGCTATGTAAGTTTTTGAGGATACAGACACAAACTGCGTTCACAAAACCTCACGATGGCTGGTACAAGCAAGAAATCTCATAAGAAAACCTTGTCGTGACAGAGACCCTCAACTGATACATCTCAAATTTATCCAAAGGAAGACATAGAAAAATCCAACCATGGACTTACAGATTTGTCCTCCAGTGATCATAGTGATGAGAGTTACAAAGCTTCTCTAGAGTCCTCGTCGACGTCTGACTCTGACTCTGGCTCTGACTCAAAGTCTTCTAACCAACGGGAAGAATATGTGAAAGACAAAAAGAAGGCCAACACTCACGTGTTCAGTCATCAAATCACTATGCCTCCTTCCTCCAAAACTCAAACTAGATTCACTTTGAGCTTTCATCTGCAACAACCTCATCCTTCCCTTCAAGAAGTTTTATCAAGAGATCAGCTACAAATGCTAGGTCTGACAGCATTGGCAGAGGCTGATCTCCCTACTGATATTCCCATGGATATGGTGCATGTGGTTCTCAAGCTTTTCCCCAAAGTAAGAGGGCACACACTGACGGCTACATGCATTGGTCTGCTTTGGGGATGACAAACTTTCCTTCAATAAAACCGGCTATGAGAACCTAATCACAACTTTCAAAAGATGTGACCATTCAAGCATGCCAGGAGCTACTTAGTTTTGATCACGCTGATTATGTAAGGAATAAAAATCTCTGGGCCATTTTCAAGTATTACTTCCTAGTCAGAGCTACTAAAGTAAGCAAGGGCAAATGTGATGTGCCTACTATGTTCTCTCACTGCGATGGCCAACACTGCCTCATCAACACCATCCCGTGTGGCTTTCATCAGATTTTCTTTACCTCCTTACAATCCCAGGCAAAAGGATTTAGAGCTCAGATGCAATCTATGCAATCTAGCTTCCAGTGCTTTGCAACTCCTATGTTGGCTTGAGTCATTAACAGACATGTTAGCCCCATGGATGTGGATGCGGATATGTGGCATAAAAACTCAAAGGAAAAAGGGAAATCTATTGAATAGATGATGGATCTACCTGGGAAGAAGAAGAAGAAGAAGAGGGTCAGAGTGGTGAAGGACACATTAGAATCTCTGATATCATTGCTAGTATTTGAAAGCCAACAGCTTCAAGTGAAGCACCCTGTACGGCGCCTCCTCGCATACTTCCGCTACTTGATTTGTGGTATGCTCGGGTGCTTCAGATCACACTATGCATGTCATAGCTATGGTTTTTACAATGTGTGTCCCTGTCTCTACTGCTGTCATTTTCACTCCTACCACAGTGACTAGCTCCCAAGCCCCGTTCAAAGTTGCTTCTTCCCCCTATGCCTATCCCTGTTTACAGCCACTCTACCCGTCTCTACTCCACCAGAGAGACTAGCTCACGATTCTCCACCAGCAATGCCACATGCTCATAGTTCACCACTAGTAGTGCCACTTGCCAGCCCTCTCCAACCTGACCATCTTCCACTTGACACTGCTGCGGGTTGTTCCACAATTTCGGACTCTACTTCCCTTTTTCGACTATCAGAGGACATACTGCAGGAGTCTCGACAAGCCATTGCTACTATTGAGTTTGGGGTGGAGTGGTTGGCTGCTACTCACCAGCGCCACTCCGCTACATACGTAGCAATGGAGGGCTCTCTACATGTTATAGAGAGCACAATTGCAGAAAGAGATGCTACTATTTTCGCTTTGCGACATGCATTGCAAGAAAAGGCTAAAGTCATTGACGACCTCTAAGCTCAAATGCAGGGACTTTGGGAAGTGCTACTTCACAATAATATGGGATTTCAGGCTCCAGGCAGTAGGGGATATGGTTGGACAAGGCAGGGGATATAGGTACAAGCTCCTCTTGGGTGTGTATAGCCAGGTAGGTCTACCCATTTCATGGGACCCTCTACACACACTTCTGTCGGATACCGCTAGCCTCAAAACTATACCTACTATCCCCAAATGTTTCAATTGTCGGCTTCCTTACCCCATATGCAGTCGACACAAAGTGTTCCTTGCGACGACCTTGCTGGTGCACACCGACATGGTTGTGTTAGTTGATGCCATGAGTACACTTCAAGCCAGATGCTCCCATCAGCAGTGCAGCAAGAGGCAGCTCTAGTCATCGAGAGCCAGTTCGGCCAGAGCAGCATAGCTCATCAGCTACAGTCTCCCACTGAGGACTTCTAAACTCGGAGCGAACTTTTTTGAGCGATGATAAAATCGAGCGAGTTAATGAGAGACACTTTATCGTTAACTGGAGGCCTTCTTGTCCATCAACGTTTGATACTCAATAAGAGACGCTATCTCAAACGCTAAGAGAGAGTTTTCTTAATAGAAAAAAGACTCCCTAAAGGACTACAAAAAGAGAGATATTTTTTTGGTAAAACTCACAAAATTGAGTGGTATTGTATTATATTAATAAAAAATGCAAGACTTACCTTGCTCACAAGCCGAGCTAGGACACCATAGCAGGTAACCGTATATCAAGCACAAAAATTTACCAAAATCATACATCAAGTTTGCGAGCTGCGAAGGGGAGGCCATCCTCGGCAAAACAAGTGCAGACCCACACCACATAATGCCGAATGGTGGGGCTCGCAATCCCCATCACTGGGAGGCCAGGCCTAGGATGCCACCATACTAATAGACGTGACATATCCATCATAGTGTCCAAGGCCTGGGACCAAATCCATCGAATAGCCGACAAACAAGCAAGAGTCCCCAACAGATACACTGAGTTGTACACATGTAGACAAGTGACCCCAACATAAACAAAACTTTCTAGTACACAAATAAATCGGATAAGCTACCAACAAATAGAATCTGTCCACCATCACCGACAACTTTGCCCCCCCCCCCCCAACTAACTTTGTGCTCACTATAAGAACACATGTTCTTTTTGTTTTTTAAAGCCTTCCTAAAGGACTATAAGAAGAGAGAGAGTTTTTATTTAAAAAAAACTCCCAAAAGGGATCTGCGTGGACTATAAGAAGAGAGAGAGTTTTTGAGAGAAGCGTGGACTATAAGAAGAGAGAGAGTTTTTGAGAGAAAAAACTCCCTAAAGGGATCTGCGTTGTGGACTATAAGAAGAGAGAGAGTTTTTGAGAGTAAAGGGATCTGCATTGACGCAAATCCCTTTAGGGAGTTTTTTTTAATAAAAACTCTCTCTTCTTATAGTCCTTTAGGAAGGCATTTTTTTATTAAAAAAAGATGTGATCTTGTAGTGAGCACAAAGTGAGTAGGGGGTACCCTTTTTGTTCAATGAAAAGTGAATGGTGAATTTAATGAATTATGGGGTGATCCCGAGCCATGCACGTTGGAAAAAAAATGGAAAGACGACAACCATCGCACATGCAAGTGGGGTCGTAGGTCGGACCGATACACGCAAGTGGCAGGTACCACTGTATGGAGGGGCTGGTAAATTTACTTGTCAAAAAGAAAATAATTTATGTACGGTAATTGTCTCTCTTTATTTGTCCTAAATGTAAAAGTGAATACACTTTTATTAAAAAAAAATCTTCAAAGTGCTTTAAAAAATTTATCCCTGAAAGGGTTGCACGTCTGGCACACCCTTTGAGGAAGATTATACTACAAAGAGAGAGAGAGAGAGAGAGAGACAGAGAGAGAGAGAGTAGGGCTAGAAAAATACATTTTCTCTAATCGATGAAAATAAGGGCAAGCACTTGGATTTCTCTCGATTCTTAGGTCAAAATTTGAAGATTTTGCCTGTAGTGACACTAAAGCTTGTGTAAATTTTTTGCTCTTTTTTTCTTATAGCCGTTTGAAACTTTGATTTTTTCTTTAAGGTAAGCTCAAAATATAACCGAGATTTTAAAATTTCAACCGGTTAAAATACATTGGACCCGCATTTTTTCTAGCATTGAGGGAAAGTCTCACTTCTTTCTTTTCAATTTTTATACACATCAAAGAATTTCAAAAAAAAGGCCCATTGACTTTTGTATTATGGAATACCTTCTAAGTCCCTTGTCACACAAGGGCACCTATCCCACCCTCCTTTTGCAAATGGTCATTATCTCTATTGTCACATTGGAGTTGAAAACAAAAGCTGTACATATTCTCAAGGGAGTAGCCCAAGTGGTAAAACCTACGGTTTAGATGCTATCTGCCAAGGTTCAACGCCTCTGAAATGAACTCCTATGTGTAATTTTTGTTGTTGGCCACTACTTTGAAAACTTGGACAAGGGTGCAAGGCATCCTTTTGACAAGGGATGGAGGCTAACTTTTTCCTTTTTATCTGCAAATGACTGGCTACCACCTTCGTGTGGCCTTTATTTCCCTGTCCTAGTGTGACATAGCGTAAGAGAAATCGCTCTTCTCATTCAAGAGTGATGTGAACCCTCTCTCTCTCTCTCTCATGGAGAAGAGGGCTTAACAACTAGGCCCATCCCATATAAATATTTTCTCGGATTTTGGTTCGCTCGGAAAATGTTGCTCGGTGTATGGTAGGACTCTCTCTCACTATAGATTTGATGGCTCCCCCCCAAGAGATGCATACTTCAGGTGCAGTAGTGGCGATGACTCTTTCTCTCGGTTGACAGGACCGCATTGCTCTGCTTAGTTTTCTTTTGTACATATAGTGACTTTTCGGGTCTCTTTACAGCATAGTGTTACTCGCACCGAGACAGTGAGTGGTTTTGTGGTGGACAACCTGTAGTGAGGCTACAGTGTCGTAGGCACTGAACAAACAGTTAGTTGCAGTTGGGCCACTGGAGGGACTTTTGCCTGGGCAGTGACAAGTGGCAAGCATACGGATGGTGGTCTAGCGGTCCGGGGCCACACCACCACGACCACAGTTTTGAGATAGTCTTAGCTGGATTAGATTTTGATGAGCCATTGGTGGCTCTTTATGGTTGTATATATTCATAGTTGTTTGGGTTTTTATGGGATCATCTACTTTTGTGTGGTTCGTCGTCTAGAGTCTACTTTCTTGAGTCCTATGTAGCACGTCTGCACCATCCCTGCACAGTTGAGCCTCCACACCCCCACTGTACCTATGAGATTTGGGCTGGAGCTGAGTGTGCCGCCATGCCAAAGTCTGTATTGGTTTCTTTGAGTTTGTCGATTTTTTTGTTGTTGATGTTCAGGTTCTGTTGAGTCGTACTCTGTTGAGTCATACTGTTGTTTCTTTGTTGCTCATTGTCACATGTGCTTACATTCTATGTAGTGAGATCGCACACACGTTGCACTAAGGAGCACCCACTATAGAGGGCATGACACATTATCTCTGCTATAGTTATAACACTATCTCTCATTATACAAGGCCTACAAGTTTGCACTTCTTTGCATCTCTCTCTCTCTCTCTCTCTCTCTCTCTCTCTCTCACACACACACACACACACACACAAGCACATACTTAGAGAGAGTGGAGAGTCAATGAGAATACTGGATGGCTGAAAATCATCGATGCTTGCTTTCCCTCATTCTCAATCTCATGTTCACCTAGTTGCGCTAGTAGACCAAGCTCCATATAATTTTTTCCACATAGTTGACCCTATGGTTTTTTGGATCCTCAAATATAGAATTTTGAAAGGGTTTAGATGAAGTTATAATGGATCTTGAAAAGAGTGAGTGGGCTATCATAATAATGGGGAGAGCTATGAGCATTATACTAAGATATGTTGATATGACTAAACAAAATTTGAGTGTAGTAATGACTTGAGGTTGCATTGTGTGTAAGTTAAAGCTACAATTACACAATTATAGAAGCACTCTTTTATTTTTATTAATTAAAAAATATTTACAGATAAAAAATGTCTATTTTCTTTTTCAAACAACGATAAGTAGAAAAATAAGTCCATAGAGCCTATCCATGGCACTCACATAACCCACTACAATGCACACATACATGGTGCATCAAATATTCCTAGCTTAACAAATAGGTGAAGAAAGAGTTAGGCAAGTAGATATTGTCAGGGCTAACTACTTCAAAGTATTGTTGGAGAAAATTCTCAAAGGCACTTTATATAGCTACGTGTTTTCCTTTGTAAAAAACAATGTAGTATGTGAATATCTCCTTTTTGTGTGTGTGTGTGTGTGAGAGAGAGAGAGAGAGGGACTCATGCATATGCCTTTTGATAAGAGAGAGATGAACTCATGCATTAGCTTTTTGATAAAAGCAAAGTCATTTTCTTAGCTAATAGAACAATGAAATCCTAGAAATTATGATTGGAATATTATAAGTCTACAAATCCTCACTAATTATACACTATGTATACCAAGTTATACATCATATAGATCCTGAAACAATTGGGCCATGCTATGATCAAATTTATGTTTAGAGTTTTTTATAGTTTTAAGCGAATACTACATTTTTATATTATGATTTATGATTTTCATTTAGATTGTAGATTTAGTTTCACTTTACATTACAAGTGTAGATTTAAAGTTACAACCTAGTTTTCGGTTTGTGTTTCCGTTTGTGTTTTAGGTAGCAATTTGTGTTTTTAGTTTAAATTTAGTTTAAGCTTTCGGTTTGTGTTTTTTAATTTAAGTTTATGATTTGCGCTTTTTGAGCTAAATATAGCATTTAAGGTCAACTTTACGTTTAAGTTTATGTCCACAAGCAAAGGTTGAGATTAACTTTATGCTTAAGTGTGTTTCCACAAGGAAAGTTTGAGATTAACTTTATGTTTATGTTTGTATCCACAAGCATTATGAGTAGTATGACGACAATGTGGGGCAGTTTGATCGAGATGCCTATCTCTCAGGCAAGGTTTCATGTCCTTGTAATCAATGCAAATGGGATGTGTGTTGAGCATAGCATGTTGCACAATAGCATGTATGTGGATGCATCAATTATAGATTGATATAGCCCATTTCAATTCATCAGCATGTGTGAGTAACAATAGTAAAATATGTCATTCTTACTTATTGGACTTACATTGTATTGAAAACCGTTCATAAATAGCTTTTGGCCTATGGTACATATTAGTGGGTATATGCATGGGCATGTGTACATGAAAAATTATTTACATGCATTTAAAAGGTTTTCTAATGTGATATTAGGCTTCACATATGGTGCACAGTGTATGCATTGTAAATAGTCATGCTTACGTCCCGACAGTTAGGCACATGTACATGCAGTGGGAAGTGTGGGTACTCTCATCTTGCACCAGAAGTTTGACACGTGCTGTAATCATCTATTTGCAGCGCTTTGATATGCAGCAATGTGCCTTGAAAGTGGCCAAAAATAGAATATGGGTGTTTTGCCATGAATTTTGGGTATCAAGTATCAAGGCTACAAAATTTGGTGGCTTTTGTACTCCGTTTGGTATTTTTCTCCCGACTTCAAGGGTCAAAATTGGCCAAAACTGGCCCTAGAAAGGTCAAAAAATGACCAAAATGGTGTGACAAGGGGGATTTTTGCCACATCACTCACATTTGCATGAGTGTACAAGCTAGCAAAGAGTGTGTGAAGTTGGATATCAACACTTTCACCTCTCTATATGAAGGAGGAAGCAGGGTTACTATAAGTGGTTTTATACAATCGCATCTTGTTCGTGTCCTGTTTTAGAGTGTGTGAAGGAGTAAATGAGAGAATTGAGGAAAGAAGGTGTGGCTTTCTACAAGACTATGTGACCCTGTATTGGTGAAATTAGGGTTGAGGCTACACCAAAGATTCCAACAAAGTGCAGTTTGGTGAAGCTTTTATAATGATTTGAGAGAGGCCTTTTGTGGCTAAAGTTTTTGCGTTTTTGATGGTTTTTCTTGTATTTATTGGTCACCATCAAGTGTGATTTCAAGCTTTGATTAGCTCGAGAGGTTTGGAGCTTGAATTGGGTTTGAGGGAAGGATTTTCACTGAAATCTTTAGTGGTGGTGTGTGAGGTGAGGGATATAAGTGGATTCCTTGGGTTGTGTTGAGGTGCAAGGGTGTGTGAGTGTGCACACAGTGTCTTTTGCTCCATCATTTTTTGGTGATCCCTCTGGGGAGAAAAAATCACCGGTTGTGCACTCAAAATTTGGATTTTGAGCGGTGATGATTTCACATTTTGGACGTTGACAGGAAATTCTTGATGGTGGTGCCATTCCAACCATTAAGTTCCACATGTTGCAAGGATGCAGATGATTGTCTTGCTTCTTATGAGTTTGGCTTGACATGTTTATGCCATGCGGTTCCAAGTGAGGCACAAAACCTTGCAGGTATCAATTTGGTGGTCAGAGGGGATGCAAAAGACTAGTTTGAGGGCTTGTCACAAGATGAGAAAGGAAATTGGGACAGGTTTAAGAGATGCTTTTTGAAGCAGTTCAAGAAGGTGATCCCTCACCAAGATACATGGAAATAAGTTATTAGTTTTTTTATGCGAGAGCACAAGTCTGCTGCAAAATTTTGGTCAAGGTTTGATGATGCTTGCAGACCTTGGAAAGATGTTGTGCTGCATGCGGAAGCCATATATAAAGAGGAAGTCTATTCTGCTTTTACAAATAGCCAAAGGATTGAGGTATTCACAAGTTTGTTGCACCTAGTCCTTAAGATGAAAGTGCAAGAGAAAGAGCCCAAATCCATGTGTGCAGCATTGAAGATAGTGCTATGAAAAGAGACAAATTTGTGTGTTGCTACAGACATGAAGTGTCCTTTGTCTATACTTGGTGTGGATTGTGTGGATGACCTTTATGTGCATAAAGTCACAATGTGAATGCTTATGTTGGCAAGGATAACAATTTTGGGACATGTGCAAATGACCATATGCTTTAAGAAAGTGAGAATGAAGTATGTACAATAGTTGTGGAAACCATACACATGCCTATGGTGAAAAATGGCAAGGACATAGTAGATGAATGCAAAATTTTGAGCACTAGCATAGAAAGTGAAGATGATAGAGTGAGATTGAGGAAGATAAAGTGGCCTACAATGGTGATACATGTAATGCTGGCAAGAGTTGGTGTGGTGATGTATGCGATGATGACATAGAGTTGCAATATCCAATGAAGGACATGATAGCCTTGCACAAAGAGCAGTGTATGTTTTGGGAAGGAGCTTTTCACCAAGAGGACATGGATGCTGGTAATGATGATGAGATGATGGGCTATGGTTAGGGATATTCTACACCAAATGAAGATGATGTAGGAGAGAGTGATGTTGTGCTAAATGATTTGACCTGGGATACATGTGATTTACCAGATGTGGGGGTTGGACAATCTTCTAGTGGTTGTGATGCAAAGGTATTGGGTCATGAAGGTGATAGGAATGACTTCTATGTGTGCAAGGATTTAATGCTAGCTCCATCTCCAAGGGATGTTGACAATGATACCTACTCTATGGTTGCTCACGATAAACATTTTGAGGATGTGGTAGATGAGGAAGTTAGAGTGATGTTTTGCTTGCACGCTGATCTTATGGGTGCATTTCACATGCTTTGATGTATGGTTGGGCCATATCTATTTATCTGCAAAGATCTTGATTGGCAACTTTAGCAAGTCTTAGGGCAGGTTGGCATGATCAAAACTTGGTTATGATGTCTTGTGTGGCTTTGTATGCATGTCTCCAACTTTTCAAGTGGAAAATGCCTCATATGGAAGAAGAAGATGTGTTTTTGAGGTGCATTTTCAATTTTGGAATGAAGTTGTTGCTGGTTGGTGTGATGCTCTCTTTTACACAAGGAATGAAGAGCGATTGATCCATCAAGAAGATGATGTGAGATTTATGATTATCAATCAAATGAGCTCTAGTTATGAAATTCATTTTGATGTATTTGTGCATTTTCTTGGTGGGACGATGTCTACTACAAGATTACATGTGCCAATCATGAAGAAGATTCATATCATACTTGGGATCTAGGTGGATGGTGGCATTTTGGAAAGAAAATAGATGTTTTTCCCTTTGATGTGGGTGACACGCTTGGAAACTTGGATAGTTCTATGAAAATTGATAAGTTTCCATATGATCTAGGAGGAACTTTGGGGTAAGTTTTGCAGGTTTATGTCACTGGTTGATGCCAGTGTTGAGCATAAATGCTCAATTTGGGTTGGGCAATGATGATAAACAACTTTTGGCCTGCACATAGTAGTGAGTATATGCATGATCATGTGTATATGAAAAAGTATTTACATGAATTTGAAAGGTTTTCTAATGTGATACTAGGTTTCACATATGGTGGACAATGTATGCATTGTAAATAGTCATGCTTACTTGCCTGCATACATACCTAGACATAGGGTCAAAGCCTTAGATGTGATTCCAAGTGGTTCCTTTTGGCTCTAGGGAATTTTTTTGAGCATTACAAAATGTAAATAATGCAAGTGGCAAGTGTGGGTACTCTCGTCCCCCCTGGAAGTTTGACACGTGCAGTAATTGTCTATTTGCGGCGCTCGATATGTAGCGATCCGCAAACTACCTTGAAAGTGGTCAAAAATAGAATGTGTCTATGTTTCCATGAATTTTGGTTATCAAGGATTAAGCCTACAAAATTTGGTGGATTTTGGAATCCGTTTCGTATTTTTCCCAGGAAAAATGTCCTTCGGGGTTAAAATTGGTCAAAAATGGCCCTAAAAAGGTCAAAATGGTGTGAAAAGGGGTACTTTTTCACATCACGCATGGTGCTGTGCATTTCTAGGCTAGGAGCGAGTGTGTGAAGTTGGATATCATCAATTTCACCTCTCTGTGTGAAGGAGGAAGCAGGGTTACTACACGTGGTCCTATGCATTCCTGTCTTGTTCGTGTCCTATTTTTGAGTGTGTGGAGGAGTGAATGAGAGTATCTTCTCTTCAATTTTGCACTTGGGAGAATATATGGAAAATTTGAGCTTTCCATGGATGTGTGTGTGTGTGTGTGTGTGTGTGTGTGTGTGTGTGTGTGTGTGTGAGAGAGAGAGAGAGAGAGAGAGAGAGAGGAATTGAGGGAAGAAGGCACCACTTTCTACAAGACTATGTGACTATGTATCGGTGCCATTAGGGTTTAGGCTACACCAAAGAGTCCAACAGAGTGGAGTTTGGTGAAGCTTTTGCAGTGGTTTGAGAGAGGCCTTTTGCCAAGCACAAGTGCTCGGAAGTTTACAAAGCACTAAATCATAATAAAGGCAAGCCGTTTTGACTCGACAAAGGAGTTTGGAGAAAATGCAAAAAAGACTACCGCAAAAACCGTGACAAGTGGAGCCAGTAGAAAGAGGCAAAAATGGTGCGAGTGGAGTCAAGGAGTTCACATCACTTGGGCAACATTGGATGGGCGAGCTCTGAAGGTTATTTTGTAGGAAAAGCTATATTGCATTTATGGTTAGCATTTTATCAATTTGTAATTGATTGATAAAATTTTATGTTGAATTCAGATGCTTTTAAACAATGGACGATGACCAATCAAGAACCTATCCTGTTTGAGCAAAGTTATGGTGCAAACCACAATCTCAGTGTGCTAATGGAGGGTTTGAGATCTCGACTAACGAGGTAAGATATATAAACATTGAACACTAATTCCATTTATGTTACATTGTGTTTATATTTAGTTTTGTTATCTAATTTTTTTAAATTGTCTCTTAAAGAATCCAATTTAATCGTTCTTGTAGCATGAAGACACTCCTTCACCAGAGACCATATGTTTTTTATTTATTACATTTATACATACATGTATCTATTGGGAATGACATGGTTCCCCCATTTTGTACCTCAATATTTGACTTATTATCTATATGTCATTTTTCAGTTCTACCATTTTTGTAATGCAACATTTGACACTATATGCAAACATTTTTACATTTGGCATTGTCAATTTAAAGTATTTAACGTTTTTATATCAATGAAAAAGAAATTCTCTTCAAAAATTTTAATGTTTCAATTTTCTCAAGTTATGTTGCTGCTTTTCAATTTGCTATTGTCATTGATACTTAGAATTGGTTACAATGGGATTGAGGAGCCTGCACGATATCCTTAAATCAACACAAATAGATTTTTAGCATTGAAGCCATATCTATTGAAATGGATATTCTTTGTCCTTTGGAAAATTTGGAAAAACATTATAAAAATGCCAATATACTTTTTTATAATGCTAAGATATTATTTTTATTGAAAAAAAATTATGGCAAGCTTAATTTGTATTAATCACAAAATTTTACAAACAACCCTAGCATATCCTTTGCACAAGGTCCTCCAAAAGAACAATATATTGCACCTCTCCAACTAACTACTCTTTCGTGCGAAGCTTGCAATGCTAATTTCTTCTATTAATGATCCGCCATGAGCAAGTTTCCAAAATTAGGTTTGTGTCCAGAGGCTCATACTTCTTCTAAGGGAATTTCTCATTTTTGGGTTGCCAAACTGCTCTTAATACCGTAGCCCTAACTATACAAATGTTAGTGAGAAGATCCTCATTTTTTAATGCATCTAGAGCCCATAACTAGGTCACGTCTAAAGAAGGGAGTATCCAAATGGTGTAGACCCACGTAAATACCATTCCCCGTGAAGACTTTAATTATCGGACAGCCCTAGAAGAGGTGCATGAGGATCTCATTTGGGTGTTTGCATCCGAAACAGGTGCCTTCTAATGCTAAGATAATTCTTGAAGTAGTATTAATTGGGATGCAAAGTGTATAAAACAACACCCCTAGACCATGCAAGCATGCTTCCATCTTGTCATTCAAGGAACTCACATATGTTCCTAATCTTCAAAACATAAGCAATCACTAAGATGTCCAATTTCTTTTAGTGTTGAGCATTGCTTGCAACTACAACTTCCTTGCTTGCTTTATTGTTGGTCAAATGTAATGAAATCAAATTCTTCCATACTTCTGGGATTGGGCATCCGTAACATAGTTTAGGCTAGATATACTTTTGAAGAATATAGCTAAGCTAGAATGCATAGCCCATGAAAATGTCGACTATTGTTTACGTATAAATCAACTATATTTATGGATATCAAAGACTTCAAAAATCATTATGCTAATTAACACGACAAAAGTGTCCAATTACCAATCTCGTGGTAAGTAGAAAAGGTAAGGTGATTATTGTTAAGTGTTTCTGTCTAAATCACAAAGTTAGAAATAATTTGAAAGTGCATGAGAAAGTTACATTCTATTAAACTCTATGAACTCCCTTGCTACAAAGGTATCATGATATTCCTATGAAATAAAGACAGTCTACTTTAGTTCTATTCAAGCGATCATCATGACATTGCTATGAGTCCCTTCCTAATTTTCATGAAACTTAACTTGATTTATGGCACTTAGGATCCTCTAATGCCGATCTTCTATGAGAGTTATTCCTAAGATTAAGGCCATGGACTTCATCTCGGTTTCATGGTTTGTTTCCCATATAGCTCTTAAGGTTTTATTAAGCATCATCTCTCTTGGTGGTGCGTACCATCGTCAAGCCACACTACATCATCCAATATTATTTCTCAATGCAAAGCTTTTAGAATCCTTAACTTTCAGCAATAGCTCTAACTATACAACTGAAGAACATATCAAAATATTTGATGTTATGGATTTTGGAGCAAAAGCAGATGGAATTGAAGATGACACACCGGTAACTTATTTTGTCTTTATGCTCGTTTCCTTCAAAGAGATTTACATAAAATTTTGCAAGAAATTTGAGGAGCAGAGGTTTATTAAGACATCCATCATAAGTCTCTAAAATGTGCTAAGCTTGACCGATTCAACAAGGTAGCCTTTCAAGATTAGATTCTACAAAAATAAATCACAAGAAAATGAACAAAATAACAATAAAAAGCTCATGAGAGCAATATGATGACTCTTAATAAACCTAATAGCTCTGATATATATTTCCTAATGGCTCTACTTTTGGAAAAATGAATTAATTTGTTAAATGACTCCTTTGAGAATGGGTGCGGATGTTACACGCAACACCTAAAGAATGGGACTCTGTGTGTGTGCGTGTGTGCGCACGGGCGCATGCGTGTGAGAGAGAAAATAATTGTTTGATAGGGTTCTTTTAATTAGGCAAATGAGACTCTTCATTTCATCTCCTCCACACACTTGACTTTCTACAGACATCTTGAACAACTTTTCACCTTTCATACCCTCCATTTATTTTTCATACTAAATCTAAGATTTTCTACCAAGCTTTCTAACCTTTTGTCATTCACTCTCAAAAAAAAAAAAAATTCTTCAATTAGAAATGAATTGGGAGGAGCACACTACCAAAATAACCTAAAGTATCTTTTGTCACTCGAAGAAATCTTCAATTACAAATGACATAATAATCCAAAGTATAGTGTCTATAGTGTCAAAGCAAGCTAGTGATAGCTATGCTCATTGCCTCAATTTCTTTGAATACTAATTCAACTTGGGTGTGTCACGTTGTCGATAGGCCTTCAATGCAACATGGGCTGCAGCTTGTGCTTCAAACGTATCCCATGCAATACTACTACACATCCCAGAAGGGAAGCGTTTTTTACTTTTTCCTCACTCATTCAAAGGCCCTTGTCAAAGCCCTATTACATTCAAGGTACTTACTTTGCTTCAATGTTCACATATTTTTCTCCAAACTCAACTTTAATATTACCAAGATGAAAATGACCTTACCAAAACTATCATTTTTTTCCCATTTATGTGTAGAGAGATAGAGAGGTTTTCCATGGGTGCTCTTTTATAATATATCTCTCTTATTATATTATGGACATGATTTTATTGGACGCCCTTGTTTTATAATATCTTTCCTACCGCTCTACTTTTGAAAAAATAAATAAATTTGTTAGATGAGTTGTTTAGAGAATGGCTAAGAACATTACACTCAACACCTAGTGTGTGTGTGTGTGTGTGTGTGTGTGTGTGAGAGAGAGAGAGAGAGAGAGAGAGATTTCTCTGCCATAGGCAAATGAGACTCCTAATTTTATCTCCTTCACACACTTGACTTTCCACACCCTGAAATCAAATCATTTTCAATAGGATATCTTCTACTTTCTACTAAGGTTTTTAACCTTTTGTCATTCAGTTTTAAATAAATCTTAGACTGTGTTTTGGTTGAGTTAGTCTACTTGACGTGCTTTTGGTATACAAGGGGTGGGAAAAGTGGTGACACACTTTTCTATTTCCCCCTCTTTTTTTTTTTTTTTTTTTTTGGCAAAACGCGCAATTGTCAGTGAATTATATTAGTTTAACCAAAAATTTACAAATTCAAGTGATGCTCAAGCAGAGCCATGATATCTCCATAATAACCATAGGTATATTGGCTAACACGGGAGCCACCCTATGGCCCTAGTAAGAGACCTCTACTTTAGCAAGGACCAGTCATTGCAGCAACAAAAGCCCTAATCCACTCATTAGAGTTCATGAGTTTCCTTGTGGCGACAAACACTTCCTTGCTTTTTTTGTATGATGTCAGAGAACCAAGCAGTTTCCAGGGCCTTCTCTTTACCAAGATCTTGCAATGCATGAGATCATTCCTCCTCGATGAACTCCCTCTCTAAATGGTTGGCGTCAGAGAGGAAAACTATTTTTTTAACACTACCAAGAAGAGTAGCTTTGGCTTCATCCACCTCCGGGGAGAGGGATTCAGGTTGGCCTATGATTTGGTTGTAGGTGATCAAGCATTAAATGTGCCATTTTATATGGGTCATTGATATCAATTCCTTCCCCATCAATGAGCAAGTGGACAAGGCCTTGATCTCTCTTGACTTTGAGGGCCCTGAAGAAGTGAGCTTGATTACCCTCCTCCATCGGGAGGAAAGTTTCTCTAGATAAAATTATGGCCTTCCTCACCTCCTCAAATAGCTGTTCTGGCAATTCACCCTTAGGTTGAAGCCACTTTTGATGCTCTGCTTCAGAGGCAAGCCTTGTAAGTTCTTTTACTTGTTATCGTGAAGTGAGCTGCTTCAAGCACTCCTTATGGTCTTTCTTCCTTTTAGGGTGTGCAATTTTGATTAATTTTTTAATATTCTTGGTGAATATATCCCAGGTCCTGGGGTTTTTCGAAACCCACATCCTTACGAAGATTTCCCATGGCTTTCAAGGGGAGGCTTTTGAAAAGAGGGTCTTTAAAGAGGTGAGCTTGTGTCGTAAGAAGCTCCTTAGACCCTTGGGGACAGGGTCCTTCCCTTTTTTTTGTTTAAATTTCATGCAAAGAGGCAAGTGATCCAAAAGACATTGAGAAGTTACCACCTTCATTTCCAACCATGAGGGCAGCCAGTCGGCTTGGTGAGAGCAATAGCACCGATCAAGTTGAGAGGCCGTATCGGGCATGCTGTAGGCTTGTGTACGTAAACCTTGGCGTACTATTCCAAGGGCCCACTTTCCATAAGTCTGTTTAACGCCCATTTCCCACAAAGGCTCAACCATCTAGTTCTTTCAGATTCGGCTAGCATGTTTGAGGATCCAGTTCTATCCTTTCTTTTCTCCACCATATTAAAGTTGCCCACCAATAGACGTTCCCCTTCCACATTAATATCTTTAAGGTGCTCCCATAGTCTGGCCCTTTCCTTCATCGAGCAAGGTCCATAGATGTTGAAGATGGTCATATGTTGAGGTGCCCACTTAATCTTGACTCCAAGAGATCTCCCTCAAGGATGATTGAGGACCTCTTTTGGCTCTAAATCCCTGTCCACCACAAAGAGGACCCCAGTATACCCATTAGCACCCTCTCCGTAGAAGACAAGCTTATTTCTTACTACTTGCTTTCTTTTACTTGAGGCATCAAGATGATGCTCTTGGGCTGCCCAAAAGTTGATATCCTTGCCTTTTTTTACTTCTTCCAAGAATAGTGAGCTCTTCTTTTGGGTTTTAATCCCCTTCACATACCATGATTGGAGAGTGAACTTTCTCCATTACTGAGAAAGGGGAACAAATTCCTCCACCTCACGAGGACTTCATCCAAGCCCTCTTTTATATTGTCCTCCTCCATCGGTCCCCTCCCCTTCTCCTCAATTACCCTTTTAATAAGAATCTTAGGGCCCTCCAATTATGTGCTTACGCAATTAAGGGGAGGTTGCATTAGTTGGAATCCCCCTTTGAGGTTGAAAAGGGAAGGGAAGATTAGTCTCCTCCAGAAATGAGTTACTCTTTCAAAAGAAGTATGAGCCTCTAAACACAAATTTAGTTTTGAAAACGTGGTGGGGGCAACCCCTTTGTAGAAGGAAGTAGGCAACCAAAACGACTTTTTCACAAACCATTAATTAATTAGTTTTTTTTTTGTTGGTGGGGGGGGGGGGGGGGGGGGGAAGGAAAAGAGAAGGGTGGGAAAAAAAAGCGAAAGGGGAAAGGGGGGGTAGGGGTAGGGGAGGTTTTTGGGGGGGGGGGGCGGCGGGGGGCGGGGAGGATTGGGTTTTTTTTTTTAAGTGCTTAAGGGAGCCCCAATGGCAGCCAAGGCGAGTAGCCTAGTGGTTTAGGTTGAGTTTCATAGTATGTACATGATGAATTCAAATGCTACTCATTAAGGTTGATTTTAAATGGTGATGTGCATGGACATGCTAATTGGAGATGCTAAAAGATCTTGAGGAGATTCTATGTAATGAAAAACAAAAGTAGTAGAGCCTGTAGAATAGATTTATTAGACCTACCTTTTCATTGGAATAAGAATTGCAAGCTACACAAGAAAAAGCAGTCGGGGAGATGCTACCCCTTTGATGTTTTTTTATTGTAGAACCATATGCAAAGGATATGCTGGGGGTGTTTGTAACCTTCTTTGATTAATACAATTCAAGATCAATTGAGCTTTTTTTAAAAAAGAAAAGGGAAGGGAAGATTATGTATTATCAAGGTGGGTACTAGGATTTAAGTACCCTTTGGGAAAGGGTATCGTGAAGGGTATCAAATTCACTAGCGAGGTGCATTAAGCAAGTACATTGAGATCAAATGAACGTGAAAAAGAGGGGGTGTGTACAAAGAAAAAGGGGAAAAGGAACAATTTGTGTGCATGTGGAAGCGAGCTAGGGAGGGAGGTCGCGACAACAAGGGAAGCCATCTTATAAGGTTTCAATGCGAGGAGTGCAAGGCAGGTGGTGAACATGGAGGATTGTAGATGGAGGAACGATTTGTGTGCACATGGAAGCAAGCTAGGGAGGGAGGTCACGACAACAAGGGAAGGCATCTTATAAGGTTTCAATGTGAGGAGTGCAAGGCAGGTGGTGAACACGGAGGATTGTAGATGGAGGACCAATTGGCATTGCACGATCTTCAAAGATTGCAAAAGAAAAGTGCCCCCCCCCCCCCCCCCCCCCCCCCCCGCGCGGCGCGCACCGGCGAGGGGAGGGGGAGTAGGTGGCATGCATGTAGGTTTGAGACCGAGGAGCAACTGGTATCACACATGGTGATTGAAAGTGCAAGAGCAATAATGTACTTTTTTTTAATATGTTCAATGTGGGAGAAAGGGCACGAACTGGTCATGCTAGACTCGCTAGCTCAAAGAAGTCCTTTAGGCTATGGTCACACGAGGCTTAGTTTTGAGGAACACATCTCGACCAACTCTATGACGAAGCAGCCTTTTGCAGGTTTTCACCGGCTCACTTTTGTAACTATGCCCAAAAAGGCATAGTTTCAAAACTATCCCGATTCTTTGCCAGTCACTGCTCCGGTTCTCTCTCCTACTGCTGCCCATCAACCTCTCTCTCTCTCTACCCACTGCTTCCTGTCAACCTCTGTGGATCCGTACCTGTCATGGTCAGCACTGGTCGAAGCTTACGAAAAACTATGCCTCGCGTGACCATGCCCTTATACTCTATCGGTGCGAGTATGTCGTCACGATTTTTGAAATTAGTGGGTATCTAATGGAGATGCCCTCAAACCGAAAGTCAATTAGAATTTGTTGGCGATTTTGTTGAGGATTTTGGTTCACATGTAGTGGCGGCTAGGAAAGGGATCTCATCAGATTCTCTAATAAACTCGAAAAGCTACCAGTAGTAAAGCAAGTAGGTGAGTAGTATGTCTACCAATACACACAAATGCAATCCAACATCCTTAATCGCTTCTCGTGGTGGAAGGGAAAGCATCTAGGGAAATTTTCTTTATAATCAAGCGCATTGCATAGGCAAAAATTCTCTCTCTCTCTCTCTCTCTCTCTCTCTCTCTCAACCCACCTCCTCCTCCAACCTCGTGACCTCCTCCCCTACTCATTCAGGTCTGCACAACATCAACCACCAACATTCTGAATGATGGATGACTTCCCCACTCATGCACGTCGTAACAAAATGTGGCGTGCAGATGCAAGATTGCTGGCTACAATCTTACATAATCATGCCGGATCAGTTGTTTGATTCAATGCTCTCTTTCTTGCAGTTATATAGAATTGGGAATTGGGGATAGGCTATATTGAGGAGATTACTATATTGGGATGTCACACTTTCTGCCAGAGCAATGTGCTCGATTAAAGGAGTTCTTCCAGCTAGCACGACCATGTTCGTGCCCTTTAGGATTTCTCCCGCATTCCTAACTTCCTCTCTCTTGAGCTAACTAGCCTACCACGACCAGGTTCGTGCCCCTTCTCTCTCTCTCTCTCTCTCTCTCTCTCTCTCTCTTTCAGCGCTGCAGCTTGTAGGTAGTTCTCTGGCTCTGTGTCTCTTTGTATCATTCGATGCTACCTTTCCGTGGTGTGCAGCAGGCAGACCCTGTAGATCTCTCGGGTGCTTGTGTCCTGCGCGATGTCGAGTCACCTCTCAGCCCTAGACATCATCGCGCGTAGACTCTCCTACTGCCATAGCCAGCTACCCTTCTCGATCCTTGCATCTTCATAATTACATATAAGAAGAGTTTTAGCAGGTCTTAGTCGAGAAAACGGGAAGATTCTGTCCATCAGACCTTGCCCGCGATGGCAGGTCAGAGTCGCAGGCGAGAGAGGACGGCTGGCAGGGTAGAGACGAGGACGCAGGCAGGGACGACGGAGGCCACGAAGCCATGGCAAGGATGCAGTTCAAGTTTTAGAATCTAGGGAGATTCTAAAACGCACACATCGTCAACATTTAGGTAGCTCATCCTCCGCACCGGGAGCCACACTGCACAGCTGGAAGAGGGGAGAGGAATTGTGGCATTATTTTTTTTAATATTGGAAGGATTGGTCTATTCACAAGGAAGTCGGCCACGGGACGAGTCAAGGGATCAACGGTTGAAAATTAATCAAAATTAATCGGCTGTTGATCTATTCCAAAGGGAAAAAAAAATTAGGGTTCCCCACGCACGACAGCCCGTTGAACTTGCGACCTTCCCCCCCACAGTCCATCTGAGTTGACGCGCGTCAACACACAATAGGCACCCCTACGTGAATAAAAACCTGCCCCCTATTGCGGAGATCCGATGGCCCGAATTACATGCGTAATCGATAAAGCGCCCCTGCCGTCGATCCATTCACTCTCCTCCCACTTATAGACGAGGGTCAGCTAGGTGAGATGGTTAACGCAAAGTATTGAAGTGGACGCTACTGCTTGAGTTTGAATCTAAGTGCTATACATTTGTCAATTTGTGTACCGATAAGTAGCGCTTGGGTCTTGAACGTTGTCCCACCCATGAGGAGATCGTTCTTGAAGAAGCCTATCTTCTAGGTCTCATGAACCCATTTGCAAATCGTCCCTACCAGTCCACAGATCACCAGACACCGCTTGAATAAGTGAGGGACGTTCTCACTAGCCTTTCTGCATTGCGAGCATCTATCAGGATCTATATTTCTGGCTAGAACCTTCACTCTAGTAGGTAAGGCTGTTGGGTTTCCAAGCCCTGGTTTAGTCAAAGTATCGTCTGTGGGAACACTCCCTTATAGCATGCAGACATACCTCCAGTTATGCAGACATACCTCCAGTTATGAGTAGAGTTTGCAAATGTAAAAGGCTTTCCAAATCAAAATTAATAGAAGCGTTGCTTTTTTCTATTGTGTCGAGCTACTCTCTCTCTCTCTCTCTCTCTCTCTCTCTCTCTCTCTCTCTCTCTCTCTCTCGTTCCTTCTTTGCACTCTCCTCCAACAACTGCCATGGATCTTTGTTGGCACCCTCCATAGCCTCGCAGCCCTTTATCCAAAACCCATTGAAATCTTTGCTTGTGGGTTGCGGTCCACCCCAAAGGGTCCCACAAATGCAAAACCATGTTGACGGATGGAACGAGTCATTTTTTGAGAGTGATATTAATCTTGTTTTTTCAATGCTACAATTCAACCGAGATGCAATGGCAAACGAGATCAAGGGGAACTTTTGATATATCAGCAAAAGCTACTATCTTGAATTGTAATCGAGGAGGTTTAAAAGAGCTATTCAAGATTTAGAATAAAGAGTAAAACAAGTATCACTTGGATGTTCTACCACTCCCCCTGAAAGTCAATAGATCCCTCATATTCTTTGCAAAACTCACAATGGTAAGTGGATTATATTGATAAATCCAAAAAATTACTTATTCCTGCTCGATAAATCCAAAAAATTACATATTCTTGCCATGCTCATGATGAACCATGGCCATTTCAACGGATCACAGATACATCAGTTTATGGGGGAGCCACCCCACGACCATAAATGAACCCATACTTTCACCTTTGCACACTGACGAACCCTCATATTCTAACCTGCTTGATCAAAATTGTTTGAAACCCATTATTTTGTCCTCCAGATTTCTTAGGAATCTTGGGGATCTGGGAATTTTGGAAGCAAAACATGTTTGATGTAGCCATCATCCCGTTTGCACAGCTACCGTTCATCCCTATCGTTGGCTTTGCAAAGAGCTCATGCTCCGAGATGGCTCCCTCCCTCCCTCTTTGCCCTCACACATCATATCTCCCTGTCTCTCACCACCTTTTCCCTCACAGTGAATCTTGTAGTTCCAAAGCAAAAAAATGTGCTTGTTGCCATCGCCATGTGTATCCCTCCACCTTGCAACCCTAGTCTGTATGTGTCACTCTATAGGACGATGCCTCCCCCCATCACAACAGCTCATCCCCTTGACCTTCTATGAGTTGCACAATGGCACCACTTCATCCCCATCCCCCACTTGCCGTGCAGAACGTGTTGATCTGCCTCCCCACATCCCACCACTTCATCCCCATCTGCCACTTCCTCTTGCGAATGCAAGCATATGCCCCACACACAACAAGGCTCAGACAAAAAAATCTATATTTGTCTCCCTCATCGTTATGACACACATACACCACTCTCTCTAAGTCTATGTCTCTCCTCCACGAGAGTCTACATGCCATCACCCTATTTTTCCCCTCAGAGCCAAAAGTAGCATCTCCATAGATTCCCTTTAATGTAGAAATCTACCTCGCTACCCATGAATTGATCGTTGCAAAAACAAACAAAAAAGGAGATCATTGAGAAAGAATACAACACGAGAAACACAAGCATTGAGCTGCTACCCGCATGTGCTCGTTGTGTGTGTGTGTGTGTGTGTGTGTGTGTGTGTGTGTGTGTGTGTGTGTGTGTGTGTGTGTGTGTGTGTGTGTGTGTGAGAGAGAGAGAGAGAGAGAGAGCCTTATACTCGGCCTTTCTGTGCTCTCACTTTCCCAGATCGACGAGGCTTTCCTCCACATCAAGCCCATTTGCTCTGTTCTCAATGAAAACATAAAATAAGGAAGAGAAGAAGAGGGGGAGCGGGGTAGCATCATAACTTACAAGCTGAAAAAGATGATGCACGAGAAGGCTGCGATAGAATCCAAGAAATAAATGCAATCCTTGTTCTTTTTCTGCGCCTCTTCATTCATGGTGGTTGACATTTTGTTGCCTCTGCTGCAGCGCTGCTCCTTCTGATGGGTCCTCATGAGATCGTGCAATAGATTCAAGGAATGAATGTTGAACCTTAGAAGTCACGCAACACAATCGCTCCCTAGATTCTCTGAGAGGTAGCAAGCATTTCATCAACAAAACTTATCATTGGTGATGTATTTGCTGCTTTGTGATGGCGCACACACATCAACGCAACTAGCGCATCCCCCCCCCCCACCCCATGACATCCCCCCCCCCTTTTCCCTCAAAGCCGTTAGCAGCATCTCTTAATATTCCTATTAATAAACCCCTTTGGAAAATTTGGCACACCTACGTGCTCTATTACTTAGCTTTGCTATGGTCCTCATTACCTCGATTGCCAAAGGTTGGAGTATCCTGTGGTTTTTTATGTTTCCCATTTGTGGACGATTCGGATGCCTTGCACCTTAGCTTTTATATTTCTAGGAGATTGGGATGCAAAGTGTCCATATTTTTTACACGTGTAGTAGCTAAAATTTCTCTTTGCAAAATCAACTCTACCTCACCCCCTACTAGCACTGTTTTGATACATGTTTCTTTCTGGCCCATTGCTGGTACTGGCATCATTCTCCCTATCTCCTGGCATTCCCTCCTAATTTGCTACTTTTAGGTTTGTTAGTGCTATCATAGAAACACTTGCCCTTCTTAAAGTGCATCCGAATATTACAAATGTTCCATAGGTGTCTGAATGCTTTGTAGTATGTGCACTAGAAACACTCGTTAGGCCTATGTTCTTTTGACTCAGACATTTTGCACACTGGGTCGCTTTCCCTCTTACCAGTTTGATCTTTGACATTTTTGAAATGTGCTTTGAAATTGCTTCAATTTTCTTTGTCTAGGAGCCCTTTTTCTTAGTATTTGCTTGATCTTTTGATTCACTCTCACACAAACTTGAATTGGAGTTGGAACTTGACTCCTCATCGATGACTTATTGTGACTTGAGTCTCTTCTTCCTTTGTAGCCTCGCTCATACTTGGCCTATTGCTCCAACTTTAGAGCTCTTTGTAGCATATCATTAAACTTTTTTGTTGGTGTTGGTACCTCATGTTCCCTTAGCTTCTTTCTTTTAAACCCACTCAAGAACCAAGCACGCATTCTTCTAAGGATGGCTCATTCAGTTGTCTGACTTGATCTTATCTAGTTCATAGAGTATATCTTCATCTTCCCTATTTCTCAGTGTAATCCGGGTAAAATGCCTTTATCAGTTTGTTGTATGTCCAAAGTTTGTAGGCTGGATAATCTTTGTACCATATCATTAAACTTTTTTGTTGGTGTTGGTACCTCATGTTCCCTTAGCTTCTTTCTTTTAAACCCACTTAAGAACCAAGCACGCATTCCTTTTTCTAAGGATGGCTCATTCATTTGTCTGGCACATATCTCCTGACCGATAGCTTGCCTTGCTTGATCTTATCTAGTTCATAGAGTATATCTTCATCTCCCTTATTGTCAGTGTAATCTAGGCAAAATGCCTTTATCAATTTTTTGTATGTCCAAAGTTTGTAAGCTGGATAATAATAGTACCACTTCCTTGCTGCATCCTTCAATGTCTGTGGAAAGTACTCACCCCAACCATCCTAATCAATGCCCTTCTATTTTGCATACTACTCAAAGGGTTGTATATGGACATCTAGTACAAAAGCCATCCGCAGGTTTCCAGCATGAGCTCTGCATGTAGCACTCCATTCTCTTTCTGGAATAGTTTTTCATTCCTAGAAACCCGTATGGCTTTTAGGGTGGTAGCTCTAACTATACAAATTTCCGCTCTCATATCATCATTGGCCAAAGGCTTAGAGCCCAGTGAAAGGTCACATCTAAAGGGGTGCCAAGTTGGCAAACCACTCATCTGTAGTTTGTCCCAATGAAGCACTTGATTTCTAGACATCCCCATATGAGATGAGAGATGGTCTCAGTTTGTTGGTTGCATCTAGTGCAATTACCATCTCCAAGACCTCGCACTTTGGTCTTATCCCCAATCGGCAAAAAACCATACCAAAATGCATTTTGCAAAGGAAAACTTTTTAGACCCTCTTCACATCAGAGAGACATCTATTCAACACTTGACTCCATTTGATCTTGGTCCACTTTTTTAGACCAAGTTCTGTTCAGATGCCCAACCCAGTGCTCAAAGAAAGCTAGCTTCTCATAAAGGCTCTTTATCAAGGGCGAAAGAAAAGAATTTCCCCCTGGCCACTTTCGAACCTTTCACTCGACTGTTGTGGAGAAAGGTGGGAGGGAAAAATGGGAAAGGAGATCTAGGAGTCTACCAACAAGGACCTCTTCTTGAAGGGACAAGCTATTGTCCTCCTTCAATTGTTGTAAAGGTTGCCATCCTCCTTCATGATGATTCCACACAGAGGCCAGGGTTTTGAAACCTTTATTATTGAGTCTTCTTGAAATCTTGGTCCAATGGCAATCAAGGCCAAGACCTTGTAAAATAGGGCCCCAAGGAGACCAATGCATAGCAGAGTTTTTCCAATATCTTATCTCTTCATCCGAGATTAAGAGATTAAATATTGAGTCTTCTTGCAATCTTGGTCCAATGGCAATCAAGACCAAGACCTTGTAAAATAGGGCCCCAAGGAGAGCAATGCAAAGCAGAGTTTTTCCAATATCTAATCTCTTCATCCGAGATGAGTGTGGAGTAGGCTTTCCAGCATTTGCCAATGAATTTACCATTGAAACCCCCCAGCTCTATCTGTACTCCTTTGGCGGTCAAAAGTTTGTTATGTAGATTAAAATTCAACCACTTTCCCCCTCTAGACTTCAGATTTTCATTCATCACCATTTCCCTAGCCATACAAGCCTAGCTCTCATCAAATTCAACTAGAGTCCAAGACAATTTTGCACCTTGCTATGGATGGTAGGGTCAAGGATGCGCAAACCTCCCTGACTCTTTGGCTTGGCCACGGTCTCCCACCTACCCCATTGTCACGCCCTGCTTCCAATTACTTTAATTCTCCACAACTCATTGATGGGCTTTAGGAATGCCTTCCAGTTCCTCTGAGATAACTGGAGGAAAGGAGAGGAAAAGGTAATGTATGGGACTAGGAATGTGTTGATTATTCTTGCTAAAAAATGAAACGGAAGCAGAATCAATTTCCATATTTTGATCATTTGCTTAAGCCTATCATAAAACCAATCAAAAGCTTGTTTGAAGGTCGTCCCCTCCCCCACAGGTACTCCCAAAGTGTTTAAAAGTGTTTTCTCTCTTAATAATCGCTCTAGTCTATCCAACATAATCAAAATTGACTTGTCCTGATCTATATATAACAATATACACTCTTGCTTAGAGAATTTGGCATATTCCATCCCAACCATAACTGCCAGAATATTTCCATAGATATATCTTCCCGTAATAAATCCATGTTGATGGGTGGATATGACTTCCACCAAAATAGGAGACATTCTTTCACTATCATTTTTTTACAAGACCTTGTACCCCACCAGAGAATTTGGCATATTCCATCCCAACCATAACTGCCAGAATATTTCCATAGATATATCTTCCCGTAATAAATCCATGTTGATGGGTGGATATGACTTCCACCAAAATAGGAGACATTTTTTCACTATCATTTTTTTACAAGACCTTGTACCCCACCGTCAACATGGTGATTGGTCTCTAGTGTTTAAGTTGGGAACAAGCAGTCTGCTTAAGGGTGGGTTTGATTAGTCCCTTCTTCACACTTGGCTCAAGCTTGCCATAGATGAATGCCTTATTAATCATGGTAAAAAAGGACGGCCCCATATCCTTCCACAATTCAAGATAGAAATTTGTAGTGATCCTATCCCAACCTGGTGATTTTTCCTTGCCCATCTTCTTTAACGCAAACTAGCATTCTTCTAAGGTAAATGCTCTCTCTAAATAGGTTGTTTGTCTTTGTCCACCAACCTCGGTGTTTCTCCAAACAATGTGGTATTGGCCTCTTTGATTGTGGGTGAGGACAAATCCTAATTTCCAATAATTTCACTGAGATGGTCAAGCATCATGTGAGCCATCTGGTCTGAGTTGATGATCTTGTCATCTTTGTTGTCTAGCAATGTTGTGACGGGTTTTGTCTGTTTTTCACCTTGATAGATCTTAGCCGTACATTCTTGTTGGCTTCCTCATTCTTGACATGAGTCTCTTTGGCTTGCATCCAGAGTGTGTTTATCTCCTCTAAATCATTGGTTGGGAGAGACATTTTGCATGCTCCTGTTCCAAAACACTGCCTTGCACTTTCTTTTGAGTGATCTCTTTGAAACGAGAGGTGAGGGTTGACACCTCATGAGCTCTGTTTTGTTTCAGTGTTGGCCTAACCCACTTTATTGTTGTTTGAATCTTTTTGCAAAATGTTTTCCAAGGGTCCTCTCTCTCATTCACTGAGCTCAATGGATGCTTGCAACACAAGCACCTTGAAATGAAGGTCCTTAAATAAGGTTGGGTTGTTGGTGATAAGCAGTTTCTTGCTTCCTTATGGTTGGGATTTTCCTTTTGCCATAAAATCCAACATTCCAAGAAGGGGAAAGTGATTCGATAATCTTTCTTGAATGAGAAGTTGCAGATGAATCAATGATGGAATCTAGTCGGCATTGTGCAAAAAGTATAGCTTGTCAAGCCTAGAAGATGATTGAGTTGACTGAAGACAATGATTGGTGAACCCTGCAACATCACCAAGGACCAATTCTCCAGGCATCAACAAGAGCCCATTTTTCCTCCAAAGCCAGCCATTTCCTAAGCTCACCCTGAAAGAATTTTTGAAGGACCGTTCCGGTCTTTTCTTGAGCACACCACATTCACATTAGTTTGGTACTTGTTGGATCATTTTGTAGAAAATACCAAGGCAAAATCATAATGAATTTCTATTGGCTTACATAGTGTGTGACTTGCCCCATGGGTATACTACATAAGAAAAACACTACTAAGTTTTATTGAGAATCAATATTTAACTAAAAAAAAGGTTCTTTAATACCATGTCTACAAAACTGTGTGTGGATTCTAGTAAGCGGTGCATAAATCATATCTAAAAAAATCCGTTGGCTATGAATATATGAATATGTGATGTTTGTAACTATATAGAGTGTCACATAAAGTATTGTGACAAACAAATTTCATTTAACCTATACAAAAAATCATTCATTATAAGTGGGTAAAACGAAAACAGGCAAAAAAACATGGGACACTGGTGTGTCCATTTAAATTGTGGAAAAAAATTATAAATAAAAAATGGTTTTTTCTTGCATATTCAAGTTTTTTCCATTGGTAGCTTTCCCAAAAAAATCCATGTAGCATTGTTTTGAGCATAGAAATGATCTATGATTTTTTTTAGGACATTATAATGTCCACAGCACATTTCAGTGTCCAGGTACCAAACTAGTGTTAAAGTCCCCTACTAAGAAAACCTCCCCCTCAATTTACAATTGAGAGAGGTCATTTGAAAGATTTCTTCTACTTTTGGAATCATTGGGTGCATACACATCAATGATCGTGATCTTAGAATTATTTAGCTTGATCGACACACCCAATGCCCTCCTAGATGGATCCTAAAAGATAACTTTTGGCTCAAGGTCCCTATGAACTCCTGCCAGGACCTCAATGGACCCGTCTCTAGCGTCATCATAGAAAAACAAGATTTCCCCAAAAGACTTATACTTTCTTGGAGAAGAGACATCAAGGTGGCGCCCTTGGATATACAAGCACGATACCCCTCTTCTCCTCTTCATTATGTGCCAAAGTTGTTACTGTTTCTCTCTTGTCTTTATACCTTTCACATTCCAAGAGATCACTAGGAGAATAGGGTTCATGAGGAAAGGGGGACATATTCCTCACAATCTGAACCACTCTGACAACCGGAGTCTCTCGCTTCTCCTATCGTCGAGGGAGACTCCTGAATATTTGGGGGTATCATGTCTTGCAATGCCTCAAAAGCATTGTCAAGGGGGATAACGAATACCCCCTATGAGGAGGTGAATGGTGATGGCTTTTTTCCTTCCCTTGTCTTATGGTAGCAAAGTCCCTTCTCCATGCTCTTGCCAACACTTTTACTCTTTTATTTGCCTTAGGTGTCGTATTTTGTTTTGGAACCGTAATTGTCGCTTTTGAGGCCACAGTAAGGAGAGGAGGTTTGTAGCCTAAAACACACTATTTTTTTCCATAAGTGGCGCCTGATGGGCTTGAGATAGCAATGTAGTATCGGGCTCTGCCTAGATAAGGGGTTGGGATGTTTCTTCAATTTTGCTATCATTTGCCTTAGAGCATTACATTTTTTTATCCTTCTGTAGATTGAACATCTCCCTTCTACTCTCCCTCCTATACTGTAGGTCTTAACGGGAAATCTTTGGCAAAATGGCAAAACTTGTTGCATTCAAAACACACCCCAAAGTAAGTCCCAAACTGCAGCGGAATGACCTTAAGTCCAACCCCCACATCAACAACCATTTTTTTGGGGTGGGATTGGAGACATTCCATCCGATGCAAACTCCGTTGGAGCTTCTACCAAGGCCTCTCTTGGTTGGAACAAAAAGGGGTGCGAGGAGAATTCGCGAGATCTCTAAGAGTGTCCCATAGCCAACTTGGAAGGCATATAAATTCCACCCTTACGGGGTGAATTTCTTGTAGAGACTCTTGTGAGTCGAACAAAGGGTGCCAGGAAAATACACAAACTTGAACTCTGTTGAGCACTAGGGGACCCTTACATAGGACCTTAGCAACTGTAATAGCTTCCTTGAATCTAATTTCGAAAAAACCCTTGGCTAGGTAAGTTGCATGGTCGATTTCTCATGCCTGGTCAATAACATGTGTGCCTTACAACTAGTAGATCCATTCGTGTCGATTTGGGATCCTCCCAGTAAATCCAAAGATTAAAGTGAGTTTTGCTTGCATAGCTAACTGCTTCTTGATATCCCACTCTAAAATTTTCATTGTGATAGAGTCATTATCCAACAGGTCATTATACATTTTGTCCAAGTGATTCTCTTCTGACACTACAGTAGAATCTGCTTCACTCAAAGTTCTTGACATACCAACAAGCCCTAGTTTTAGTTGCCTCTTGACTTCCCTCAATTCCTAATCTAGTAGCTCTCTCTTTTTCCCGAGTATCTCTAAGGTAGACAGCGCCGAGAGGATCTCTAATGTCATATTCTTTGTCAATTTGTTTCAAGATGGGTTGTCAAAGGAATCCTGCTTCTGCCTATCCAGGTCCTCACTTGCTGTATCAGAATGATTAACCCCTTTCACAACATCCACAAAAGACACTCATGACCAAGCGTTTGAACTACTAGGATTCACGTGAATGGGACCTTGATTCTCATTAGCACGCACCGTCTCGATCATGTAGTCGTTCAGAGTTGGCCTACCTTGCATGGCTATGCCACCCTTTGAGCTCAGGGGGCATAGCCTTGAATCAACATCTAAACCATCACAGTAGGTTTGACTTGACCCATGCCAGTGCCTAACAGCCCTTTGCCATTCACTATTGCACCCTCCCCTCCACCGTCCTCTTGCATATCGGACATACCCCCGTTGGGGTTCAAGGCTATGAGAAGCCCTCCCAAATGGAAGGGAGCAAGGGTAATAGCCAATCAAACACAAGCACGTGAGAATCGAGCCCACGATTTGGACAAAACCCAACTCAAAAGGGTGCTTGAGGCAGCTCTAGGGCTTGATAATAAGTGCATAATGCTTGATAATTTTCATGGTAAGGGCATCTAGAAAGTGCTTGAAAATAATTACGCCAATAGCGCTTGATACAAAGCGCATTAAAGGCCAACAAAGCAAGACAGGGGCAGAAGGACATTGTAGGCAGGTACACAGAAGCCTAGACTCCCACTACACACTTGCAGCCCAACCAGCCTCCAGCAGAATCCAACAAAAGCATGAAACAAGCTTAGCCACTCCTAAACCCGCTCTCGTCATCCATCTATTTTGTGTACTAGTATGGTAAGCCGCCTCTGGCAGCCTCTCTCTCTCTCTCTCTCTCTCTCTCTCTCTCTCTCTCTCTCTCTCTCTCTCTCTCTCTCTCTCTCTCTCTCTCTCTCTCTCTCTCTCTCTCTCTCTCTCTCTCTCTCTCTCTCTCTCTCTCTCTCTCTCTCTCTCTCTCTCTCTCGTGCATGCGCACGTGCGTAGTCGTCAGGTCGTATGAGCTCCCCCCCCCCCCCCCCCCCCCCCCCCCCCCACACACACAAAAATCACAATCTCTCCCTCTCAGTGATGAAGGACGCTAATCCTAGCCTCAATATATTGTTGTAGACAAATACACCGTCGAAACTACAGGTTTCAAGTCACGTGTAAATTACACTCAAGTCCCCCTATTCTATAGGTGAAGATCAAGGCACCTTCGTACTCTTAACCCCCCGCTGGTTAGGCCCTCATTAATGGACAATCCTACATCTTTCCGAGTCATCCAATTCCGATCGTCGTCATCATCACCTACGATGACATCGATGTATTGTAGGATATGCATACAGAAGCGCGCAATCATCTGGTCGCATGAGCTCCCCCCCCCCAACAAAAATCACAATCTCTCCCTCTCACTGATGAAGGACGCTAATCCTAACCTTAATATATTCTAATCCTAACCTTGATATATTGTTGTAGGCAAATACAACGTCGAAACTACAGGTTTCAAGTCACCTGTAAACACCCAAGTCCCCCTATTCTATACACGAAGATCAAGGCACCTCCGTGCTCTTAACCCCCCGCCAGTTAGGCCCTCGTTAATGGGCAATCCTACATCTTTCTGAGTCATCCAATTTCGATCATCGTCATCATCACCTACAACGACATCGAAGTATTGTAGGTTGTGCATAGAGAAGCAGCCACGTTTGGATCCAGAAACTTATTGAGAGTTGCTGAAGTAGATTTCCAAAAGCTGTCGGCTTCTGAGGCAGCCTTGCCACCAAGCGTTCTTCAAGCTTCGTGGTTGCACGTGCAACACTAGAGCCTACCGGAGCACTGATTGGAAGTCCTCTCTCTCTCTCTCTCTCTCTCTCTCTCTCTCTCTCTCTCTCTCTCCCCCCCCCCTCCCAATCAAAGCACTGGAAGCAGTGTTCGGGAAAAATGTGTCTCAATTTAATATCGTGCCGCTTTCAATTTTAAAAATGTCGGTTGAGGGCAAGGGAAAAGGGAGAAATTATACCCCAAAATTAGAGGAAAATAGTGTAAAAACTCGAAGAAATTACCTAATTTTAAAAAAGTTCCTCTTGAAAAAATCAAGGAAAGGAATTTTGCATGTTTGGAAGATTGATTTTTCAAATGATTTTTCCCGAGCATTGGAAGTCGTCAAAATGTCATCTGTGTGTGTGTGTGTGTGTGTGTGTGTGTGTGTGTGTGTGTGTCATGCACAGCATTCTGTGTCTCTCTCTCGCTGCAAATGTCCGTTGACTCGCTGAGCACAGATGCATACCCGATACTGCACCAATGGGACAGACAAGTGGCACCTTCCGCAGGATTCTCTCTCTCTCTCTCTCTCTCTCTCTCTCTCTCTCTCTCTCACACACACACACACACACACACACACACAGAAATGCTGAGTCTTCAATGGGCAGCGCCAGCTACAATCTTCAACTTTTCGAGCGAGGACGCGCACACACTTGGGCCTCAATGATCGTACCTGGGTCTTGAGCCTTTTGACGTCCCGCAAGGAACACTCCCGTAGACTGCAATCTCTCTCTCTGTTTCTCTCTCTAAGCACGTTGAACACAGGCCCGACAGGCCACACTCGGCAGCCCCTCTCTCTCTCTCTCTCTCTCTCTCGCGTGCTTCTCTCACTTTTGATATGTAACCTTCATCTCGTAGATAGAGACACGTGTAAAGGGTTACTACCTCCGCCATATTATGTTAGTAGATGCTTATCAAAGTAGCTCTCTATTATTATCTTTATCCAACGACTTGAAGTAAGAGGGAAATTTCTATGTGTAGTTTATACAACTTGAGTTTGATTTAATGCATTTGCAAAGCAATTTGTTTTGGTGTGTAGAAATGTCTACCTGTTCACATAATAGCATGATATGTCGACCTCTTTTTTTTTTAATGCCACGGTTGTAATGACAAGTTCTTGCTCTAGGTGGAAGGACATATAATAGCGCCTAGAAATTTAGAAGCTTGGACATCCAAACAACAATATTGGTTGGAGTTTAAAAGTATGTATAACTTTACCATTAGCGGAAATGGGACGTTTAATGGACATGGTAAAACTTGGTGGTCGTGTGTGGAGAATAGAAGGAAGGTAGTTTGATCCCAACCCCAACCTACTAATTATGCATAGACTCAATTTCTTCTTCTTTTGTGCAAACCTAGTTTTGAATAACTAAGAATTTTGTGTTTCGTTTTGTGCTAGGGGCTTGCTTCTGCTGATCTTAAGTGTCAGCTCCCACCAAATGTAGGTGAAGTATGTTCGTAGGTGTAAATAAATCACTTTTCTTGATATGTTGCCTTACTTTTGTTGGTGATATCCCTAAGCAATTATGGAACTTGGTTTCTAGCTTTTGAGAATCGTGGGAAGCACCAATGTGGTTGTGGAAAACCTCAAATTTATCAATGCTCAAAGAACCCACATTGATATCTACTCATGCCATGGGGTGCAAGTTAGAGGCTTAACATTAAAATCTCCAAGTAGTAGCCCAAATACAGATGGAATTCACATACAAGGATCAACTTATGTAGACATACAAAACTGCAGCATGCAAACAGGTACATCAAAATAATTTTTGAAAAGTTCCAATTTTCTTTGTTACAAAAGCATAATCCACATTTATCTTGGCTATAAGCCTATTGTTCTCATGCTCTTCTTTTCTCTCTTAACTCTATATACACTAATGTAGGGATCCCTCTCGCTCTCTCTCTCTCTCTCCACCCTCTTAACCACACACAATTGCTTCTTCACAATTAGCTCAATTGGTTGCAAGAAAAACCATGACCCAAGATACACTCCCTCTTAGAGACCTCCTCCAATATGAGGAATATTATATAAAGGTTGTGTGCAAAGACTATGCTACACAAAAGCTGACAGACAAGCTGATTGGCCCATATTGCCACCACAAAGGCCTTCACCCTCCAATGAAGCCTAACACATGTTGAGATCTCTATCGTGATGTCTTAAAGTTTTTTATGTGGACAAGGATGAAAACTTTTCTAATCAACCACTTGCACTTTGAGCATTATTATTGTGTGTCTGTATTCTCTGTCTCTCTATGCTCTTGCTCTTGGCATAATTTAATCTTAATTGTCATCTCTCTAACCTTAACCCTAACACCATGATTAAGCTAAGGCTTCACCCTCCATAGCCTAACGTTAATCATTAGTGATTAGGGAGTACGCTTTCGCATTCACAACCCATTAAGCGGTATTAGAGCCGACGGTCCATACCTAGGTGTAACCAATCCGCTCTCCTAATAATCCTTCTCCCTAATTATTAGCATAGCTAATTAAGTTTGGGCAGGTTCTTGGCAATACCAATGAGCCACTACCCTTCTTGATTAGTGAGCTTTTGATTGGCGGTTTCAATAATTGTGTGTGTGTGTGTGTGTGTGTGTGTGTTCGTAATTTCTTGTGTGGTATTGTGTTTACTTTCAGTCGATTTTGCATTAGCATTGCTATCATGTATTATTTAATTGCTTGTGCAACTTATGTGTGTGCAAAGTCGTTGCTGAGAGCAATAGATTGAATATTCCCTTGCTTTAATCGGACCTTGCATGCCAAATTAATTAGGCAATTAAAATTCACAAATTGTCTGTGTGTATAGCCTTATGCACTAGCTTTAATTTGAACCCTTAACAACTAGATTTGGAGGTGATTAGCCACTCTAACCACTTGGCTAAAGTTGTGTGTGTGTGTGTGTGTGTGTGTGTGAGAGAGAGAAGCCCTGATATTACATGTTTTTATTGACCATTTTTTGTTCCATTCACAACTAAACACGTGGGGTAGTTGTCTTACTTTGTTAAAGTTGGAGCATTGCTGCCCACAAGGTTCAGAGGTCAAAACTCACCACGGATTTCGTGGAGAAAACCGAGACGGACTTGAAGTCAGTCTTCAAAGTTGAACTGGAGTGCCCGATTGGGTCCGCAAGAGCTTGTTCACATGGTGTTTCCATCATGCACCCTTTTCAACCCAAGCGGACGCCACAATCTGCACGACTTCCAATTAAATGCTTTTTTGGGTTCGTAGCTACCTGCCTTTCGCTATCCTAAGCCACCCTAAGCTCCTCCCAAGCATCCTTCTAAGAGCCTCTTACCTTTAGCCCAACCTTTCTCATGGGCTACACAATGAGCATCATCCATTGCTCCAAAGTGCTCGTTCCTACAAACTCGCTGCCTCCAAAATTTAAAGCCCTCAAGCTTGGAGCTCATTTCCACCTACAGAGGAACAGAAAAAGCTCAAGTTTTATAAGAGGAGACCCAACAAGTTTTCAAGAGGCCTTCAACAAGAAAGTTCAAAAGCATCACTAGCACCAAGCATTAGCAAAAAGCCGATTTTGATATGTATGTTGTATTTGTGTCCAAGAGCACTTTACACGGGTTCATGCACTGCCTACACACTAAGTGTAAGTAGTGCCTAAGTGTATGGTAAGAACGCCCATAATCACGAGCACACACATGAGCATTACACTTTACATGTACGTGTGTTTAACACCGTTGGCCATGAAGGCCTCATCCTTAACGCAATGGACCAATGAAGATAAAAAAGAAGAAGACGACAATGACGTGAAGATAAAGATGACAACAAACGACAACAACAAACAACTTTGCATATTTGAAGATGACATCAACAACACATCTGGCCTTCCGACATCGAGGCCACAATCAATAGCATCATTAATTAAGCTTGGGCACGTTCTTGGCAATATCAATGAGCCACTACCCTTCTTGATTAGTGAGATCTTGATAAGCGGCTTACCAATAATTGTGTGTGTGTGTGTGTGTACGCGTGCACGTGCGCACGCATAAATTTTGTTTCAATAAGTGTGCATTTTGTGTTCAATTTCAAACCACTTTGGCTCACCATTACTCTCATCAAAATTGACGTTGCATTTGACGTCTATGTGTGCATAAGGTGCTTCACAATGCCATTCTATAGAGCTCTCCTGTGCCTAAATCGAATGTCATTTGGATTGTCTAATAATCTCTTGAAGTTCTCCCTATTTTCAGCTTTTTTCATAGCCCGTCTAGTCTTTGGATTTGAGCATCATCAGTTTTCCTTAAACCCATTCCAAGATTAGGGGTGTGTGTGTGTGTGTGTGTGTAAGTAAGTGTGTGGGAGTCACCTTTTTTTTGTGAAGGTTTTCTTTACTTTAGGCTAACCGACAATTGGGGCAACGGTGGAAGAGGAAAATTCAGTTGACATTGTCGAAGCCTCGTGGGCGGATATTGAGAAAGCAATAAATCAAGCTAAAAGGAGTATCTCAGATCCATGAGTATCCTGCCTTCGTCATGGCACCTGCTACAATTTGGGTTCCTCATCATTGCCTGCATATGCTAGCCTTTGATTAATTTGCATCACATTTGGCACTTGGTTCTTTGTGGCAATAATATACTCGAGCCTGACACGCTATTTTGCTACGCACTACATCTTGTACAGACTCTCGTCTTGCTACTTAGCCAATTTGTGCTTTGCGACACACAAATCTCATGCTTTGTAGCGGGTTGCAGCAACAATTGGATCTCATGCCCGCAATTACCCACTTTTACTCTCATCACTTTTGTAGGCTAGTTTTTTGAGTGCATGCTAATGCTTGCAAGTTTTGGAGTCTGCAACAACAACTTCAAGGCCTCATCCCCACACACGGGTGCTCTCAAGGGGGAGCTCCAATTCCGAATCTGCACTCCAGGCCCCAGTTGTCTGAAACCTCAGATGCTTGCGGTCCACATCTCCTGCCTCGTTCGACAGCACAAAGTTCTACATTCTCTCCTTGGCAACGCCATTTGCTTCGTTGGTTTTCAATTAAAACCTCCAAAGGTATTAAGAGTCTTGTTCCCACGGAAGGCACCGAGCGCCAAGATTTTGATTTCCCTCTTTGAAGTGTTTGACATACTCCGTTTGGAGTTTCATGAGCCATCATTTACATACTTCTTATTGGAAGCACCTCACACGGATCAAGGGTTTAAAGGATTATTCGCATTTTATCACATTCATATGTATAAATCATATATGCGCGAAGCTCACATGGAAATTTATGTGCATATCCATGCTTTGGCATCTTTGCACACCTTTGTAAACGGGTTCAAACACTGCCTGCGCACCTAGTGTACGATAAGATCTCCCATCATCATGAGCACACACACACAAGCACCACACACAAAATGAATGAAATATATGAGTGCTTTGTAAAATTTTCTAGAAAGACCACGTTCTCAACAAATTGGACCAATGATCGACATCAACATAAAGATCACAACATGAACATGAAGAAGATGACAACAAACGACGACGGTGAAGAGGGCGACAACACCAACCCTACTTCATTTATGAATTAAACTTTATGACATGAATGATGTATTATCCTAGGTCATTAAAGAACTTATCTTAAGTCTCACTTGTGAACCATATGTTAGGGAATATAACGTAGCTAAGTAGATAATTGAGTAGTTTACTTAATGGAGAGAGGTAATATTCACACATGAGAGATTATAGAGTAGAGAGAGAGAGAGAGAGAGAGCACACATGATATACGTGGTTCACCCAATGTGGGCTATGTCCACGAGAAAGCAGCTACTCAATGGCTTTAGTACATCAAAACAAGAAGTGGATTACAAAGAGATTATACTCTTTTGGAGCTCCCTCCTTGCTTCACTCTCACCACCTCACATCAACTTCACAATGCACCACAATGCTTCACAATCCGTTTTTGTGTGTAGAAGAGGCCTTTTTTTATAGGCCAAAAGGGTTGCCCTCTCTCATGGGGACAACCATGTGTAGCCACCCTTGTGTTGACAAGTCCGACTTGGACTCTCCAAACGCGCCCATGTGTGGCCTCCCTTGAGAAAAAAAGTCCATTATGAAATCGGCCACCGGCTATTGACTTCCGCAACCGATCGACCACTTTCTGGCCATCATTCAGCCATAATATTTCGGTGAAAAGGAATATGCCGGTGAAAATTTTGGCTTTGGACGAGTGATTTTTCTTCACACACGATGGATTCTCCTCATAACGGGAACCTTACAAATGTGTTCTTTCAATACAAAAAATTACAAGGGATAAATCAGGCTTCATACTTAACACCATAGTGATGTATCCAATAGAGAACCACTATGATGAATCATGAGGCATTGAACCATGATGATGAATCATGTTGAATCAGGGTAGTTGAATCCTATAAACCTAGGATTATCTTATGACAAAATCAACACATTTGTATTTTGCCCTAAGCTTGGCTTAAGGGGGCGATTGTTAAGCTAAGCCCACACTTGTGGCACGACATGGAAAACATCCCTTGTATACTAGGATGGATAAATTGATGACATGGTCCAATAGAAAAAGGATGCAACCTCTCTAACGAATGGATATAAAGCACTAAGCATATTTGAGAGGCTATTTTCTAATCAATCTTTTCATTTTGAGTCCTATCCTTGTGTCTAAACTATCTCTCTCTCTCTCTATGCTCTTGCTTTTGGCATAATCTAACCCTAATCACCATCTCTCTAACACTAACCCTAACACCATGGTTAAGCTAAGGCTACACCCTCCATAGCCTAACGCTAATCATTAGTGATTAGTGTACTCCCTAATCATAGGGAGTACGCTTCCATATCAACTAACCCATCACTCTAGGGGAGGTACACTTTGATCCTACACCCAGTTGAAAATTCTCTAAGGAGGATGTTGTGACTTTGGTCTTACACTCAATTGACAATTCTCTGAAAGGACACCTTTTTATTTTGGGTGCTACATTTGACACTAACCGAAATGATGCCCATCTACACATGAACACATGGAATCTTTGTAAAACCCCAAGTTTGGCTTAAGGGGGCGTATGTTAAGGTAAGCCCAACTTATGGCACCATGTGGGAAATTCCTCTAGCCACCTAGGAAGAGATAATTGATGACATGGTCCAATAGCAAGAGGATGCAACTCATTTAGCCAATAATTGTAAAGCACCAAGTCTATATAGAGGCTACTTTCTAATCAATCACTTGCACTTTGAGAATTATCATTGTGTCTATACTCTCTCTCTCTCTCTCTCTCTCTCTCTCTCTCTCTCTCTCTCTGTGCTCTTGCTCTTGGCATAACCTAACCCTAATCGCCATCTCTCTAATCCTAACCCTAACTCCATGGTTAAGCTAGGGCTTCACCCTCCATAGCCTAACACTAATCATTGGTAATTAGGAAGTACGCTTTTGCATTCACAACCCATTAGAGTTAAGACTCTACATAAGAAAATATTTGGGCACATTAAGTGTCTCGCTCAATAGTCAAATGTAACAAGGGGTGAAAGCGGATACACTTTGCATTACACCCACCTAGCCAACTATTAATGATGTGTTAATAAATTTAGTGTGGGATACACATGACCAAATATGGATGTAATGGTACATTGTATTAAGAATTTTTATTAGTCACCATTTTAGTTTATTGATTCTTCATTTATTTTATCAATATTTGCTATAGTTTATAAGATAGTCTTAATGTCTTCTTGATTGACTATAATTGCAAACTTTCAAATATGGGTATATAAGAGTTCATGTCAGTTATAGATTTACACTTATAGAAGGGGCATTTTTATTCAATTTTTAGAAAAGTTTGCAAGTTTTTTAAGAAGGAAGGGTAGTTTAATTAGTCTTTAATTGCAGGTGATATAGAGGATTTTTTTTTACTCTTAAGAGCTTGATTTGAACTAACTCAAAATGAATACATGCAGACCCTAGCATATCCTTTGTACAAGGGTTTCCAACATATACAAAATATACACCTTGTGACCTAAAACATACCCCAACATTTTCGCAGCTTCACTATATTTTCGTCAAGGACATATCTTCTTCCTCTCTGCAAGACGCTTCCTCCTATTTGTAGAAAGCCATCCACAAGTTTCTAACACTAGTTCTACATGTAGTACTCCATTCTTTTTTGGAATAGTTGTTCATTCTTAAAAACCCAAATGGCTTTCAGGACTACAACTCTAACTATACAAAATTTATGTCCTCATATCTTCATTGTCCAAGCACCTGGAGCCAAGTGCTAGGTCTTGTCTCTACAGAATGGGGTACCTTACTAGCAACTCCCACTCTCTTGATCGCAGGATATCCCCATATAAGGTGGGATATGGTCTCAGGTTGCTGGTTGCATTTAATGCAGATTCCATCGTTAAGACCCCTCATTTTTGCCTTGTTTCCGGTGGTAGAAATCCATAAGGCATTTTCTCGAGGAAAACTTTATGCTCATCTTCACAATCAGAGTGCCATATGTTAGCCAAAACTTGGCTCCATTTGACCCTACTCCACATTTTGGTTCAAGTCTTGTTGAGATGTCCAATTCGCTACTCAAAGAAAGCCAACTTTTTATAAACACTCTTTGTCAAAGGAGAGGAGATCCAAGAGTCTACCTACAAGGACCTCTTCTTGAAGGGATAGGCTATTGCCCTCTTTCAATTTTTCAAGAGAGTGATATCCTCCTTCACAATGGTCCCCCAAGGTGCTAAAACCTTTGTTGTTAAGTCGTCTTCCAATCTTTGTCCAATAGAAATCAATATCAAGATCTTCTAAAATGGGGCCCCAAGGGGACCAATGCTTTTCCAATACCTGATCTCTTTGTCCCAAATGAGTGTGGAGATGGATTGGCAACATTTAGCAATGAATTTACCAATGAACCCTCCAAGCTCTAGCTGCACGCATATTAAGATTCTGCCACTTGCCCCCTCTAGACTTTAGATTTGCATTCATCACCATTTCCCTAGCCATATAGGCCTAGCTCTTGCTGGATTCAACCAAGGTCTGAAACAATCTTTCACAAAGGGCCTCGCTATGAATGGCAAGTTTGAGAGTTCCCAAGCCTCCTTGATTCCTCAGCTTGGCCATGGCCTCCCATTTACCTCATTGCCACAACTTGCTTCCAGTTAGTCTGTTTCTCCATAGGAATTCATTGATGGGCTTGAGGAATGCCTTCTAGTTCCTTTGAGATAATTAGAGGAAAGGAGAGGCAAAGGTGATGTAAAGAATTAGGAAGGTGTTGATGATTCCTTCTCGAGGCAATGAAACAGGAGCAGGATAAATTCATGGGACGGATGGTAGGCTCTCTTCCTACTTCCAAGCATCCCATAGCAAAATCATTCCGTTAATGATTGACCAAGACCTCAAGACCAAGGTACTTTAATCTCTCTTCAAGGGGCTCTTTGTTACACACAACGCATGGCTTATCCTCATTGAGAGTTTTCACAAGCCTTTGTTTTGGAGTCATTTGCAATCATCCCACTATGTAAGAAATTTTTTTCCAAGACAATCATAAGCTTTTGTGTATCTTCTAAAATATGGGCCAGAAGCACTACATCATCCATATACAACACAAGCATGATCACCACATACCCAATGGTCACCTCTTCAATGCCTTCTTGTTGCATAAACCCAATGGTCTCTACCATGACAAAGTGAAAGATAAGGAAGAGACAAAGATGAGAGGAGGCATGTCTGCTTATCAACTAACAACGACAAGACAAGGACACTAAAAGCATATGTAGGGGGCATTATGAGAATGGTAGACATATGACAAGATCCAACTTTAATATGACAAAGTAAATCCTAGGGACCAAATTTTTTGGACCCTAGGATGTTGATGGTCATTATGAGAATGGTACATGATAAAGGAAACCATAGTCACCCATCCCAATAGTGTCAGGATGTAGCAAGCTTCACTGAGAGATTTCAACAACTACTCTAGCCATCTAGAATCCAAAGTCTTTAGCGGATGGAGACCTCACCAAAAGGCTAGACATGCTTTACTTAAAAATTTTGTGCATGTAACCACTTTATAGGGACCTTTGGTCTAAACAATTAGGAACATTTACACCCCCTGTCTCTCCCTGCTCTCTCTCTCTCTCTCTCTCTCTCTCTCTCACTCTCATTATGAGGTATGCTCGCCAGTACTTAATTTTTTTCTTAAAAGCAAATACAAAAGATCTATTGATTTCTACTTTATACTATTGATTATTAATGAAAAGCTAATTTATTTGTTAGGGGATGATTGTATTTCAATTGGACGTAGCTCTTTCAATGTGACAGTGAAAAACATAAATTGTGGACCAGGACATGGCATTAGGTGAGGTGATGTGAAAGCATTTAGATTAATTTACCTCAAGATTTCTCCTCCCACCCAAATTCAGCTTCCAATGCATGCGCATAACAGTGTGGGCAGCCTTGGAAAGCATCATTCACACGATGAAGTATCAAATATCTCAGTGAGCGAGGCCCTCATAGCCTCTACACGTTATGGGGTTCGTATCAAGACATGGCAGGTATCTCACCGCAATGTTTCTTCGGACATGTTTTTCGTTTTGCATAGACCTAAAAGCTCCCTTGGCAATGGAATGTAGGGTGGACTTGGATTTGTTCAATCCATAAGTTTTCAAAACATAACAATGTACCAAGTACGCAAGCCCATTTTGATTGACCAATTTTATTGTACAAAGGAAGATGAACCATGCTTAAATATGGTGAGTTTCAACATATTACCTAATTCATGTCCTCTCTCTCTCTCTCTCTCTCTCTCTCTCTCTCTCTCTCTCTCTCTCTCTCTCTCTCACACACACACACACGGCTCCCTTTGCTTGTTGCCTCCATGTGCAAGCATGCGTGAATCCCAGGTTCGTATGTGCGGCTATCGGTTACATCCCCCACATGTATGTACACACACACAAGCTGGTGGAGAATTCGAGGGGAAATTCCAATTTCAATAATTTAGCTCCTCCTTGATATAACCAACCCTTGTCCCACGACGGTTGGTACAAAGCCATCTCCTTTTGCTTTTTTAACTAATGATTATGAGCTCTTATCACCAATTCTTAGTCATTTTAATCAAATATGCAATGCACACAATGGAGAGTACTATTGGTGGAAGCTATTTATGTATGGAAATAGGGTTGGCTTTTGTGTGTCTCATTAGGGGAGGACCCATTTTGTTTTCATAGAATCACCGGAGATCCTTGTTTTTGACGTGAAGTCGATGCAGGACTGGCTAATGCCATGTGTTCTTGCCAAATGGCTCTACGCCACACGATGACACGTGGCATGGAAGGCAGCACAGGGCCAAGTGCATGGCTGCGTGGGGACAGGAGCCGAGGCAACAAGAGCAACGTACACACAGAGATCCTCGTCTATAACTGACATGGGAGGAGAGTGAAGTGATCGACGGCACGGGCTCCTTATCAGCAGCGCGCGTGATTTGGACCGTCAAATCGACGCAACACCCAAAAATGCTTAGATGCAGTGGAATAGCTCATCCCAAAAAACTTATATGCAGTGGAATAGCTCATCCAGAATGGGCAAAGCCAAAGAGGGATTTATTCCTTTCAATCCAAATATGCCAGAGAAAAGTACTCCTCAGGCAGGTCCATAGGGGGACATCCATAAAACTACATTCTCCCAAAAGCAAAGAAGTTAAGCAGGGAGAGATCAACATTGCAACCAAGCCTTAAGCGCCTGGTTGGATTTGCAATTAACAAAGAGGTGTGTTAAAGATTCTTCATGCACCTTGCACCTGGGACAAATTCCATTGAGACTCCAATTCTTTTAGCCTTGGATCCTGTCCATACTCCTTAGTGTAAGATAAGCCACAAAAGGCAGCTATGCTCTATGGCAAAGGGAAAAGCGCAAATACACTTAAATTTGTACTCCCATTGTTTTGCATTCGAGGATAATTTCCATTTATGGTTAAGCTTCCTAATGAGAAGTGGGTCCATCCTGACAACTGTATCCTTAGACAAGTAGATATTCTTGTGGATCTAAGGTATAGAAACAGGAAAACTTCTAGCACAGCACTGAAATTTAGCCTGGAATTTTTTATACCTCTCTACAACCAAGGCAGCACATCTATGAGAAATATGGTACTCCTAGCAGATCTCCTCTGTAGTGAGCCATTTCCCTTCCTTGTATACATCTTTCCAACACCTGATTCCAACTTTGAAACATTTGTGTGAGCTCCTAGATAGCTGCCAATCCACAGTCTAGCTAAAGCGGTTGTTGTTGTTGCCATCAAACTACATGCTGAGAGTCAAACTATTATCTTGTAACACAATATGATGCAACAAGACGGGAGAGAGAGAGAGAGAGAGCTCTTACTCACCATGTAAACTCAAGCGGTAATATCTTGTTATCCGTACTTCACATAAGCACAACATGTTCTCAACCCCTATTTCCATAATCAGCACAAAAACAAAAAACATGGTATGAGCCTCTATGAGGTCAAGGGATACTAAAAGCTGATGGGCCACACACATGAGCACACCCACCATCCACCCTGCACTAGAATGTTGAAACATAGAACTGGAAGAGGATGCCCAGGGTATCCCAAAACAACATAAAAGCATGACTATTACATGTACCTTGTGTGTGTGTGTGTGTGTGTGTGTGTGTGTGTGTGTGTGTGTGTAGTTGCTCTCATGGTCTCAGCACAACCACAAGTGTAAGTGGATGAATGATTTTGTAGAGTACACAATAAAACTATGCATCTATACTGTGCCAAGTACTCAAACAAATGGATTTTAGTGAACATGTTCACACAAGCATGCATGCTTACTAAGGCATTTAACCAACCCCTTTGTGTTACAATCTACATTGAAGGTATGCTTATTTCTATTACAAAAAAATAAACAGTTCAGTGCACAAAGTACTGACTGGTGAAATTAGGCCACTTAATAATAAGCAACTCAATAATACTTAACTGTTATGGATTGTGAAGCCCAACTCTTGGTTAGTATGTTTCTGATAAGCTAACTACCTTGTTTTTGTAGACAACAACCATCAAAGTGCGCGATGTTTTGTTTAGAAACATCACAGGAACCTCTTCAACAAAAGATACAATTTCCTTTTTGTGTGACAAAAATTCTGCATGTCAGAATATTACTCTAGACAATGTAAATATAACAAGTGCAAGTAGGATACAAGGTAAAGCCATTTGCATTAATGCAAATGGACTTGGGCTTAACTTGATCAATCCACCGGGGTGCTTTCAATAATTGTAAATTGGTGAATGGAAAGCGATCATTAATGTTTCTTTCATATTTATTTTGATTAATATTCACTTTGAAGTCATTTATAGCAACGCATGTGTGTACTGGCTACATGAGTGTGTTAAGTGGTCCTGGTATGTTGCTATTCATCAGTGAAAATCAATCATCTGTGGCACAGAATGACTCACAATGCACTTACTATCTTTACCAAGATATACCGTTACGTATTTTTTATTTCTTTTCTGATATATTGACAGTCAATTTATTTACCCCCCCCCCCCAAAGAGAAACTCGCCTTACTTCTTCCTTGTCCCTTTGGCCCCTTCAGGCCTTGGACCAGCACTGCCTTTCTTTCCACAATGCACAAGCATTTTCTTTTGATTCTTGCACCTCCATCCTTGCTCAATGTTCCCTTAGCAATACAACAGTGCTTTAACTCTTGTGTATGACTCCCTTGCCTTTAACTTACTCAAGCAAGATTAAACACTTTGATTGACAGCATAATACACCTTTCATGTTCTCCTCATCACCACTATTGACAGGATTACACAACTATTTAGCAGAGAGCAGACCGCTCATTGACGGCTACTGGATTCAAAAAAATTAGGATCTATTGCATCATAATAGTACTGTCCCATTTTGGAAATGCTGCCACCTCAACGGCACATGTAGTTCTTGAGGTTGATTTTACATTCTTTGCCAAGTTAATATAACCTCTCTACTCACAATTGTAAGTATGGGAAAAAAAAAAGGATTACACAACTATTGCAAGTTACGTTTATTATGCTGACAACCTTGGCGATCTCATAGGTTCTTTTATCAAAGTTGATCAGATTGCACGACTTAACTATTTGCAATCTGACAATTTACTTGCATTTAAAGGGAAACTGTTAGCAATGGTAGCAAAGCTTTGTAGCATGCAAAGCAAATTTATGAGAGAGAGAGAGAGAGAGAGAGAGAGAGAGAGAGAGAGAACCTTGAAATATTGAGTAAAGAGAGAAATAGTTAGGTGGAGAAATACTTGAGTTTTCATAAGAGAGAGGCCCCACCCTGCTAGGCTCTTGGGATGCTGAGTTTCTTAATGAAGTGCACCCCACCTCGCATACATGTCGAGCAAGGTAGTGCCAAGCACGATGTTTTCTTTCAACAACCCCTGACTAGCAATATTATCATGAATTCTTTTGCCCATAACATCTTGTGTAATGCCACATGCCTTCAAGGTGCAATGTATTTGATTGCATTTGGAGAGATGCCCTCTCTCTGCATCTGCTGAAAACAGCCCAGAGCTTCCTGTTGACCCTGACCCTTGCCTTCAGATGCCAGCGTATGTGATTGCATCTTGAGTGAGAACCCTCGCTTTGCATCCGCCAAAAACAATCAAGAGCTTCTTGGCCCTACCCAAGTTGGGCATATCTTGCAATTAGTGCATTCCAGGAGACGACATCCCGGGCAGGAAGCTTCTTAAGCACTTTTTGTGCTTTATGAAGGGCACCACATTTGGCATGCATGTCGACCAAGCAAGTGCCAAACGTATGTGATTGCATCTGCAGAGACACCCTTGCTTCGCATCCACCGAAAACAGCACAGAGCTTCTTAGTCCTGCCCAAGTTGGGCATATCCCGCGATCAGTGCATTCCAAAAGACGATATCTTGGACACGAAGCTCCTCAAGCACTTGTTGCGCTCTATAAAGTGCACCACATTTGTCATACATATCGACCAAGGTAGTGCCAAGCATGACGTTTTCTTTCAACAACCACTAATTAACAATATTTTCGTGAATTCTTTTGGCCATATCAGCATATTGGGCATATCCCACAATTAGTGCATTCCAAGAGCCGACATCCCGGACATGATTGCCAGTGTACGTGATTGCATTTGGAGAGATGCCCTCACTCTGCATCTGCCAAAAAACAGCAGAGCTTCCTCACCCTGACCCTTGCCTTCCAAGTGCAAGTGTATGTGATTGCATCTAGAGAGACCCTCTGTCACAAACTGATGACGTGGTGGTACTGCCCGGATAGAGAGGCTGACATGGAGAGCAGACTCTACGAACGTCTGCATATCGCACTCCTCGCTTCTAAGGTTCGTTGGAGGTGGCATGTTGACGTGGCAGCTGTACGGACTGCCGCATTTTTCGTTGACATGCCATGTGGACAATAGTACGGATTTCCGGAAATTACGCTAGCAGCTTTTGGGCCAGTAGCTTTTGAGTTTATTGGTTTTATACTAACTGCTTTTGGGGCTCTGCTTTTGGCATCCCTTGTAAATTTATAAGAGCCCTTGGGGCCTCACTCTTCAGGGCATCTGGACGCAAAGTCTGAGAGCAGAAGTCGAGCAGAGGTCCCTCGAGAGTTGTACTTCGCAATGATTAATGAAAAAGAAATATCGACAGGGGCGCCAGACTTGGGGGCCAATACCTCTGGGCACGGAACTACGCCGGGCCATGTCGACTCTCTCTCTCTCTCTCTCTCTCTCTCTCTCTCTCTCTCTCACACACACACACACACACACACATACACACACACTCAATTGATGTTCCGTAAATTCACATAAGTTCTTACGGAGAATCTGACACAGAAAAATTGAAATCTTGCATGGGAACTGAAGAGAGGAATGAAGATTTAAAAAAATTCTCGGCAGAAAAGTTTGCCAAAACATAGTAAACGTCACTTGCAAGTTGGCATATGTGTGAACAGATTGATTAAGTACTCTAGAGACCCGAGATTGGTGAAACACCTGAAGAATTACCCGATTGATGAGATTTACTCGAGATGGCATAAGGCCATTGATTCTCATCTCAAGTCAGGAGGAAAGCTGGAAGGACAGACGAGTGCAGACAAGGAGAACTTGTACTCGCAGAAAGAGATGGACAAGAACTCTTGAAGAGAAGAATGAACAAGAGGACCACCAAAAGATAAGCGAGAGCGTTACAGAGCAGCAGCCGAGTACGAAAGAAAAGAAAAGACAAAAGCAAGACTGGTACCAAATTTCGTGTGGACCACCGACCTTGATCAAATGAACGAAAATACCGAATTTTGCACAACATGGGGCAAAGTGCGAGACCAGGAAGCCCTCATCTTCTTTGATAGAGGAGCCAAGGCCAACTTCATTTCACTTGAACTGGCGGCTCGACTTGGAATTACGTCCGACTGGCTGGGGCCACAGGTAGAGACAGTTCTAGCGACACCAAGACGGAATGTTGCCATCACACCGGTCATTGGCAAACTTCGTTTGCATTGTCAGGGGCATTTAGGGCATGAGGACTTTTATATTATGCCTTTGAAAGGGTGTGATGTCCTCCCTAGCACTCAATTTTTCTTTCAAAGTGTAAAAAGAAGTCACTTTTGTTGATCCCCATGTAAAAAGGACTCCCTTTTGAATCAGTAAATGCAAAGGTGAAGCGATCTCTACAAACTTTCGAATGAACCGCCGATAATATGAGTACAAGCCCTGATAAGCTTCGAACCTCATGAACATTCTTCAAATCACGCCAATAACAAATAATCTCAATTTTGGCCGGGTCCATGCCCTCTCCAAGTTGGGCATATCCCACAATCAATACATTCCAAGAGATGACATCCCGAACAAGAAGCTCCTCAAGCACTTTTTGTGCTTCATGAAGTGCACATCTGGCACACATGTCGACCAAGGCAGTGCCAAGCACGACGTTTTCTTTCAACAACCACTCACTAACAATATTGTCATGAATTCTTTTGCTCATATCGGCATCTTGTGTAATGTCACATGCCTTCAAGGTGCGGGTGTACATGATTTCATTTGGAGAGATGCCCGCACTCTGCACCTCTTCCAGTCCAACACATCATATTTTACTAATAGGCTACCTAGACGTGTATGTATTGGGCATGGTTGAGCATGGGCCAACATCTTTGTCGTTTTGCTGCCATGTAGAGCTTTCATGCCTATGTTCACATGGAGAGTTAGTGGTGGGGATAAAGAGCTCAACTTGGGTAATCATTTGAGAGAGGAAGAGACTCAGTATGGGGCAAGCCAGAGATGTCGCACTAGCATATGGCAGTAGGCACCAGGGAAAAGACAGGGATGAAGATCAAGTGATGGGTCCATATCGCTCAATATCACACAAATGGAGATCAAGCATTCGAATCTCTCTCTCTCTCTCTCTCTCTCTCCCCTCGACCGTTTGCCCTAGCCTCCTCCTCTAAGCCCTTGTACGCACTCCCCACCAGGCTGCAGGGCAGCGCCTGGCTGAGGGGTTTAAGCTACATCCCTGCCCTCCCCTTGCCAAGCACAGTAAGGGCATTGCCCGATCTCCTCGTCACAAAGCCCAAGGGCTATGATACCTGCGACTACTGCCGACCACGGTGCTGTTGACCTACGGACCTGACGAAGCCCAAGTTGCGACATCTGCAGACGGGTGGAGCTGCGACTCCTGTCCTGCTAGCGACCACATTTCTTTGTGCTCCTGACCAACGAACCTACCAAGGGTTACTCTCGTAGTCGAGTCCCATAGTCGAAGGGCTTGATGCCTTGTGGAGGACGGTCCCACAGTCAAAAGTTTGACTGTCCTATAGAGGACACCATAAAGCCCAAGGTCTCAACTCAATCTTGAGGAGCCTCAACCATACAACCCGCAGATGGCATGTCCACCTTTGACACACCGGCATCTAGCCCACGGAGTTTCCTTGTTGTGGCCGCCGCCCCCCGAAAGGATCCCTCCGCCCGCCAAGAAACAAGAATCTCGGCTCTCAAGGCTCAGGTCCAAGTCCACATTGAGGAGAACACAACCCTCAAGCAACGGGTACACAAGCTCGAGAGCTTGCAAGAAAGAGGAAGTCAAATCATTCTCGCAAAGCACGCAAGGTTGAAGCCTTCTTCGTCGAAGTCACGATAGCTTAAAAGAAAGTCCACGAGGTAAGGCATGGAATCACAACGAAGATCGACACCGAAATATAGGCGGACTTTCAAGAACGCAAACTACGAGAATCTCTCAACCTCAAAGTGAGAATTGGGGGACTTCCATCACCTTGGTGCACCGACGAGGACACACTAGAGGATGCAATCGCCAAGCTCAACGACATCCTCCAACCAATCACCATTGGGCCCTACACAGTCTATTGGATCAACGACACAAATAGGCATGTGCCACTTGAGCATTGCATCATCACCTTCAAGACAAAGGAGGAGCGGATGTCACAAAGTGATGACGTGGCTGCCCCAACTGCTGAAACCCTAACCCTAATTTTCAGAAACCCTAACCCTACAGGCTGAAAATGCTAACGTGGCATGGCTGTACGGTAGCCCCCGAAAAACGCGGAAATTCTGCCAGCTATACGGAAACCCGCTTTTTGCGCGGTGCTGATTACGACAGGGCAGCAGCGATGATTTTTTTCTTCTACGCAATTGAAAGGGAATCTTTTGCTTGATTAAAAGAGAAAGCCTATTTGCTTTATTTATTAAGCGAGAGAGAGAGAGAGAGAGAGAGAGAGAGAGAGAGAGAGAGAGAGAGAGAGAGAGATTCACTTTGCTTTATTTGCTAAGCTTTTGGGGCTCTGATTTTGGCATCCCTTGTAAACAAATAAATAAGTGGTTTGGGCTCCCACTCAGGAGAGCATCTGAACGCAGAGTCTGAGAGTGAGACCCAACCACTGTTGTACTTTGAACTCAGATTAATACAAAAAGAAATACCGAAAGGGGCGCCAGTCTTTGGGGCCAATATCTCTAGGCACGGAACTCTATCGGGCCAGTGTAAATCAATTGTGAACTGTGAACTATTTTGAAGTGGTTATTTGGTGCTCTCGTGGTAGATTCTTGACTTGGAGTGTCCAAGTCTGTTGCAACGGATGAAGCTAATGCGCCAATCTTGCCTCCTCAAGGGAACCAAGTTTTGGATAGCAAAGGAATTGACTACCAACCAGCTAAAACTGAAAGCAAATGAGCTCAAGAAGATACATGAAGCCCGCAAACAAGGTAAATGGGCGGTCTACCGAGATGGTAAAGCGGTCATCCAAGAGTTTCGGACTCCCAAAACGACACCTCCATCCCTTAACCCTCCTTCGTTCGAGTTCTAGTTTTGTTTTTCTTTTTTATCTTCTTTTATCCTATTGATGGTCCCTCAGACCTTAACTGATATGTATTCCATGCCTTCACTCAAAAGGAATCGTTGACTATTTTTGCTTTGGTCCCATAGGTCATATCTGACCTCCGTGGACGATAATTCAAATCTCTCTCTCTCTCTCTCTCTCTCTCTCTCTCTCTCTCTCTCTCTCTCTCTCTCTCTCTCTCTCTCTCTCTCTCTCTCTCTCTTCATTTGCACGGTGAACACTACCCGAAGGCGCCGGATGAAGGAGTTGTTGATGCATGGCAAGGAGGGGGGGCAAAATCCCTCCTCCCATTATCTCCCACTACCACAGACTCGTGACATGAACCCTTGAACCTGTTCTCGCTGTGCATTCACACGAACCAAAGGCGTAGACAGTGGCGGTCGTGAACTCTCGCCAACTTCATGCTGTAAAGGAATAGCCTGTCTACCCTAGGAAGAGGATGCGTTCAGGACACAATTAGTTGCTGCTGTGAATGTCTTCACTCAGTTGGTGCAAAATCCCAGGTTTATGGATTATCTGCAAGCACCATTAAAGTCACAGCAGGCAAGGGAATGCCCTCAACGTACAGAGCCCGTTAAGGCTCAAGCCCAAGTCCCCCATGCGACTGAGCAGGATAGGGAGCATTCACATGTTGCGGAATCACGTCAGGCTCCTAGACAGGTCCCTCCTGTCCATGAACAGGTGGCCAGGATCCCTACTCCACAGGTTTTGCCAATTCAGCCCGCCACCTTTCAGAGTCAAAATGTTGCATTGAATGGACAGGGAACCAGTCTCCAAGCAATGCATCAGGTTTTTCCACCACCCACGGTACATCATGGGTATTTCGGGGGTGGATCCGTGTTCCAAAGTATGGCTGGTTATGCCCCTGGAAACCAGTAGTACATGCCTAGAACAGTGTTTGGGGGTATGCATGGCATGACACCAAACCCCATGTATGGTAACATTGGCATGCAGCAAGGCTTTCAGAGCAATCAGGGCCAGTTTGGGGTGCCACAGGTCAATTTTGGCATGGCTAGTTTTTCTGGACAGCAGCCAGATATGGCACCTTTGATGCAGAATCTCAATGACCAAGGGACACAGATGGTCCCTACTCCAGTGCCCATGCTGCAGACGCTTCCCTATGACAATTTGGGGTCAATAGAGAAGCCAAAACCATACAAAGAAGGAGGTGCAACTGTGAAGTTCAGCACCTTTAGTGGCTTCGAGGATAAAGCAAAGGCTCTTACTTTCCTCCAGCAGTTTGATATAGCTTATGCAGGAGGGAATTTTACAGAAGCCTAAAGTAAGAAAAGCTGTCACTTTCTTAAAGGACAATGCGCTCACATGGTGGACGACATTGTTAATGCAAGGACAGGCACCCGCCACTTGGGTTTACTTCAAGCAAATGTTTGCATCTGCTTGGCTGTCAGATGAATTTGAAGCGGACGTCATGACAGATTGGCACCAGCTTACTTCAGCTACATGCAAGAGCTTGCTGGAGTACAATAGGAGGTTTTGTAAAGCGTTACTCTCAGTGACCTCCTATAGATTCGTGCCATTGACAGAGCAGATAGAGAAGTACTGTTGTGGGCTGCCTAAAGGGCTTCGCAATTACTGTACCAAGAACAGAGTGGCTACCCTCACTCAGCTTATGGAAGTTGCAAACATTGGTCTTGCCTTGTTGAAAGGAGAAGACAGTGGGTTTCCGAGCAACGAGAGAGGAGGGCAGCAAAAGAAAAATTCAGCAAAGCAGCCCTTTACGAAAGCGGCTTCTGAAGCGTCCCAGGGGCCAGAAGGTTCAATAAAGGCAAAGGTTCAGCCCCGAGACTTCTAGAGCGCAGGCAAGGAAGCAAAAAAGGAAGCCTTTTATGCATAAGACGCCCGAGGAAAAGAAGGTCTTGATGGCTGAAAACAAGTGCTTTATATGCAAGCATACTGGTCATTTTGCAACCAACTGTCCACAAAAGAAGAGACCAGCTGACTCAGGTGACAAAGAGGACAGGAAAGGAAAAAGGCCTATGCCCTCGGCAGGTTTAGTGCCAGACATGTTGGGCGACAGGCCTAGTACAAATGCCAGTGAGTTATGCAGAGCGTGGGGTAAAGTTAGAGACCAGATGGCACTTATCTTCTTTGATCCAAGTGCCAAAGCGAACTTTATCACGCCAGAATTAGCTATGAAGTTGGGCATCAAAGCTGAAGAGATGGGGTATACCGCAGAGGCAAGATTGGCATGTCTTAGCCACTCAGAGTGCGTTACTCCCATCATTGGAAAGCTGTGTCTACATATTCAGTCGTATGTGGACACAGAAGAGTTCTACATCATGCCGCTGGAAGGATGTGATGTTTTGTTGGGGATCCCGTGGATGTTCCGAGTGCATGGAGTCTTGGATGCCTACAACAAAAAGATCATTGTACAGCATAGGGGCAAAACTCACATCTTGGATGTAAAGCTAAAAGGAGAGTCAGTCCCTATTGTATCTGCTTCTGCTATCACTTCTATAATAAAGAATCATCTTTCTGAGTACTTGGTTTTTGCACGTGATGTTTCAGATAGTTGTCAGTCAAATTTATTTGTGCTAGATAAAGACGGGTTAGCATTTTTGCAAAAGTTTGATGGCTGCTTTTCTGATTCATTACCGTCTCAACTACCGTCGGAGAGGCCTGAGGATCATGCGATTGATTTGGTGCCAGCCAAATAGGCCACCGTATAGGGTTAGTGAGGCGCAGCGGAAAGAGATTATGAGCCAAGTGGAGGATCTCTTAGAGAAAGGGCTGATTCAGCCTAGCTCGTCACCCTATTGCTCTCCTATGCTCTTAGTACAGAAAAAGGATGCCTCGTGGAGCATGTGTATTGATACCGTGCGTTGAATAAGAATACCATCAAGAATAGGTTTCCTATTCCAAGGATTGATGATATTCTTGACTGCCTAGAGGGCGCAGTGATTTTCAATAGGATCGACCTTAAAAGTGGGTACCATCAAATTCAAATTAGGCTTGAGGATGTGCATAAGACTGCGTTTAGAACGACATTTGGTCTCTATGAGTTCTTAGTGATGCCATTTGGTCTTACGAATGCTCCTGCTACGTTCAATAGGATGATGGATAGGATCTTCCGTCCATATTAAAACTTTGCTGGCACATTCTTTGATGACATGATAGTCTACTCGAAGAATGAAGAGGAGCATAGGCATCACCTGACCATTGTGTTCGAAGAGTTGCGCAGGAACAGATTGCTCATCAATGGCAAGAAAAGCGAGTTCTTCTTGGAAGAGATCCACTTCCTCGGACACATTGTGTCAAAGGATGGTGTCCGAATGGATCCTGCGAAGGTGGAAGCAATCAAGACATGGCCAGCTTTAAGGACTATGCACGATGTCCGTAGCTTCTTAGGGCTATGTTCTTACTACAGAAGATTCATTCGCAACTTTGCAGAGATTGCTTCACCTTTACATGCTTTGCAAAAGAAAGAGGTCACTTTCACATGGACCCAGAAAGAGATTTCAGCTTTTAATCTCTTAAAGGAAAAGATGACTTCAGATCCAGTCATTGTTTTGCCAGATCTTAGGAAGTCATTTGTGGTCAAGTGTGACGCTTGTGGCAGTAGCATTGGTGCAGTGCTAATGCAAGATGGCAGGGTAGTAGCCTATGAGAGCAGAATCTTGCAAGGGCCAGAGACGACCATGCAAGTCTATGAAAAAGAGTTACTGGCTGTGATTCATGCCCTCTTAAGTTGGAAACACTATCTGCTGGGTGCTGATTTTGTTATCCAAACGGATCATCAGACCTTGCGATACTTTCTGACACAGTCAGAGCTATCGGAAAAGCATATGCGATGGGCAAACATTCTCTCCATGTTTCACTTCGAAATTGTGCACGTGGAAGGCAAGAAGAATGTTGTGGCTGATGCGTTATCAAGAAAGCCACAAATTTCAACTGTGTCAAATCCTTATCATCATGAGCTTGATGACATGAAGGAACAGTATACAAATGACGAAGATTTTGCAACGTCATGAGCACTACCTCCTCAGAGATGGTTTTATGATGATGCATGGTAGACTCTGTCACTAGGCCATTGCGACATAAGGTCATGGTAGAGAGTCATGTCCCACCGTATGCAGGGCATCATGGTATAGATGCTTCAGTGAAAGCGGTTGAGACATTCTTTTATTGGCCTACCTTGAGGAGAGATGTGGATGCCTTTGTGCGAGCATGCGTGATTTGCCAAAAGGTCAAGTTTGACAGGCAAAAGGCACCAGGGCTGTTACAGCCATTGCCAATTCCAAATAAAGCATGGGAACGCATAGCATGGATTTTATCCAAGAACACAGACAGGGAATGATGGAATCTGGACCATTATTTGCAGATTCAGAAAGCAAGCTCATTTCATTCCTGTTAGGAAGAAGATAAAACCAGATCACATGGCACGTCTCTTTATGTACAATATCTTTAAGCACCATGATATGCCACAGTCGATTGTCAGTGACCGTGACCCACGGATGACAAGTCTATTTTGGAAAGGCATATTCGAGAATATGGGCACTACGCTTAAGTTCTCATCGTCGTTTCATCCACAAACAGATGGGCAGTCAGAAGAGGCAAATTCTACTGTCTTGGGTCTGCTTAAGTGCTATGTGTCAGAGCACAAGGCGAAGTGGGAGCAGTATTTGCCGTTGGTTGAATATGCATACAATAACACAGTGCATTCTTCAACACGCAAAGCATCTTTTGAAAGTGTCGAAGGTCATGTGAAAGTTCCTCCCATTTTACATACCAAGGAAAAGATCTTTCAGGCAGATCAATATGTACAAAATATGGATGAAATGTACCAGAAGATGAAGCATGCCCTTGAAAGGACACAGGCAAAGCAAAAGAAAGCTGTTGATCTCCATTGTCATGAATTGTTGTTTTCATTTGGTGATTGGGTACTGTTGCGGTTTGAAAAGGCACACAGCGAAAAGGTAAAGAAAGTCTCTTTACAAAGCTTAGTATGCGCTATTATGGGCCTTTTCAAGTAACAGAGAAGATCAGTGGCGTCAGTTATAGGCTGAAATTGCCTGAGAACTGGAAGATTCACAATGCTTTTCACGTGAGTCTTCTCAGACCATTTATTGGTGATGTGCCAGAGGATATGCCAGTTGAAGAGCAGCCATAAGTTAAAGAGCTTGATGAAATTTTGTTCCCATAACACATCATGGCACACAAGGAAAGAAAAATCAAAGGCAAGGTTACAAGGCGATATTTGGTGAAGTTCAAGAACTATCCACCTATGGATGCAAAGTGGATGGAAGAGAACGAACTGTTAGAGTCACCAAATGTATTGCAGCTATACCTTGAAGCCTTTGGTTTACCACCTACGTCTTCTACAACTCAAGTAGAGCAAAGATCAAAAGGAAAGAGACCTGCGCTAGAGGGGGGTGATCCAGGAGCTAGCACTTCTCATGTATCTATGGATTTAGTACAATAGAAGTGTACCCTGCTTGGCAATTGCCCTTGGGGAATAAAAGTTTTCTCCAAAAGTCTGTTCACTGCTATAGAAGTAAGTATGTCTTGTCAGTTGTCAAGAGTACAGCAATTGCTTCTAATGAGTACATGTTGACGCATTTTTAAACTATTTGTTTATTATGCTTGAAAGGATTCCAAGTGTACTAATAGTTATGGACTCTATTAAAGCCAGTGGCACAGTGTGAAAGCTATCCACTATGTCAATGGAACAATCTCACAAGTAGACTATACATGAGTTAACAAGTGTTGAATACACAAGAGTGTTAACTACAAGCATGTATGTCTCGTACCATGTCGACCAGCTATGTACACATGAAAAGGTTGACAGTCATGATACGGTGTCCGCAAAGTGTTGCACACACTAATGGATTTATATTCATGCAAACGAGGACGTTCGCGATTTCAAGAGGAGGGTATGTCACGAGTCTGTGGCAACTTTACTTGTTGATTTCTTTTTGGGGAATTTTATTTGACTTGTTTTAAAGCACCCCTCTGGAAATGCCAATGCCCGAGTTGCATGGTGTGAGGCGGACAGTGAGAGCCTAGGTCTGACGGCCAGTGAGCACTGAAGTTGGGCAAATGGACTAAGGTTAGCCACGGTGGGGCTACGAGTGTAAATCACCTGATAGCTGGCCGACATTGCATTTTTCGATGTGGTTCCAGTGGTGATTGATAGTCAGATGACCAGTGTGAGCACCATGGAAGCATCTCCTAAAATCTAGGGAACTGCTATTTTGGACCTAAAAATGTGATCGCGTCATTCCCTCCCGTATGACAAGGGGAACATTTTATTACTCTTCCACGAAGTCAACTGAGCAACCGGTCGGGAGATTTTTAGGCGGCAACCCCGAAACGGGAAATGGCTTGTAAATGCGCCAAGTGGCACATTTCTGTGCACTTTCCTCATGCAAGAAGAAGTGGCACTGAATTTATAGCTGGGAGGCTCATTCGTAAGCTCTTTGTCACAGGTTAAGAGCTATGGAGTGCTTCCTTTCCTCTTATGTATAGTGCGGTGCCAGGAGTGATGCCCTGCACGCTACGCATTGCTCTCTCTCTCCCCTACGTGCAGTTATGTTATGTCCCTCAAGTGGGCTTCTCATTTGACCAATGTACAGTTGTGTGGGTTCATGCGCGATTGCTGAGGCAAGAGCCTCTTGCACAGGTACTGGATTAGCTAGTGGCTAATCCCCCATAGGTACAGGTGAATTCGGAGAGGTGTCACGTGCGAAATCTCGTCCGATTCAAAGGGCAAGTAGCCCTACAGGTGTGGGAGCTCGAGGACTTGTTGTGGATGCGACCAGCACGCGAAACGGAGCCCGAGACAGGGAATTACAGCCTGCTGTGTATTTTTGCAGGTTCAGGGTTTTGGCCCTAAACGGTCTCTAATACCTTCAGGACGTTCGGGGACACGAGGGGACCGCTGTAGAGGTGATATGGCGCATTTTCGAAGCAGAAAACAGAGAATTCAGCGTGCTGCACATTCTCGCCAGGTTTTGCAAAGTATCTGTATGCGTCGAGAAAGTCATCCATTGCGTGGGGATACTGACTGAGAAGCGTCCTAGTACAGTTATGCTGCCGAAATCGGGCCAGAACGAATGGAATTCAGCCTACATTGTGTCACAAACGGAAGCGCACACGAATAATCAACAAGATGAAAATAAATAATCTTTCAACTAAACAAAGTTGAGGGAGAAGTTTTGACACAGTATTTGGGACCAGAAGATGGGCTGGTCCCCCCCCTTAAAGAGAATCCTTTATTAGGGAGAATCTCTTTTACAAGCACAAGAACCGGAGAAAACACCTCCGTTCTAAATCTCTGACTCAATGGTCGTTCCTTCCCGTAAGGGAAATCCGAGAGACAAGCTCTCAATCCTTTTTCCGTCTGTACTCGGAGTCGAGACTCCGCAGACAATTTCCGAATTCCGTTCACAGAATTCCCAAGCGTAGGCCGAAGCCTTCTCACTTCTTCTTCGCGATGGAAGTACCTGCAAACACACACACAAACATGCGACAACAATTCGTATGGCGAATCCACAATAGATACCTGTCGCTCTTGCTCGGGAAAAGCGACTTCCGTGCTTCGTAGTCTCGCGATCTCTTGCGTTATCTGGCGGTAGAGTCTTCTCTTACTGACGTTCGTAACCTTCTTTCAGGGATGGCATGTGGTGCTTTTATAGCTCCTTAGCCACGGCACAAATAGCTGCTCGCGTAGAGATTGCAGCCGTTTTTTTTTTTTTTTTTTTTTTGCGTTGTTCTACCCGAAATAGGAAGAGAGAATTCGCTGGCTGGTTTTGTTGCTTTATTTTCTAAGTGGCTGCCCACTTATTAAGTGGGCGGCCGGCATATATTAAAATTTGTCTGAACCGGCCCAAAAACTCAATAAAACCTTATAAGTTAAAAACAATGCCTTTCACAACACTTCCCAGGCGTCCCTAGATGCAACCACATGTACAAATGCAATGCAAACATAGATTCCTCTCGGGAAAGCGTCTACACTTCCCGAAAAACTCGTTAAAATATTCCGCTTTTTAAGAAAAGCTTCTCAAAACCCATCTTTATTCTTGTGCTTGTATCTTTACGCGTATTCCTCTTTCCAGCTCGGGTTTCCTACCAGACCAACAAGATATTCTCTTTCCGATGCTCCCGTCACCCCATCACGTGACGCATCAGGAATATTCGTTTCCCGGTCTCTCCCACCGAACTAACGGTAAAACCCTTTCGCGATGCTTAATGTCACCCATCATATGACGCATCAGAGTTTTCCGTTCCTGATGGCTTTTAATAATTCCAGTAGATCTGCAGTTCCTAACCTTACGGTTCAAGTGCACATCTTTAAATATCCTAATTTTAATAAAAAGAAATTACTCGAGAAAATAAGAAAATAGTCCATTTAGCAACATCCCTCTGGCTTCTAAACAGTTGTCTCAATTGTAGTGCTTGTACATATCCTTCTAGAATCTCGGGATAGGGTGCTAATTTCTGCTCGGTCATCCACTGAGCATCTAGAGTAGAATAATTCTTAAACTTTACCAAATACTTCCGTGTAATCTTCCCGGACTTAAGTGGCCGCTCCTGATGATGAATGATCTGTTCCAGTTGGAGTATTTCTTCCGTTTCCTCAACCTCAGGAGGTTCCTCAGCAATAGGCTGACTTGGAGGCGGTCCCACATATAGCCAGAGTAAACTAACATGGAAAGCATTGTGGATCTTCCAATTAGATGGTAAGTCTAATCGGAACGTCACATCGTTCACTTGGTCAATTATCTTAAATGGCCCATAATAGCGATTGGAAAGTTTAACCACTTTCCCTTTATGAGTCGCTTGTTTCTTTAGTCTTGCCTTCTCAAACTTGAGTAAGACTAATTGACCGACTGTTAAGTCCAGATTCCTTCTGTGCTTGTCCGCAGCTTTCTTATGTTTTTCCTGAGAGCGCAAAATTGCTCTCTTAACTTACCCGTAGGCCGTGTCCAAATCCCGGACAAACTCATCTGCTACGAAAATCTTATCCTTAGTGACAAGGATCGGTGGAAGCAAAGGCTTACCATAGAGAATCTCAAAAGGTGCTTTCCCCGTAGACGAATGCACGGTATTGTTATACGCGTACTCAACAAGGGGCAAATACTTCTCCCAATCAGACTGTCTTTCTAACACATAAGATTTCAGCATATCCAATACTGTGGAATTAGCGATCTCACTCTGCCCATCCGTTTGAGGATGATATGCAGAAGAAAAAATAAACTTTGTGCCAAGGTTATCAAACAAGGCACGCCAAAAGTTGCTTGTCATGCGAGGATCTCGATCACTCACAATAGACTTGGGCAGCCCATGATGCTTAAAGATCTGTGCTAGAAAAATTCTAGCCATATAGTCTGCTTTGATTGTTTTCTTAACTGGAATAAAGTGAGCTTGCTTGCTAAATCTGTCCACGATAGTCCAGATCGCATCATTTCCAGTTTGAGTCTTTGGGAGATCCATAACAAAATCCATGGCAATACTCTCCCAAGGTTGATCAGGCACATGTAAAGGTTGGAGTAACCCAGGCGTCTTATGCTAATCATACTTTACTTTTTGGCAAACCAAGCATTCCCTGACATATTGATCAATGTCTGCTTTAAGGCGTGGCCAAAAGAAATATCTTTCCAATGCTAAGGTCGTAGGGAGAATTCCCCGATGACATGCATATGGTGAAGCATGTGCTTCTTCCATGATTTTCTTTCTCAATGGTTCTGCCACGCAAATTGCTTGGTGGTGATAGAGGAAACCATCCCGAATAGAATAGGGATACTCATCCTCTCCGTTCTGTAATTTATTCCAAGTGGAGGAGAAGCCTGGGTCATTCAGATACAACTCTGGAAGTGATTCCAATTCTTGGTGATACACAGAAGTAACTGCGTTCACCCTAGGCCGTCTAGACAATGCGTCTGCAGCCACATTCTTACTCCCAGCCGTATGGAGGATCTGGAAGTGAAACATGGACAAAAAGTTGGCCCATCTCATTTGCTTCTCAGATAATTTCCGTTGCGTAAGACAATACCGCAAACTCTGGTGATCGGTTTTGATCACAAAATCCGCTCCTAGAAGATAATGCTTCCAGGTAGACAAGGCATGGATCACAGCCATAAGTTCCTTCTCGTAGATCGAGGCACGCAATTCTGCATCCTTAAGTCGTCTACTTTCATAAGCCACTGCATGGGCTTCTTGGTTAAGCACTTCACCGATGCAATCACCTGAAGCATCGCAGTGAACCTCGAATGGTTTCCTTAAGTCTGGCACTATCAAAATAGGTCCATGGCTTAATAGGTACTTTAGCCTACCAAAGGCACCTTGTTGTCTCGATCCCCACCTGAAAGGGATCTTTTTCCTTGTTAGGTCATGAAGTGGTCCTTCTACTTGAGCAAAGCCTCGGATAAACCTCCGATAGTAAGAACACAATCCCAGAAAACTTCGTACATCATGTACCGTAGTGGGAGTTTGCCAATCTTGCACGACTTGGATCTTTGCGGGATCCATTTTCACTTGGTTGTGTCCCAAAAAACTTCGTACATCATGTACCGTAGTGGAAGTTTGCCAATCTTGCGCGACTTGGATCTTTGCGGGATCCATTTTCACTTGGTTGTGTGAAACTATATGGCCGAGATAGTGTATCTCAGTGAGGAAGAACTCACTCTTCTTTGCATTCACATGCAACTCATGCTTTCGCAATTCCTGAAGCACTATATCCAAGTGCTTCCGATGTTCCTCCTCGGTCTTTAAAAGACGAGTATGTCATCAAAGAACACTCCCGTGAAAGCTCGGTGTGGGCTGAAAATTCGGTCCATCATTCGATTGAATGTGGCAGGAGCATTGGTCAAGCCAAACGGCATTACCAAAAAGTCATAAAGTCCAAAAGTTGTGCGAAAGGCAGTCTTATGGACATCTTCAAGGGCTATGCGTATCTGATGATACCCGCTTTTTAAGTCAATGCGACTAAAGATGCTTGCTCCTTGTAGCTTATCGAGAATATCATCAATCCGGGGTATCCAAAAGCGATTCTTGATAGTGATCTTGTTTAGAGATCGATAATCTATGCACATTCGAAACGTGCCGTCTTTCTTCTCCACCAGTAGAACTGGAGAGCACTAAGGCGAAGTACTTGGTCGTACTAGACCTTTTTCCAAAAGCTCGTTGACTTGCTTCAAAATTTCCTTTTGCTGAGCAAGACTAACCCGATAAGGGGGTAGGTTTGGGGGAGAGCTACCTGGTACGAGATCAATGCGATGATCTTCCGGACGTTCCGGAGGTAGCTTGTCTGGTAGAGTATCCGTGAAACTTTTCAAGAAATTGAAAACGTTTAATTTCCGAACTAGAGAGCGAACCCTCATTAGTTTTATCTCTTTCACGTGCGAAAATCAAGTAAGCAAGAAACGCACTTCTTTATTTCCTTCTTAATGGAGATATGGCTTACAATAGGGAATAGCCAATCCCCTGCATCAGCAAAAATTTTAATGTTCTTGCCCTCATGCTCAAAAGCGAGGGTCTTTTCTACATAATTTGGGACCGGTTGCATATGGTAATGCCATGGCATACCCAAGATGATATCACATCCCTCGATAGGTGCCATCAAAAAGCATTCGCGGTCCTTGTATTCACCAATTAGGAGATTGAGTTGTCCTTGCACGGGAGTTGCATTGGCGGTCAACCCCTCAAATGCTGATCCGGAAGTGACTGGAGTTCCAAGCTGAGCCGGTGTAAGGCCCAAACGTTCTGCAGTTTCCAGTGAGATGAAGTTGTCCGTCAATCCAAGGTCGTAAAGGATCAACACCCGCTGGTTATTCACAAATCCCCAGCCTTTAAGGAGCTGACGCTTCCCTTTTTCGGTTTCTGTATTCCCTTGCACATCAAGAATGGAATTCAAGCTCGGTGGAGTGGGTTCCTTCTTTGATTGTTCCTTCTTCGAAGATGCTTGTTCTTGTCGTTGCTGCCGAACAGGGCAGTCAGGCTTCATATGTCCTTTTTCACCACAGTAGAAGCACCTTCCTTGCTCTTTGAAGGTTTGTACTTGGTTCGGTGTGAGATACTTAAGCCATTTTCCAGTACCCTATGGCTTCTTAGGCTCATCCGGATCCTCTCGGAAACGCTTTTTGCCTTGGTGGCCATGGTCATCATAGACTGCTCTTTGCCCTGCACGGTATGTGCTATGTTCCATCCGTCTAGGGGTACCAGTGGCATGTAAATCCTCGGCAATGATTGCCGACTCCATCATCTGTTGAAGGGTGTCATGTGGTGTCACGTGACACATCCCAACCCTATGTGTCCGAGGACAAACTACACCACAGCAAGGTTTAGTCAGTTCAGTCAGTCACTCTAGATTAGCATTGATCTGGCACTTTTGTGAGTCTATTCGTAGACCGTGCATGCCCAGTCACTTAAGCATAGATGCATATCCTCCGGTTGCACACAGCATGATCATCGGAATTCCCATCAAAATCCATTAGCATCAGTTAGGGGAATTTTCCAGTGCATTTAGCTTGATTTCCTATTTTTGGTTATTTTCACTTACTATTTTTAAGTGACTTTCCAACAAAAGTAGGTAGGGCAATTTTGCTAACTTAATATATAAGCAAACCCAAGTTAGCACTTTCTGGCAGAAGAGGTAGCAGGAGCTTCCCACTCAACAGGCAACTTCTCAACAGTACCCCCCCCTCAACATTAGACCAACCTTTCCTAGGCGTTTTCTTCACAGAAGCCTCACCTACGAGTTTCCAATCCTTAGCGTTTTCTCCCACAGCAAACCATCACCATAAACCTCGTCTCTGGCGTTTTTCCCGCGACCTACAAGCCTCAGCCCAAGCGTCTTCCTTGCAAAAACGCCAGCAGCACTTGCAGATATCAGCGTTTTTCAGCCAGCGATCTCAGCAAATAAAAAACGCAGATTTCAGCCTTGAAGAAACGCAAGTTTTCAGTATAACCGGCCTGTACAACGTAGAGGGCGGTACTATTTCAATTACCTGTTAACTTTACACAGAGCATTGAGAAGGAAAGAGAACACAGTTGCGTCCAACGACTAGAATGTCACTGCACACGAGACCGACACCCTGTAGGCCCCAAAGACTGGCGCCCCTTTCGGTATTTCTTTATTCAAATTAAGGTAGACGATCCGACCACTTAGCACAAGCTTTCACAAAGCTGTCCAAACCTGGCGAGGGCTGAAAACGCAGGTTTTCGACCAGATTTCGACAACATAACAGCGCAAAAACCCCTGTAGGTCAAAAACATCTGTCTAGGACGGATTCCCTCGATATCTGGAAGCTTTCTGGTGAGCTGTCACAGAATTTCAGTAGGCTGTAATTCCCTGTTTTTCACTGCCGGGTGCCCAAAAGCCTATACACGCATCCCAAGGCTCTCACGAAACTCTCCCGGTGTTCCCTTGCAGTTTAGGTGCGAAACCCTAAACCTGCAGAAAAACACAGCAGGCTGTAATTCCCTGTTTCGGATCGTTTTTAGCGGAGCGAACACGCCTACGCGTGTCCCAAGGGCTCCCGCACGCAATGGGACAGTTCCCATGTGAATTGGACGAGTTTTCACGCGAGAAAACTCTTCGAACTCGCAATCTTTCGCGATGGAACTGTGCGTACCTGTGGGGGATTAGCAATTAGCTAATCCGGTTCCTGTTCAGAAGGCTCTTGCCTTGGCAAACGCGCATAAACCCCCAGAACTGTACATGTTCAACTGAGTAGCCCATCTAGTGGGGCATTACCATATGTGCCAAAGGGGAGAGAGAGATGCACGAGAGCAAATCATCGTGCTACATGAGATAGAGGAGAAGGCAAGCTTTCCAATAAAGCTGTAGACCTGCACCCACTACTCACACACACACTGTAGCTCACTTAATGCAAAAATCAGCCTCCTCTGTCAAATTGGGCGCCCCCTCTTGCTGATGGAAGTGGAAAATCCACCTGGAACCGCCATGTGTCCAGTTTACCCCTTTTGAGTTAATTCTCTAGTTCCCACTGACTTATAAAGTTATAAGTGACTTTCCGAGTGGCCCAGACTTCATTTGGCGCACACAGGCTTCCATACTCATCAGAATTCAGTGCTAACTGGCCCGACCAGTCCCAGACTGACCGACCTAGACTCCCGATGTGAGAAACCTATTCGGCCGCAACCGTTTCACACTGGCCATACAATGTCCACTTGCACCTTTTCAAGGGTCCCGGGGAAACAAGTAAAAAAATAAAAATAAATAAAAATATCTAGTACTTATTTACGAAAGGCAACAGGAAAAATACACCTCCTGGTGACACACCCCACCCCTTGAAATACTGCAAGCAACCTCGCTTGCATGCCAATAATACATGCAGTATCTCCTGATATCACATATATTCTATGATGGGATCCAAGATATACATGCTTCCGGAAATGTAGCGTTGGACGATTAAACAATCCCACCAACTTGGCTACGACACATATATCAAGCATAGAAGTCTTCTAGTGTACTCTTGAGCACAAACTTCTCTAGCTAAATTCTGTATGGAAAGAGTAGATACAATTGCTTAACTACTCTCTTGAGCATCATGAACCATGCTCTTGCCTTGCTCCAAAAAGGTTGCATCAAGTCACTGTGGGTTCTATTTGAAAGGCTTCAAGATACAATTGCAATAGCTGAGGTGAATCAAGCAATTCAGACTCTTCCATTCATTTGGCATCTAATGATGGATAGTTCTTGAACTTCACCAAATAGCGTCTTGCAACTTTTCCTCTAACCTTTCTTTCTTTATGTGCCAATATTTGTTCAGGAACAAGGATTTCATCCAATTCTTCCACTTCGGGTTGTTCCTCATCAAGCATATTCTCTGGCACATCACCAACAAAAGGTCTTAGAAGGCTGACATGAAAAGCATTATGTATTTTCCAGCCTTCTGGTAGCTTTAACCTGTAAGCTACATCGTTGATCTTTTCTGAAATCTGAAAAGGACCATAATATCGCATACTGAGCTTAGGAAACAAGCCTTCCTTGCCTTTCCTTTTCCTTAACCTGGCCTTTTCAAAGCGCAAAAGCACCCAATCACCAAGTGAAAATACAAGTTCACGATGGTGACGATCAGCAGCTTTCTTTTGCTTAGCCTGAGTCTTCTCAAGAGCAATCTTTATCTTCCTGTATGTTTCATCCATATCTTGCACATACTTGTCTGCCTCAAATATCTTGTCCTTAGTCTGCAAAATGGGCGAGACTTTCTTTCCTCCTTCCACTATCTCAAATGGTGCCTTACCTGTTGACGTATGCAAAGTGTTATTGTAAGCATATTCAACCAATGGGAGATGGTGTTCCCAAGTTGCCTTGTGCTCTGAGACATAACATTTGAGCAAGTCCAAGACAGTAGAATTTGCCTCTTCTGACTGTCCATCAGTTTGCGGATGAAACGAAGAAGAGAACTTGAGCGTAGTGCCCATGTTCTCAAACAATGCCTTCCAGAAAAGACTCGTCATACGTGGATCCCTGTCACTGACAATTGACTGAGGCATCCCATGATATTTAAAGATATTGCTCATGAATATCTTGACCATGTGTTCTGGCTTTATCTTCTTCGTAACAGGAACGAAATGGGCCTGCTTACTGAACCTACAAATGATAGTCCAAATTCCATCATTTCCTGTTTGCATCCTTGGAAGATCAAAGATAAAGTCCATTGCTATACTTTCCCATGGCCTATCACGGATCGGCAATGGCTACAACAATCCCGGTTGCTTTTGTCTGTCAAATTTGACTTTTTGGCATACTAAGCATGATCTTACAAATGTGTCAACATCTTGACGCAAAGCTGGCCAATAGAAGAATGCCTCAACCCCTTTCACTGTCGCATCAATTCCACGATGCCCAGCATAAGGTGGAGCATGACTTTCCATCAAAATCTTTGGCCGTAACTGTTTAGTAACGCATAACTTTCCATGCATCATGAGAAAGTCATTCTTAAGCATATAGTGCTCATGATGTTGCCCATCAACAAGCTGGTCATAGATCCTTGCAAAATCTGAATCTTCAGCATATTGTGTCTTCATTTCGTCTAGTTCACAATGGTACGGAATTGACACTGCTGAAATTAGGGGCTTTCATGACAACGCATCAGCCACCACGTTCTTTTTCCCTTGCACATGCACAATCTGAAAATGGAACATTGACAAGATGTTTGCCCATCGCATGTGCTTCTCAAACAACTTCGTCTGTGTGAGAAAATATCGCAAGGTTTGATGATCCGTTTGGACAACAAAATCAGCCCCTAGCAGATAGTGTTTCCAACTAGTGAGAGCATGAATTACTGCCAGCAATTCTTTCTCATAGACTTGCAAGTTCCTTTCAGTCTTCAAAAGAATTCTGCTCTCATATGCGACTACTCGGCCATTCTGCATTAGAACTGCACCAAGACTATGGCCACACGCATCACACTGAACCACAAAAGGTTTCGAAAGATCTGGCAAAATGATTACCGGATCTGAAGTCAGCTTCTCTTTCAAGTGTTTGAACGCTAAAATTTCCTTGGCTGTCCACTTGAAAGTAACTCCTTTTCATTGTAGTGCATGGAGTGGAGAAGCAATCTCAGCAAAATTTCGGATAAACCTCCTGTAGTAGGAACATAAGCCTAGAAAGTTTCGAATGTCATGTACGGACTTCAAGTCTGGCCATGACCTAATTGCTTCCACTTTAGCAGGATCCATGCGTACCCCATCCTTTGAAACAATGTGCCCAAGGAAGTGAATTTCTTGCAAAAAGAACTCACTTTTCTTCGCATTAATGAGTAGCCTGTTCTTACGTAACTCATTGAAAACTGCAGTCAAGTGATCCCTATGCTCCTCTTCAGACTTTGAGTAGACAATCATGTCATCAAAGAAGGTACCCACGAAGTTTCTATGTGGTCTAAAAATTCTGTCCATCATTCTATTAAATGTGGCAGGAGCATTTGTGAGACCAAATGGCATGACAAGAAACTCATAGAGACCAAATGTTGTCCTGAACGCAGTCTTATGGACATCTTCTGGCCTAATGCGTATCTGATGATACCCACTCTTTAGGTCTATCCTTGTAAACAATGACGCTCCCTCAAGCCGATCAAGAATGTCATCTATCCTCGGTATGGGGAACCTGTTCTTGATGGTATTCTTATTCAAGGCACGATAGTCAATGCACATGCGCCATGAACCATCCTTCTTCTGCACTAAGAGTACAGGCGAACAAAAAGGGGATGAACTGGGCTGAATCAGCCCCTTCTCTAAAAGCTCGTTGACCTGACTCATAATCTCTTTCTGCTGGGTTGCACTAACCCTGTATGGTGGTCTATTCGGTGGACTAGAACCTGGCACAAGATCTATTGTATGATCCTCAGGTCTCTCAGGAGGTAACTCCCCTGGCAAAGAGTCCGAAAAACAATCACTGAAACCACTCAAAAAAGTTGACCTGTCTTTATCTAAGGTAGACAAATTAGATACAACTTGAGGTACTTCTTTTGCAAAGATCAAGTACGCAGAAAGATGATTCTTTATTACAGATGAAATAGCAGAAGCAGAAACAACTGGAACAGACTCGCCTTTAAGCTTTACATCAAGGACATGAGTCTTTCCTCTATGTACAACGGTAATCTTTTTGTTGTAAGTATCCACCATAGCATGCAACCTGTAACACCATGGGATACCCAATAACACATCACAGCCCTCAAGCGGCATAATATGAAATTCTTCCGCATCCACATAGCTCTAAATGTGCAGACGAAGCTTTCCCAGAATGGGAGTAACAGGCTCTGAATGTCCTGGGCATGCCAAACCTGCTTCGCCTGTCATACCCATCTCCTCTGCACGAATGCCCAACTTTGATGCCAATTCTGGTGATATGAAATTTGCACGGGCTCCTGGATCAAAGAAAACCAACACTGTCTGGTCTCTAACTTTGCCCCAAGCTTTGCACAGCTCCGTGGCATCTGTGTTTGGCTGATCTCCAACCAAATCTGGAACAAGTCCTGCACTCGGCTTTGGCTTCTTCCCTTTATGGTCTGACTTGTCATCCTTATCCTGTGACTTCTTCTGTGGGCACTCATTTACAAAGTGTCCTTCATGTTCACAAATGTAGCATTTCTTGGCCTCCCTAAGAGCTTTCCTTTCTTGAAAAGTTTTGCCATAAAAATGCCTTTTTTGTCCTTGTCCTCGTTCCGAAGAAGATTTAGACTGCTTCTTGGACGTATCAGCTTCTTGAGTGGAGGACTTCTTTGCAGGAGACTCAGAAGGCTTTGCTGCAACATTGCCCTTGGTTGAAAACTGTTTGCCCTGGGCCCCTTTCTTGTGGCTATTAAATCCATCGGAATCTCCCTTCGACAGATTGTTGGCCACTCTTGCATTCTCTATCAATTGAAACATATTCATGACAGTAGTCTTTGTGCAGTAGTCCCTGATTTTCTTGGGCAATCCGCAACAGTACTTCTCAATTTGTTCTGACAAAGGCACAAACCTGTAAGAGGTGACTGGCAACAGTGCGGCCCAAAACCGTTTATTGTACTCTTCCAGATCCGCACACTGTTTAGCATTCAACTCGTGCCATTCCGTCATTACATCCACTTCAAAAGTGTTTGTCAACCATGCAGACGCAAAAAGTTGTTTGAATTGGACCCACGTTGTTGGGGCTTGACCCTTGTTCAACAATGCGGTCCACCATTGAAGCGCATTCCCTTTCAAGAAAGTGGCAGCCTTGCGTATCTTTGAAGATTCCGTGAAGTTGCCTCCAGCATAAGCTGCATCGAACTGCTGTATGAAGGTCAAAGCCTTCAATTGGTCCTCAGTTCCTCTGAAAGTTTCAAACTTCACTCCCTGTCCACCTTCCTTGTAATCCTTAGGCTGACTCAAAGGAGCCACATTATCATAAACAGGTGCATGTAGCAGTGGTGCTCCATGAGTGTTCATTCCAGCACTCACATCAACTGTTTTCCCTGTCATATCTGCATTTTGTACGTATGGCTGCGAAAAACCAACCATACCAAATTGTGTTCCAGGCACTCGAAACTGGCCATAGGCACCCTGAAAACCTGGTTGGACACCCATGTTCGAGTACATAGGGTTACCCATGCCTGTTTGCATTGTCCTGAATACATTCCTTGGCATATAACCTGTGGAAGGTCCAGCCATAGCTTGAAACACTGAACCACCTCCAAAATAACGAGGATAAGTATTAGGTAATGGAAGGGTCTGACGCATAGCCTGTTCAATGCTCCCTTGACCATTCACAAATGGTTCCTGTCCAGCTAAAGCAAATTGCTTTGGATCATTGGACACCGCTAGTTGCTCAACCACATGGGCTTTCCCTCGAGCATCATGAGTCCTCTGCGCATTGGAAATCTCCTTTTCCTGCAACGGCTCAGTCATGCCCTGTGTAGGAGGCTGAAAACCCTATGTCGGAGATTGTAAGAATTCCTGCATCCTTGGATTGTTAGCCAACTGCTGAAACATGTCCATCCAACAATGCAATTGAGTTCTAAACAACCTGTCCTCTTCTTGAAGAGTTGAAGGAATTTTCTCTGTGCCATGTGAGGAAGATCCCTCTTCAGGTACTTGGTCTCTCTTCTCTGCCATATCGACAAGCTCTGTGTTGCTTTCACCCACAACAATCCACGCTACACTACACTTTTTGAAGAAAAAGTGACTATCCCGTCGATGGAACCATATAACCGGCCTGTACAACGTAGAGGGCGGTACTATTTCAATTACCTGTTAACTTTACACAGAGCATTGAGAAGGGAAGAGAACACAGTTGCGTCCAGCGACTAGAATGTCACTGCGCACATGAGACCGACACCCTGTGGGCCCCAAAGACTGGCGCCCCTTTCGGTATTTCTTTATTCAAATTAAGGTAGACAATCCGACCACTTAGCACAAGCTTTCACAAAGCTGTCCAAACCTGGCGAGGGCTGAAAACGCAGGTTTTCGACCGGATTTCGACAACATAACGGCGCAAAAACCCTTGTAGGTCAAAAACACCTGTCTAGGACGGATTCCCTCGATATCTGGAAGCTTTCTGGTGAGCTGTCACAGAATTTCAGCAGGCTGTAATTCCCTGTTTTTCACTACCGGGTGCCCAAAAGCCTGTACACGCATCCCAAGGCTCTCACGAGACTCTCCCGGTGTTCCCTTGCAGTTTAGGTGCGAAACCCTAAACCTGCAGAAAAACACAGCAGGCTGTAATTCCCTGTTTTGGATCGTTTTTAGCAGAGCGAACACGCCTACGCGTGTCCCAAGGGCTCCCGCACGCAATGGGACAGTTCCCCTATGAATTGGACGAGTTTTCACGCGAGAAAACTCTTCGAACTTGCAATCTTTCGCGATGGAACTGTGCGTACCTGTGGGGGATTAGCAATTAGCTAATCCGGTTCCTGTTCAGAAGGCTCTTGCCTTGGCAAACCCGCATAAACCCCCAGAATTGTACATGTTCAACTGAGTAGCCCATCTAGTGGGGTATTACCATATGTACCAAAGGGGAGAGAGAGATGCACGAGAGCAAATCATCGCGCTACATGAGACAGAGGAGAAGGCAAGCTTTCCAATAAAGCTGTAGACCTGCACCCACTACTCACACACACACTGTAGCTCACTTAATGCAAAAATCAGCCTCCTCTGTCAAATTGGGCGCCCCCTCTTGCTGATGGAAGTGGAAAATCCACCTGGAACCGCCATGTGTCCAATTTACCCCTTTTGAGTTAATTCTCTAGTTCCCACTGACTTATAAAGTTATAACTGACTTTCCGAGTGGCCCAGACTTCATTTGGCGCACACAGGCTTCCATACTCATCAGAATTCAGTGCTAACTGGCCCGACCAGTCCCAGACTGACCGACCTAGACTCCCGATGTGAGAAACCTATTCGGCCGCAACCGTTTCACACTGACCATACAATGTCCACTTGCACCTTTTCAAGGGTCCCGGGGAAACAAGTAAAAAAATAAAAATAAATAAAAATATCTAGTACTTATTTATGGAAGGCAACAGGAAAAATACACCTCCTGGTGACATTCAGCATACGAATCGCAGCAGAACAACCCCGAGTTGGTTGCAGATGTTCCCCATCTTTAGCCCAAGAAAACGCAGCCAAAGTAGTCATTTTCAGCCACCGAAACAATCTTGAATTCAGCGATTAAAAGATCACAGATTTCAACCATCAAGTCGTTGTCGTCATCACCATCGTCGTCATCGGCATAGTCCAAATTGCATCAGTCCATTGCATACGTTGTACACCTTTGTGCAATCAAAGTAGACCACTCTCGCCGACGAGAGTGGGGCCTTCGGAAGAGGGTTTTACAACCTCTCGGGTGTCGTATCTCTTCTCTCTCCTTCTCTCAGTCTCATTCACTTGCACGCACAATATCCACTCACTTTGTTCATGATCATAGCACTCTCCATAAGACGGAAGGCTCTCTCCTTCCCTAAGAACTAAAAGGAACCTTGAGCAATAAGGATCACTAATCTTGAGAAAATACAACATTCATTCCGTTGCACCTTACATTGGTATCAGAGCTTTGGAAGTATTTTGCGTTACTCAAGGAAAGAACCACAAGAATTTTTTTGCTTGTTGAGGTCGCACGAACCCAAGTTTACTTGGGCGTGGCGATTCCTAATCGTGTTTTGTTGAAGAGTAACAGGAATCCCAAGAAAGAAGGGCTTGTCCAACCTTCCCTTGTGTCTCTTTTCACTCATTGAGAGCGGGCCGTGCACTTAGCGGCCGGCCAATCGACGTGAGGTGGGAAATAGCAACCTTGGTGTGAGCACAAGGCCGCCAAGGGGTGCGCTCGCAGAAAGGAGTAGAACTCGGGTGAAGAGAAGATCCTTCTCCAACACAATTTGCAAGCGAAAGAAAACCTCAAGAACCTCAAGATCCCCAAGAACCCAAGCACCCAAGTTCCTCGTGAACTTCAGAACCCAAGACCCCAAGAACCCAAGTTCCTCGTGAACTTCAGAACCCAAGACCCTCAAGAACCAAGTTCCTCGTGAACTTAAGAACCCAGACCACAAGAACCCACGACTTTAGAATGATCATCACTCGAAGCGAATGGATACTTCGCTTGGAGGTGATGAGCATGAGAGAGGCGAAGAAGAATTTTCCCCACTATGAGGTTTTTCTGACCCTTCCCCATCTACGACAAAGATTGCACTAAGTCCTATGGAGGAGTTAAAGCAGATGTTTATGAAAAGAATGGCAAAAATGAAACGCAGACACGCAGAAGAAAAAGCAGAAAAAGAAGCCGAAAGAAAGGCAAGACAAGAACGGCGCAACCGACACATGCAAGAGTTCTTGCAACTCTTGTATCCCGTGCCGACACAGATGCAAGAGATTCAAGAGACGGAGACTCTCTCAGTCTCTTCTTCTCCACAACATGACACACAGGATTTGCATGATTGTGTAAAGCATGATGATGATTTGATTGACAATGACTTGCATGATGCTTTGATTAACAATGATAAGCATGATGATGAGAAGCATGATGAATTGAATGATAATGATTTGCATGATGATTTGGATGTCAATGATTTGCATAATGATTTGGATGACAATGACAAGCATGATGATTTGCATGATCAAGATGTGATTTCTCACAAGCATGATGATTTGCATGATCAAGATGTGATTTCTCACAAGCATGATGAATTGCATGAAGATGATGTGATTGTTCACAAGGATGATGTGTTAGTGGATGCTTTTCCTAGAGAAACTAACCTCGTTATAGATTCGATCAATCACGAAGATCCGATCTTGGCTTTCGAGTCAAGGTCCAAAGAACCCCCATAGGACAATTCGATCATTCAGGACGAACCGATCTTGGCTCTCGAGCCTTGGTCCAAAGAACCCTCACAGGAAGTATTGTGTGTTCGCATGATTGATACCCACGCATTGTTCGAGTGTTTCATTCGTGACGGTTTCCTGTATTTTAGTCAGCATCGTTATGTGATCCCTTTTCCTAGGCATGACATATTGTATGTTGAGCACGTTTCTATCATGGATGAGCACGAATGTATGCGGATTGTTCATGAAAAGCTGAAAAGTATTTATGTCAGGAAGTCACATTCCATGTCTCTTCCTTGGCATGACACAGTTTCCGAAAGGGCACATGATTGTATGAGCACCAAGCATGGGCATTTCCATTGTGATTTGCCACAGTTGATAGATTTCGATCAAACAGAAAAGATTCGACCTCATTGTTTGCATGTGTTTGATGAACGGTTTGTCACTCCGTCTCTATGTTCATCGACATTGTATACACAGTCTTTAGAAAATACAAGATTTTTTTCCTTCACTTTACATGGAATGGGTATGTTCATGGTTTTGTGTTGGAGAATTTTCAGCCATGGAGATTCTTGAAGACGAAGAAGCAAGACTCTAGACGAAGTTGAAGCATCAAAGGAGCCACAGAAGACTTTGAGTCGCTTTCGGCACGGCCCAAGGAAGCAAGCGTTGCAGACCTTTATGAAGTTCATGTACCGCTCGACCCACACAGCAGAGTGGGCCAGCGAAGAGTAACTTCCAGGATTCCAGATGCTGTTGGCGATCTCCCTCGACGCCATACAATTCGGTACCAGTACCTCACTTTGAAAAGGAGGGGATGTCACGTGACACATCCCAACCCTATGTGTCCGTGGACAAGCTACACCACAGCAGGTTCAGTCAGTTCAATCAGTCAATCTAGATTAGCAATAATCTGGCACTTTTGTGAGTCTATTCGCAGACCGTGCATGCCCAGTCACTTAGCATAGATGCATATCCTCCGGTTGCACACAGCATGATCATCGGAATTCCCATCAGAATCCATTAGCATCAGTTAGGGGAATTTTCCAGTGCATTTAGCCTATTTTCCTATTTTTGGTTATTTTCACTTATTATTTTTAAGTGACTTTCCAACAAAAGTAGGTAGGGTAATTTTGCTAAGTTAATATATAAGCAAACCCAAGTTAGCACTTTCTGGCAGAAGAGGCAGCAGGAGCTTCCCACTCAATAGGCAACTTCTCAGCAGTACCCCCCCTCAGCATTAGACCAACCTTCCCTTGGCGTTTTCTTCACAGAAGCCTCGCCTACAAGTTTCCAGTCCTTAGCGCTTTCTCCCACATCATACCATCGCCATAAACCTCGTCTCCGGCGTTTTTCCCGCGACCTACAAGCCTCATCCCCAACGTTTTCCTTGCAAAAACGCCAGCAGCACTTGCAGATATCAGCGTTTTTCAGCCAGCGATCTCAGCAGCAAAAAACGCAGATTTCAGCCTTGAAGAAACGCATGTTTTCAGCATACGAATCGCAGCAGAACCGCCCCAAGTTGGTTGCAGATGTCCCCCCATCTTTAGCCTAAGAAAACGCAGCCAAAACAGTCATTTTCAGCCACCGAAACAATCCCGAATTCAGCGATTAAAAGATCACAGATTTCAGCCATCAAGTCGTCGTCGTCGTCATCGACATAGTCCAAATTGCATCAGTCCATTGCATACGCATTGTACACCTTTGTGCAATCAAAGTAGACCACTCTCGCCGACGAGAGTGGGGCCTTCGGAGGAAATAGGAAGAGAGAATTCTCTGGCTAGTTTTGTTGCTTTATTTTCTAAGTGGCTGCCCACTTATTAAGTGGACGGCCGGCATATTTTAAAATTGGTATGAACCTGCCCAAAAACTAAATAAAACCTTATAAGTTAAAAACAATGCCTTTCACAATACTTCCCAGGCGTCCCTGGATGCAACCACATGCACAAATGCAATGCAAACATAGATTCCTCACGGGAAAGCGTCTGCTCTTCCCGGAAAACTCGTTAAAATATTCCGCTTTTTAAGAAAAGCTTCTCAGAACCCATCTTTATTCTTGTGCTTGCATCTTTACGCGTATTCCTCTTTCCAGCTCGGGTATCCTGCCAGAACAACGAGATATTCCCTTTTCGATGCTCCCGTTACCTTATCACGTGGCGCATCAGGAATATTCTTTTCCGGTCTCTCCCACCGAACTAACGGTAAAACCCTTTCGCGATGCTTAATGTCACCCATCATATGACGCATCAGAGTTTTCCCTTCCTGATGGCTTTTAATAATTCCAATAGATCTACAGTTCCTAACCTTACGGTTCAAGTGCACATCTTTAAATATCCTAATTTCAATAAAAGGAAATTACTCAAGAAAATAAGAAAATAGTCCATTAAGCAACAGCTTGTGTGAGGCAGCTTGTAGGAAATCACAGTTTTTATTCCCTCTGTTATAGAATAAAGAAATACCAAAAGGGGCGCCAACCTTTGGGGCCTACAGGTGTCGCTGTCTGCTTGGGAGCATTCTAGCTTCCTAGCCGTGCTTTTAATTTGAAGTGTAATTCCAGTCTCAGTTACAGGTTCCTTTTAAGTCATTGCTTTGTATCGTATAGTCAAGTGTTAAAGAATCGGGTGAAAGCTAATGTCTACCGCCCTACGGGCCGGTTTCACCCACAATCATTGCATTCCAAGAGATGACATCCCGGTGAACAGGAAGCTTCTCAAGCACTTTTTGTGATTTATGAAGTGCACCACATGTGGAATACATGATGTACTTGATTGCATTTGGAGAGATCTTTGCAGATGCTGAAAACAACCCCGAACTATTGGAAATCATGATCTGAATACTTTTGACTTGCCGCCTTGCAGAGCCCCAAAGAAGGAAGGCCCCTCAAGCTAAAGCATGTGAGGAGAGCCCATCTAGCTGCGACCATGGCTGATGATGCCAGGTCTATGGTGGTGCTCGGAGGAAATAGGGGAGACACTAGAGCAAGGGATGTAGTCGAGCTGGAACAAGGTAGCTGCATTCAAAAAGTCGTCGCGGTCAAGGGCGTGCATGGGCACCTCTCTCTCTCTCTCTCTCTCATTACGGTGTCGCAAACTTGCCTGGCGCTCAGTGCACACTAGTCAAGACCTGTCGTGCATATAGTATAGATTGTTTTGTACATTTCTATTTTGTATAGATATACTAGTATTTCTTTCTTACCAATGGCTTGCGATGAATACTGGAGTATTGCTGCCATAGGTGACAACACCTCCTCTGCCTACCTAGCTTCTTGCCAATTGAAGATTCCCGTTTATTTCTACCGCCCCCGCAACCTGAAGGCAACACACACACACACACACATAGAGCAAGAACCCTGCACTCTCTCTCTCTCTCTCTCTCTCTCTCTCTCTCTCTCTCAACATTCAACACCTCCTCTGCCCGCCTAGCTTCTTGCCAACTGAAGATTACCATTTATTTCTGTCCCCCCCACAACCTCAAGGCAGCACACACAGCAAGAAACCCTCTCTCTCTCTCTCTCTCTCTCTCTCTCTCTCTCTCTCTCTCTCTTACCTTCAAGGCTGTGACAGGCTGTGAGTCCAGGCGCAAAGGTTGTCTTTTAAGTAGCAGGAACCTCCATGCCATGCCAGTGCTTGTGATTTTGCCCTCTCCACTCTCTTCCTCAGCTACACATCCTGTGCCGCCTCCCGCTTTGGTTCCAAGATGCTTACCGCCACGGATAGCAGGGCTCAACACATAGTTGCCCGCTGCGTGTCCAGAAATTTTGCTTTGGGGAGCGTTGTCGCGACGATCATTGCCTGTAGGGAGTGCAACAAACCTGGCGGCAGGGTCCAAACTTGAAGGACCTTCAGAAAATTGACTGAAGCCTCTTCCATGTGCGCAACTTTTCAGTGGGAGGCCCAGGGTGATTTTGCCGCCTCCTTGGGCCTCCCACTCTTCTTCCTCAACTACACCTCATGTGTCGCCACCTGTTGCGGAGGGGTTTTTTTTGGGAGAGAGAGAGAGAGAGAGAATCCATTTAGATGGTGCCTGGGAGGGAGATAAAATAGGCGAGCAGAAGTCGGGGTCTCCGTCTCTCACCCGACTCCCCATCTCTATGTCACAGACACATGCGCGCGTGATTCAAAATTGGAAAATTACCAAAATACCCCTCTAATTCGTGGAAATTTCCAAAATATCCCTCAAAGTTCAAAAATTCCCAAAACCCTCATCTTTATTCCTTTTTGACAATAAGATCCGTTTTTGAGTGCTTAGAATGTCATTTGTCACAAATTAACTCGCAAAAAATGTCGATTATGTCTAAAAATAATGAAACGATTCATCCCCAAAAGCCTACATAACCAACTCGAATTGTAATTTTAGCATCTTGTATTGATAGACAATAAGTCTTCTTATAAAAAGCTACAAATTTTTTATCTTTGGAGAAATTTAATCTCACAACCAAGGGTATTTTGGGAATTTTGGAAAATTTGAAGGACATTTTGGGGATTTATAACAAACTATTGGTGGCATTTTTGGGAGCTATTTTGATAATTTTTCCATTCAAAATTTCAGAACGATTGGACACTATGGGGCAGCCGATAGAGGAGCTTCTGCCACGTGGAGGGCCGAAATCCCTCCATGCTTTATCTATGGTATAGATAGATATAGATATCAACGGACACTCTATGGGGCAGCCGGATAGAGGAGCTTCGATCACGTGGAGGGCCGAAATCCCTCCACGCTTTATCTATAGTATAGATGGTGGTCATACTATCGTACCTAGACATTGTAATTTCTTTGGCTTTCTAATATATCTATGCTTGAAGTTATGTTAAAAAGGATAAAGAGGCCTCTTTCTCTGTGAATATGCAAAAGCGACATCAATCCAAGGAAGAAGAGCATTATTTTGGTCTATCCATACGGGCCTATTAGCCGTTCAACATGGCTCTCCTATTGCCTTCAATAGTGTTTTATAGATAGAGAGATAGGGGTGGAAAGATGCATCAATTCACACACACATACACATCTCAACAAAAGAACTACACTCAAAACAACCATTCTTTAAAACGTTGCTACATTTGTTTCTCCCTTGCTATTATCTATCTATACTATACTATATATATAATGGAGCTTAAAATTTTCAAAGAAGAAGAGGGCATCCACATGTCATGCATGCATCCGTTGACTCCAAGGAAAACCTTGTAAAATCTTTAATCTAAAATGCAAAAGTGAAGGCTAATAAGCTCTAAAAGTTTGGTGATATTTGTACTTTATCTATACTAAATATAATCGTAGGGACATACTCGATCGAATGCACTTCACATTAATTAATTTTCATCCATGGTTCCTTTGGAATCACGAATTCAAAAGCAAAAATCTCTTTCCACATCAGAGACCGCTCATCCTCCCTGCGCCTCCTCAGTGATCGCCATGGAGGTCGGCTGCATCGTGATGGTAGCCTTGAAACCTCCCCCCCCGCCTCCCCGGCCCAATTTCCTCCTCCCCTCGCTCGACGTGACAAATTCAACCACCTCTACATTTCCTGACTCGTCACGTATGTTGCCTCTGCATCCGCTCATGCGTCAACCTCAGATGCAGATGGGAGCCCTGTCTCTATCTTGGTTTTCAAGACAAAGAGCCCAACACACCCTTTCTCTCTCCCATTCCTTCGTGCTCGCATGTCACCAAATACCACCTCGCCAGACTGTCCAAGCTTGAGAGAGAGAGAGAGAGAGAGCATTGCACAATGGCCAGGCCAAACTGTGTCTGCCTTGATCAACCATGACTCCGTTTCATGATCGGGAAGCATAGTGTTTGTATGATGGAAAGGCAAAGATCAGAGTATGCTAGCGAAGATATGAGCAGGACAACACCATCCAAGCCCAACGGAACGCGAGGCTTTTCCAAATTTTAATGATGCTCTCACATCAGCTACAATCTTGGCTTTCAAAGACATTACAGTGAATTCATCTGGCTTTGGCCACTCCATGCTACGCAAGGTTGTAGCCTCCAAAGGTTGTAGCTCTCCGTAGCCTTGCTCATCTGTAGGTACAATGTACTTGTGGGTGTAGAAGAACACCCTTTGCCGTGCAAGGTTTGATGAAGTTGTGTTGGGGAAGAGCATATCCCCAAGACTTGCATGCATGTAGATGTTTTTCCTTCTAGCCTTGTGGAGGAGCAACCGCTCTCGTGCCTTTCAGGCACATTTACGGAACAGTTCGTGAGAAAGTCCAATTTTTTTACCACCAAAACCATTGAAGTGCAAGGGACATACAATTACAAGGAAAATCCCTTGGGTTAGTGATCCCTCGTAGACGCATGTGTCCAAACATGAAGACATGTTAAATGATTGCCACCGTACCCTTGTCTCTTACTTGCTTGAAGCCTATTAGTCTTCCATTCCAATGGAGATCAACGTTTGTTCTTTCACGAACACAATGGGGACCTATTGCGGAAGGCTGCATGTAGACCCAAGCACCTTCTTGAAAAACCTGAGGTTCCCATTGCTGCTCCTCATTCTTCGAGTTGTGGAGAACCATACTTTGAATGATGGGTTTGGGACATCTATTTTGACCATTGTTGGCCATGGATGCTTAAGTGGGAGCTTGAAATTGCAATGGAGAGCTTGGGGAAGGAGGAGGGAGACAGAGTTTAGAGAGAGAGTGGGAGCTTAAAGTTGCAATGGAGAGCTTGAGGAAGGAGGAGGAAGAGAGAGTGGGAGCTTAAAGTTGCAATGGAGAGCTTGAGGAAGGAGGAGGGAGAGAGAGTTTAGAGAGAGAGTAGGAGCTTAAAGTTGCAATGGAAAGCTTGAGGAAGGAGGAGGGTGTAAGAGTTTAGAGAGAGAGTGGGAGCTTTGTGTTATGGAAAGGAGCTATGGAGGAAGGGAGTCTTGGGAAAGAGGTTCTAGAGTGAGAAAATGACTTTTTGATCATAGGGTAGGTTTGGAGGGAGTTTTGGATGGAATATTTTGAATTTAAGGTTTTTTTGAAAATTTTAAAATTTTAGGGTTTTTGCAAAAACGTGTCTGTGGACCCACCACTTCCACCCCCCCCCCCCCCCCCCCCCTTTTATCCATCCACTCCCTCTAGGAGACAAAGCAATAAATTAGTGGACAACCCTATTATTCCCTCTACTTTCTTAAGTTTTAGACTTATATACATTGCTCTCTTCCTATTGGTTGGAGCCTAATTAACCTTAATCCTATATGGCCCAAGGAGAGTTATTTTTCTTAATGATTTCGGTGCACTCATGGCTCCTACTGTGTATTACCCACCTAAAGAACCAAAACAACCAGAACCTTAGAGCATGATAGGAAATGTTGGACCACCAACAGCCGCACACGCCTCAGATGAAGAGAGGTATAGCTTGGACGCAAGAACACTTATGTTCATAGCTCATGGAGGGTTGTCAGGCCAAAGACAAGCTTATCCACAAAGGGCAAATCAAGGGACACAAAGACCTGCATTAGGACCTTGTTATAAGTGTGGAGGTGACCATTTGATGAATGTTTGTCCACATACAGAGATCATTAGAATAAATGCATATTGCACAGAGTGTGGTGTCACTCACTTCATTGAGGATTGTTCAAAGAATCCCAACAAAGTGCAAAAGACAACATTGAACATGCTAGAGTCTATTCCTACTAGCAGTGGGTCTGAAAATGAAACTTTGATACCAACGCAAGTTGTTACTAGAGCTCAAGCGAAGAAAACCACTAGAGAACCAGAGAATGGAAAGTCAGAGACTGAATTGGCTAGTCAAGGACGACGAAGCCATAGAAACACATGGAAAGCTAGTCAAGCACGCATGAAACTGAAAAAAGAACAGCAAAACGTGATTCTAGCTGAGGAATTAAAACAAACAAAAGACAGATTAGAGAAACTTGAGAGTCAAAATGGAATACGGGAAATGGACTCTGAAAAGTCGAAACTGAAGAGCGTCAAAGAGACAACGAGCGTGAGCTCAGGGGGATCAGTGTTAGTCGACAAAGTACACGAACCATTGGACGCACTGATGAGAGCTTACGAAGCGAGATTAAACAGCAACAAAACACAAGAACAACGGTGGTTGACTTTTCCAAACGTGGAATTGGAAAAGCAGAGACTCAAAATGTGTCAGAGAATGATCGAGATTGCACAAGCCTTGTTAGAACCACCTAGAGAACCAATGAATTGTGGAGCGGAAAACCCAATTCATCAAGAGACTATCCTCTCACGGGTAGTTGAAAAGCCTAATAGTGCACAAAAGCCTGAAAAAATGCACGTGGATGAACGTATAGTGATGAACACAACAGATCAAGAAATAGAGAGTTTTCATCCTGTGATACAGAGGTCTTACGGAAGAGATGAGGATTAAAATGAGTTTTGGAAACAAGTGAGAGAGGCAAACTTTGCAAACGAGCTGAGTTGTCAAGCTAATCAGACTAATGGGGAAAAGGACATCAGGAATCCTCCCATAGAGGAATTTGAGGCAGGATCTCAAGTGGACTTAGGTATGCATTCTTACTGTGCAGATGGAGGCTCTATTAGAACAGTAGAGAGTAAACCTCATTCATTGAATACCTTACCTTCATACTTAGGAGAATACAAAGCAAAGTCTAAGATTAGAGCGCTTCGCTCAGGAGGAATCTCTTCAGAAAAGGTTATGGACTCACAAGGATTGATAGAGATTTTGTCAACACCAGTGACATGCACTATCACCCTAGCTGAGCTTTTGAGACTATGACCAAACATGTGGGCAACTGTAGGAAAATGCTTGGAGAAATTTGGGATAAAAGATCCTACTGCAAAACTGCAAGAGGGCATACAAGAGCTGAGTAAGCCACAAAAAACGCTAAGCCTGTACCTTTGAACAAGGTCGGAGAGTATTGAGAAGGAGAAGAGGAGAATACACCCTTACCAGTTGAATTCCAGGGAGTTAACACGATGGCAATACTTAACAGTGGGGTTGGGGTAGCCATTGCTACAAAAGAAATCTGGAAAAAATGGGGAAAACCGGCAATAAGAAAAACGAGGTTGAAACTCCAACTAGCGGACGGACATATGGAGAGACCTTTGGGACTATTAGAGAAAGTCGTAGTGACTTCTTGCAAAATCGAGTACGAGCATACCTTTGCTATTGTTGACTTTGGCAAGGAGAATAACTATGATATTATACTTGGAAGACCGTTCATGAGACAATTGAAAATGGTTCAGGATTGGGGTTACGACCAAATATACTTGAGACATATGGAAACCACTACTCGTGTGAACCTAAAAGACCATAGCTACAAGGATATGAAAGGAACACCAGTTGAAGAGTTTGATTCAGCTACTTTGGCAGGATCAGAGTTTCCAGCTTGGTTAGGCAAACCCAAAGAGTTATGGATGTGTGGAGCTTCGAACTGTGAAAGTCTGAAGCGTGAAGAATGTGTTTTAGAAAGGGCAATTGAAGACGAAACTTATGTAGGTGAACCCTTTCTAGAGGATGCACTTGAACCATTAGAATGGACACACATTCTAGCAACCCTAGATGTTTGTGCAATTCAAGATGGTCCCACAACGAAGTTTTGTGATAAAGATGGATATGATGTGGTTCCGTACTTCATGATGAGAGCTGTACTCGAAAAAGAGACTGAACAGAATGATACACCAAACAAGGAAGATGAAGAGGAGATGTTTCACGACATTCCCGATCATCCAGAATGGGAAAATGAAGTTGACAATGAGTCCACAAACAAGTCCAGCGAGAACGAGGAAACCATAAAGGATGTCAGGTTCTATGACTTCCCAAATCAGACTGAAAAACGCTAGAAACGCTACAGAGAAAAGAGAAAAACTAAAGGGGTTAGAAACAATCCGATGCCTAGGATAAGAGGGAAAAACCAATTCCTAATGTTAGTAAAGGCGGAAGATTGTGTCAAGGACAAGATTTCTGGAAGAATGAGAGGAAATGTGGAAACAAGCTCACGGAAGGACAAACGAAGCTCGAGAAATAGAGTCCAACCCAGTGAAACGAAAACCGAAACAGATAAAGCAGGAAAGAACATGAGAAACAAGGAAAACAAAGAGTCCAAATTAGAACGCCGAAACAAGTACAGAGAGTTAAAGAAAACTCTGAAAGAACTTTGGACGATTGAAATCAAGAGTGGTGAGGACGAAAACGCCAATATCAAGGGAAACATGGATGTCCCCTCTCACTACAGGAAATTTACGATAGAGGATAGGAAGGTGATATTAACCCAGCCTATCAGAGAAAGAAAGGAGAACGAATCCTATGATGGACCGGAGGACGCTAAAAAAGTTGATTTAGCAGCTCCAGGAGAGGAACCGAGACCGGTATACATAGCTACAGATTTGTCTCCGGAAGAAGAAGAGAGACTTTTGAGTCTTCTCAGAGAATACAGGGATGTGTTTGCATGGTCGTACAAGGACTTGAAAGGAGTCGATCCATCAATATGCCAACACACTATTCCATTGAAACAAGACGCTAAGCCTAGCAGACAGACATCGTACACGTATAATGACACGTTTGCTAAGCGAATCAAAGAAGAAATAGACAAGATAATGGAAGTTGAATCCCCTTCCTCGTAGATGACACCATTGTCTACTAGGTATAGAGCCTTCTTGGTCAAGTCCTTTAGAGTTGAGCTTTTCTTCATATGCAAATCCTTCTAGAGATCCGCATTTCTAAGTCCTTGGATAAATATCAACATGAGTCTGGACTGAGTGGGTAACTCTTCCACCAGGCAGAATTTTATGTAGCGTTTCAACTGTAAGGCTGCTTTTCTAATGGATTCTCCCTCTTTCTGCTTGAATGTATGGATTTGCGAGACCGTATTATGAGCTATTCCTCTTTCAGAGAATTCCTTGATAAACGCGTCAAATACCTCCTCCATTGACTCAAAATATATACGTTCAACAGAGTCAAACAAGGTGGTGGCATCCTCCTCTAGAGTTAACTTAAATCTTGTGAATTGTGTGGGAATGTCTAGTACTTCCTCAGCCTTAATGACACGCACAAAGGCTGCCACGTGATCTCTTGGATCCCTATTTCCAAAATATTTCTTGTTAACCCATTTTTGGACTTGAGAAGGTCTGATCCTCCGATGATCCATCATTCTAAACAAAGGATCCTCTATTCCTCCTATATGAACCCTTTCTAGCCTAGGATATGGTATATGTTCGTCCCCTAGGGGTGCTCCTAATCCGCACTTCTTGATTGGTCTAGCAAGTGGTCGTTCCTTTGCTTGGCTTTTTTCGTCTTGTTCTTGTCTTTGCTGTGGTGCTTCAATCCTGGTCGGTTTTAGCATTCTCGTTCTACTCTCATCCTAGTATTGTTGATGGAGTGGTGGTTTTAGTGATGCTTCTAGCCCTGACATGCTCTGATATCCACCCCCTTTTGTGTTTAGGTCTAGTGTTGGAAACTGCTTGAGCCATGCTTGAAATGATAGTGGCAATGTTTGTGAGTTCTAAGGGTTAGGCATTGGTTGTTTGTTCGATTGTGTTGTGGTGTCGTAATCATCTGAGAAGGGATTTGTAGACTTGCTTGGGGTTTCTATGGGATTTTGATTCACTTTCAAAGCCTGTGCCATCATTATTGGCATTATCACTTTCCCAATATCATTTGGGTAAATTGATTCATATTCTTATCCATACTTATCAACAAAAATAATATGGTTTCTCATTATCAAATCATACAAAAACACGTACAAGACTTTGTTCATGCTTAACTTGTTCACATGGGGCTCCATGCATCATTAGTAAGAGGTGACTCTTCCCTCGTCGTGCTTGTAAATCCCAATATTTTCCTGAATCAAAGCCATTCTCTCCACTCTTTTGTCATAAATGTAGAAGGCTTTGAAAAGAGTGAGTTTAGGAGCTATTTCTCAGGTCTCCATAACCATCTTTCGTTTTTGTACGTTGTCTCCATATCGATTGTAATTTTCTGGGTCTTTGACAATGATATAGTGGTTTCTCCCCTCATCGTGAAGCCTATCACCATTTTCAGTTACCATAATCATTGCTAATCCTCTAGTTGGCCATTCTTCAATACAAATGCATTGACTTCCTCGAACATCACCATACATCAAGGCCCCATGGTCATTGGTTCCCTTAAGAAAATTGATGTGTATTTTGTCATGTTTTAGGGTTTTTGAGAGGTGCCACCCCCCATGGTCCCTTGCTATTAGAAACCTCCAAGTTGTTGGTTAGCCATCCACTGATATGATCCTTCGGAAGAGGTGTCAGTATCACTGTCCTCTTCTATGATTGGTGCTAGTGGATCTATCCTTGCTTGGTTTACACTCTCTCCAGCACTCTCTTCTATTGAAACTAAGATAACTTGATCTTCGACCACTCTTTGTTCTCTTTGAACACACCTTTGAATCTCAAATTCATCAAATTCTTCACACAAACAACTATCAACCCAAACCTCTTACCTTAGAAGTTTTCTTGTGGTTGTTTCTTTGCCTTGGTTTTCTGTCAAGCCGCTTTCTCAACTTGTAAAGTACCTTGCACTTCCAATTGATCATCAACTTGCAAGGTCCTTGATTCTGGCTATTTGTACAAAAATTTGAATCTACAATTGTCAAATCAGTAATTCTCACTTACTACTATAAATAAATACAAATTCCTTATATGAGTTCCAAGCCCTAGTCTGAGAAGACAAATGGAATGCTACGATCACAGGGAAGACTTCTGGACAAGCACAAATTCTCAATATGAGCACTAAATTGGCCTATAGACATCATACACATATGATGGCTATATTCTCAAAATTGACTCAAACTTAAATCATCTACTCTCCTTGATATGCTTAGTCCAAATCTAGGCTTACTTTGAAGTTCTAACCCCTATAGGTAGGTCAATCTCTCCTATGTAGGCCTTGGTCATTGCCAGCTGGCTTCTCTAAGAGGTCGACTAAGCTAAAACTGATCAAATTGGGTGAAACTTGGTCCTTAAGCAATTTCTACTTTTTCAGAGTTTATGGTCTTTTTTTGTCAAAATATGGTTTTGATAGTTTTTTCCTTGAACTTGACAACCCAATTTGATGGTTTTGGTTGTTACCTAACCTACTCCTAAGTGTTGAAATGAACTTTTTTGTCAAAATATGGTTTTGATAAATTTTTCCTTGAACTTTTCAACCCAATTTGATGGTTTGGTTGCTACCTAACCTACTCCTAAGTGCTAAAATGAATCCTAGGAACGAAACAATGAAACAATACAAAACAAGAAGAAAAATGGATGATGGAACATTACTTTTAGAGCATTAAAAAAATTACAGAATGAAATACTCTTGTATCTCACTCACAAATCCCTATGCCTCTCAAAAAATGACCTAGCAAGTCCCCGACTTCTAGCCTCTACCAAGCACTAAACCCCGAGTCTAGCCACTTGACTGCTAAGGTGTAAATGGAATGGAAATCAAAATCAAAGGTCTCAAAAGTAAAAGCTACGACTAAGTCACTCACCACCTAATGATTACTTTCCACGACAACGGCACCAATGTTTGTGAGTTGCTGTGACGATGGACATCTATACCATACCTATCTAGCACTAGCATAATGTCAATACTCAGGGTAGCGACTCGGATGGGGAACAGAGACTATGTGAGGGTGTCAATCTCAAGAAGTGAACCTACGGAACGAAGCCACCTCTAGCACTAGCAAATCTATCACTCTCAAATCAAGCAATTTGCCTATGTCCTGTCTCATTTCTCTTGGTCGTCACACCATTTCGGCACTCAAACAAAGTCAAAATGGAACAAAAATTTAGGCGAAGGTCTAAGACACCTAGGGACACTATCATACCAAGTCTAGCCACAATTTGACAAGGTACCAAAATCATGATCCATCATGATCAAGGTCCTGAAAACTGTGGCAGAATAGTTTAGAATGGTTGCCCTATGGTTAGGAACACTCTCCTAAGGTCAAAACATTAAAAAACAACCATTAATGCACTCAAAGTAGCAGATTTAGCTCTCAAATAGGTCGTCACAAACCACATCAAAATTGAGAATGATTACACTTAAATTGAAGAGCAATAGAGAAGGAACACAATGCAAATTGGAATCAAATATGGATTACCAGATCTCAAGAAAAATGGATTACAATGCGCGAGGAGTAGCCACTCTCAGTCGTACTTTTAAAAACTCCAAAACCTTGATAATGACAATGATGTCCTTTCAGACTTACAAAATTGTCCTCTCTTGGCCAATGGCTGACTTTACAAGGCTTAGACTCAAAATCAGACTTTACAACTGAGATTTTACACAGGTTGGCTCAGAGATCATTTGACTAAACATCAGAGTCTCTCATATTTACATTGATTTTTTGAAAAATAATAGTGGGACATAAAAAATTTGCGGCTTCATGATAAGGTGGCCGACTACGAGGTGCTCGTGTTGTCCATCTACCAACACATTCTCTCCAAGATCCTAACCATGCAAGACACACTTTCTCCACCATCTACTTCACAAGAACCATATGTAGTTCTTGAGGATCTTAAGGCAATCAAGGTAGAATTAGCTCAAGGAAAGTATGCCAGACAGACAATGGTAGCAAGCCATATGGCCATACAGGCTCAAAAAGACAAAGAGATCTAGACATTGAAGAAAGAGCTAGCTAAGGCACAAGCAGATCGTGTCGCACAAGCTGAAAAGGATGCATAGGAGCTTCAAAGAAAAGACCTGACAATCAATGCCCTAGAAACAAAGGCCGTAGTACTAGCTCAGTAGACACCAACAGCAAACGTAGAAATAATAAAGGTAGACCTTCCCCCAATAGATCTACCAAGTACATCTACTGAGGGTGGGCTACATTATTTTGATGACACAAAGGAACTCACAGATGCTAGGGATTGTTCCCTACGTGCTTTTATCCTAGCCTTTCTAGATTTCTAGCTATTCTATTTGCTCTTGGGTTTTTTACTAGGTGCATCGATCTTTGGTTCACCCGTCTATGGACTCGCATCAATTTTCATTGTCTCTATCTCTGAGTTCTCATTAGCTTCCTTTTGAGCTTGCGCTCTTGTAACTACTTGAACTAGTACGACGTTTTCATTTTTTGAGGTACTAGGTAGCTGAAAAATTCCTTAGACATTTGTTGTGATCTTTCTAACTTGGTTTGGGTTTTTTGGACAATTGGGGATCAGGTGAATGACACCACAGTCTAGACAGTAGGCATTTACTTGAGTGATCTCCATCTTAGGACATTGTCTGACCAAGTGGTTGTCATGGATTTTGTGACACTCTGGTTGAGGAGCCTCTTCTTGTGTTTCCTCTTGGCTCTACATAGGCTCTAACCTAGCTAAACCTCTATTCACAATAAAGCAGAATGTCCTTTCATCCATCTTGTACCTTCTTTCTTCAGGTCAAAACACAAGAGGTGGAGGTTGTACCAGCCTCACCACTCCATGTGTTTCTCTCATCTTCTGTCGCCTTGAAGTGAAGTACCCAATTTGGTTGACATAAAACATTGTAGTTGGTACTAGTGCTTGTTTATTAGATGCCACCCTCATTGGCATGTATCTCATGTCTACAGGCATTCTAGCACGTGGCAGTGTAGGTTGTTCTCCTAAGACAGGTTGTGGCCTTGATAATCCTACTGGACCTGGCACATTCTCCATAGCGTATCTAGGTGGAGGACGTGCTACTCGAATAGGTTGTACATACCTCTCCCTAGTATATTCCCTGCTATAGTAGCACTCTTCTCTCATATGGTTTGCCCATCTTCTCTCAATGTCCCACCACTTAGGCTTCCTCAAATTAGACTTTACAAGAGGAATTAATCTCTTGATGACCATTTCATCGATAAAATTTTCTTGATCAATAGGTGCCATTAGTTTTGTAATGGACTCACTCATTTGTGAATCACTGAGCTGAGAGGATGTGTCATCCTCCTAACTCTTACAAGCATTTTCTTTATATTACTCATAGTTATCCACCAGATAAAGAGCTTCTTTGATCAATTCATTTAGTGTCAAGCTCCTTATTATATGCAGATCCTTCTGAAGACTTTCATGCCTTATTCCTTGGATAAAGATCAGCATCAATCATGCCTACATAGGTAGTTTAGTTCTCAAATGGAACTTGATGTATCTCTTGAGCCGTAATGCCGCTTTGTGCATTGATCCACCTTGTTTTTGTTTGAATCTGTGGATCTACGAGACCATATTGTGAGCTTTGCCTTTCTGCAAGAATTCTTTGATGAATCCTCAAACAACTCATTTAGAGTCTCAAAATCCCGTCTTTCCACTGAGTTGAGTCATCCTCAAGAGTTAGTCCAAATACATCCAATTTTTTTGCAAAATCCAAAACATCCTATGCTCTAATTACTTATCTGAAAGCCGCTATGTGATCTCTCGGATCTTTATCTCTGGAGTATTTCCTGTTTACCCATTTTTGGATTTAGGAGGGTCTAACTCGCCGATTGTCTACAAGTCTAATCATAGACTCTCCTAATCCTTCTCTCACTTTAGGCCTTCTACCATGCTTAGGTTCTTCTTCAAAGAAATTGGTCGTTCTCTTGGAGATTGGTCCAATAGGAAGATTCACTTGAGGAGGCATGATTGTCATCTCTGTGATCATTTCATCCCTCCTTATTGCTCCAAAAGGGAATTCGGGTGGCTCCCTCTTTGGAATTCTCGTAGGGATTCTTGTGTTTTTGGTGGAGGTAGCTATGGTCCTTCATTGACCAAATATCCACCTATTTATAATGAAGTCCATGGATTTATGCTTTCTACAGCTCTATATTCTCGTCCATACTTGTCAACAACTATAGATTTCCATTGATCGCGACGACTCCATATGTACAGACATATAAGAGCTTGTAATCCATCAGCTCTTCTGGGTATGGCCCTCCGTACCTATAAAGGTTGACCTCACTGTCAATGTATCTATACAGTCCTTCACTCTCATGGTCTGTCATCCAAATTTGGTATTTATCAATTGCAAGTTTGGAAAATCCATTGTGGGCGGATGCTCCTTTATTGCTGGGATCCCAAAGCTTATGTAAGCTGAGTTTGACTCTAAAGAGGGCATGATCTTTGGTCTTAATAGCTCTAGCTTGATGTAAGAATACTTATACCAATGTGTTCAAGTGCTTTGGTTAGGAAAAAATTGAAACTATGTCCAAAACCGTGACCGTTTTCTCACAATTCTCTCATAGACAACTTTAACTTTCAGATGAACTTTGAAACTTGTAGAGGTACTCTAGAGCTTCGTTTTGATTTTAAAAAAATTGAATTCAATATCAAAAGCTCAAATTATGGCCAAAACAGTCTTCATGTGCCTGGAGACTTCATACGCATATGATGTCTACTGGCTTAGATTTTTTCCAAACTTCAATTGTAGACTCTCCTTGATGTACTCTAACCACTCCAAGTCTCAGTTCCAAGTTTTGACTTCAAATTTGGGGCTTGAGACATCATACGTGTATGATGTTTTTTGTGCCAAATTGAAGTGACTTTTATCCTAGAGACTCTTTATCACTCAAGGAGCTCTCAGCAACTTTCAAAATTCAATTTGAACACTTTTTGTGCAAGTTATGATCAATACAAGCATGAACCTTGCCCAATTTTGCCTTTTGGCACTTTTAGTGCAAATGTGCTTTAAATGCAATGAAAATTTGGCTAGGGACTTCTTTTATGCTTTAGGACATCACGGTATACTTAGATGTCTGATTTGACCCAAATCTAGCCTCTAAGGCATCATACACGTATGATGTCTTTTGGCCCAGATTTGACTTATATTTCTACCCAAGGCACTCCTTGATGCATTCAAAAATAATATGTGATCACATCAAATTTTGAATGTCAAAATTGCTCGAAATCACTCCATTTTCACCTTTACCTTCTTGTATTTGCAAAAATCTCTTTAATGCAAAAGTATGTGTCCAAATGACATGAAATTTTTCAAAAAAGCTTAACACATCATTTCCCAAACCCATGTGTGGTCAAAAGTGGAATTGCACCTTCAAACCTTGCCTTGAGACATCATACGCATATGATGGTTATGTGCTCAAAATTGTCCCAGATTTGGCCTGTAAGCTTGTCTTGTTGTGGTTAACACCTTGGTATGCTCAAATTTCAACTTTGGTCCCTAAAATTTCCCTTTCAACATCATATGCGTATGATGTCTAACTAGTCAAATTGAAGTGAATTTCACTCTAGAGGTTCCTCACTACACTGGCAACTCATAGCAAGTTTCAAAATTTAATTCCAACACTTTTTATGCAAGTTATGATCACTTCAAGCGAACACTTTCCTAGATCTGTCTTGTGGTTTTTACAAGTCCAAACATGCTTCAAATTTAATGAAACTTGGCCTATATGCTTCCTAGATCGTCAAACATGGATCGCAATCCATGTTTGACGACATTTTCGCATGAAACTTGGCGAGCTAGTTGTCTTTACCCTATAGATACTAATGCCCAACCTTTTTGTGATCACTAAATCTCAAGATATGCCCAGTTTTGTGTCTGAAATCCCTGTTTCTTTTTTTTTTTGCCCTATCAACAGCCAATTTTAATGTGATTATTGAATTTTTCTTGCAAGCAAGGTTTATCAAAGCAATGTTCCACTGATGCATTACAACTTTTCTGCTCATACTTTCTAGATTGCTTCTTATGAGTTTACTAAATTCCTTGATCACCAAATTTTTGCTTTTAGATCAGCTTTCAGGTCTCTACCATCAAATTTTTAGAATTTGAAAATTATGGTTGTTTTGGCCAAAATATAGTTTTCAACCCTTTTTGCAATTATCCTTTTAGCCGAATTTGATGCTGTTGGTATCTACTTACCATACTCCTATGTGCTGAAAAGAAACTAGGAACAAAACAAAAAGGTTACATTTTAAAGTCAAAATAGCAAACAATACATCACTCTGAAAGTAATGAGACAATTGAAGAATGAGTGGCCACAAGGGCATGCAAAACTGCCAAATAGGAACCCCTGTCTGGCCACATGGTGCTCCCTTGTGACCCCTCTTGTTGAGGGACCTAGGGACCTTTTTTTCTCCTTTAGCACAAAGAAATATTCTTTTACCACCATAAAGCAAGAACCATTAACCAACTTGTAAAATATTACAATATAACAACAATAAGAAAATCTTCTTTTACACAATAAATTCATGATGATAGATATGGGAGCCAAGTCCATGACTTTAAAAAAAGGGGTCCTAAGACCATGCTAGGGTGCTAGGGACCCTCAACAAGAGTGGCCACAAGGGTGCGCAAAATTGTCAAAGAGGAACCCATGTCTGGCTTGATGGTGCTACCTTGTGGCCTCTGTTGTTGAGGGCCCCTAGGGCCGTAGCATGGCCCTAAGGCCTTTTGTTTCTAAAATTCATGGATAGAACCAATGAGCACTTGAAGTTAGATTCATGCTTAGGAAGACCATTCAAAAATCATACCCCAAGAAGTCTATGCTAGAAAAGCTTGAAAATGCAACATATGCACAAGATTGGGATACTTCAAGTTGTCCCTAAGGTCTTTGAAGACACTCAAGATTGATAAATTTAGGGCTTACTTATCATAATATTTAACCTTACCTTATCATAGCACAAAGTTGTTTCTTACTTGTTTTCAAAGAGTACATAATTGGGTAGAGCCTCACCTCAAGGTTACTTTTGAAAAGATTAGTTTATTAAAGCTTCTACTTCATTTTATTTGCCTATGTGCCATATCTCAAGTCTATTAGAGTCCACCAACTTGTAAGAGACTACAATATGTAGAGCAGCTTGTAGATCTCTCTCTCAATCTCTCTCATTTGATCTCTAAGAAGGAATCAAGTATTGACAAAAGAAAATTCTTTTTCAACACAAAGAAATTATTATCCAGCAACACAAATTATATTAACATGATGTTAAGTTTTGATGGCAAAAGTCCATGGTGGAAATTCTACCAAGGTTTAGTCCTTAGATATTATTTAGAGATTGGCCTCTACTCCAATATACCTTTTATGTACAAAATAGACAAAGCAAGAAGCAATTTACACTTGAAATGTTACAAATCTAATTCAAGTTACAGACAAACTCAAAACATGGTAGAGATAGGGTTCTCTTGCACACCAAAAAAAAACAATAAAGTCCAAATTGCGTCTTATTGATCTTGATCAAGATATGGTCATGAAGAGTACACAAGGGACAGTGTAGTCATGTAGTCATAGTTATTGTATACATTCCATGATAAAGTGTACTCATGGTAATCTATTTCATAAAACTATCTCTGGTGTTCCATGTTAGAATGTCTTATTCATGGAAAGTTTGGTTATTTCCCCACTAAGGATCTCTCCATGTTAGCATAATGGTTGTTGTGGTGAGAGATGCATTAACTTATACAATGAAATTGCTTGCAGAGAGCTTTGTGCTACCAAAAGAAAATCATGTTATGCCACTTGAGCCATTGTCACAAATACCACCACTCAACTAATATAGTAAGAGGTCACCTTGTACCATGATGCTTTAGAGACCTGCTCCAAAAAAAAACACAAGTTCAATATTTTCAAGTTGTATAATAAACACACTTTCTAAGTATATATTGTACAAATTTGCAAGTATTTTCATCTAACTTGGACTAAAAAATGTTGAAATATACATTATGATGAGATTGCCCACCTCCAATAAGCATAGATTTGAAGAACCTACCTAGAAGATATAACAAAGAAGGTTGTTTGAGAGAAAAATTTGTGTTTAAGCTCTATTATGTCAAAGATTAGGAGATTATGCAAGCTCTAAAATGAAAGACAAGAAGACGAGTGAGTGCATGTGTGTGTGTGTGTGTTGTTGCTGTTGCTGTTGCTGTTGTTGTTGTTTTCAAACTTATAGTTATACACAAAAGAACATAACAGTTCAAAAGATAGTTGGCTTTAGACAAAGGACAAGGATTAGCACAAAAACGACTCAGCCTTTGATTTATTTTTGTAAATTATAGTGAGAATGAGGTATCATTATAGTGATTTGTACATAAAATAGTCAAGAACGATCAGTAGCCAAGTGATAGAGGCCAAGTTCAATGGTGACGGACAGCAGCAAATCCAAAAACATTTTAAGTAAAGATAGAGTCATCACATGCATCCATATAAACAAGATAATAGATTCATTATCCTTGAATATGTTTTACAAGTGCTAATAAATCCTATCAATTGTTATCTATGTCCTACTTAAAACCTTTTAACACTAATACCTATAGTTACATACAACAATCAACCATCCAAAAAAAATGTTATGAGTATATCACAGTGAGATTCAGAGGCCATTACCCCTCCTCATGAGTATGTCACAGTGAGATCAAGAGGCTCCTTATTTTAAAATTCCTTTTAAGGCTTGTGATTAGAAGGCCAACACCCCTTCTGATCCAAGTCAAAACTTTATAATAGGTTGTAAAAGTAAGTAGTTACCCAATTTTTAAAAAGGATATTATACATATTAATTTAATTAAGTTCTAATAAAAAGGCCATCACCCCTTCTGATCCAAGTTTTTACCCATTTTTATCCCATGAAGCCTTTTTGTCAAACCACTTCAAGCTTTAAGATGTTTTTGTTTCCAATGAAATCTAAGGGCAAAAAATGGTTTAATCACTTCTTAGTCAAAAAAAGGTTTAATCATTGTCTTATGCAATGTAAGTGATTCATTTTATTTACAAATGTTAAATCATTCCTCGTCAATAACATTTGTACAAGCTATTTAGTAAAAGGTATTGTCAACTAGGTATTAGGCAAGTTATGAACAAGCAGTCATCAAAGTAATATCATGTCTAACATTAAAAACACTACCAAGTGGGAAAGCCTAACATCCACAAATCAGCCACGTGTTCCAAGCCAGCAAGTGGCCATCAACAAGTATCTCAAGCCAGCGAGTTGCATTATTTCCATCTTAATCTCCAATCAACCCCATTAGTAAGGTCCACTCTCAGTGTTAACCAAAAGGTATGCCAATCACTACCCATTAGTTTAGGCCAAGCAAAACCTACATCTCAGGTAGAAATCTCCCACTCTATGATGTGAGCTTCTTAGCTTATGGAGCAGCTAAGCCACAATGATTGGCACTCTCCACATCAACGTCTCTTCACTTGAAATCAACCCAATCACACACACTAACAATTGCAATGATGCACACATCACTAACTCCATCATGCAACACACTAATCACAAGCACACACACATAGAATTATTGAGCATCCACACTCTAATGAAGTGTGCATGCACACACAAAGAATAGGGGACAATCACACAAGATTAGAGTGGGATTAAACACTCATTAGTTAAGATGTAGAAGAGCAAGCATCAAAAGCAATCATAAGAGAGAATGAAAGAGGCATAGTGAAAGAGAATTAAGCATTGAGTAGTGTTAATCAAGTCACATGAGCAAGGAGAAGCTCAAGGACTCCATATCCCCACACCCCATGAGCTCTCACTAGAAGTGGTCTCAACAATGAGGATGAGAACCCTAATTCCATTTACACAATGTCTTACATACCTAGGGTTGATATGTGCATTGTCCGGGCATGCAAAGGCCTTTAGGGATCCACATCTGACTGTGTCTACAACCTAGGTACACTAACTGATGTATTCTTTACATCTTGGAACTCTCATTAAGCCCATAACACGTTGGAGAGGGGAAATGGGAACACACCCAGACACACTCAAAATTTCCTTTCTATAGCCCAAGCATTCACAACATCCATATCCTCTAAAAAAACACCTTCAATATGACATGCTTTCCAAAACAATTCACACAAAGTTGTACACCACCAAACACAAACACAAACACAACCTTGAGAATCAACAGCTAGGTACTATCAAAACTGTTTCTATCACACAAACCACAACCACATAATCTCTCTCTCTCTCTCTCTCTCTCTCTCTCTCTCTCTCTCTCTCTTTGTACCAAAAACGGTCGGGGGAACACACTTTCAAATTGGCACCAACACACCAAAGAGCAGCAAGAGGAGAGGAGGGGGTGCGGGGATAGAAAACACGGGACAATAGCTATGGAGTTTGATTTCTCACAAAAAAAAGGCCACCATACAATCCCTTCTCCCTTGCTTGGGCAGCTCTTGCTTCAACTCCCAACCAAGAAAAAATCCCAAAAATTTTAAAAAAAAAGGCCCCATATAGGGGAGACTCTTCCATTTTTAGTAAGTGCTCTCTTAGGCAGACACTTGTCCACTCCTTTTATTACATTTTCATGGGAATTTCCTCTTGAAGGGTGGCACCATCCTGACCATTGAGACAGCTTACGATGGCCACCATGAAACTTTGCAAAGGCAAGAAGTAGGTTGTGTACCCCATCTTTGTAAAGTTTCATGGCCATCTGTTGTCATCTCATCTATCATGCACTGCATAATCGCCATTTTACTGCCATTGGGCTTGCCAAGGGATTGATGGTAAAAAATTGGCGGTCGTGACATTCTTGAAAATTGAGATGGCTTGCGATGGCCATGAAACTTTGCATGAACAGGGAATAGCGTGCTTTCACACCCTTGAATAGTTTTTTGATCATCCATTGTTGTCTTGTCGATCATGCCTTGCACAATCGCCAAGTTTTCGCCATTGGGCTCGTCAAGGGTCCAACAGTAAAAAATTGACGATCGTGCCATCCCTTACCGTCGAGATGGCTTGTGATGGCCATGAAACTTTGTAAGGGTGGGGACTAGGGTGCTTCCTCCACTATTGCAAAGTTTCATTGCCATCCATTTGCGTTTCGTCGATTAGGCCCTACTTAATTGCCATTTTTTCCCTATTAGGCTTGCCAAGGGCACAACGACAAAACATTGGCATCCATGCAATCCCTCACTGTCGAGACGGCTTACTATGGCCATGAAAATTTGTAGGGGATGGGATTAGGGTGATTCCTTTGCCCCTATAAGTTTCATGGCTATCCAATGCCATCTCATTGGTCACTCTACACAATCGCCAATTTTCACCATTGGGCTTACCAAGGGCCCAATGACAAAAGAATAGTGATTGTGACGTACCTCACCATTGGTCAATCCTTGTGATGGCCATGTAACTTTATAGGTGTTAGAAGCTGGACACACCCTACGTAAAATGACTGTCGGCGGATTATTATTTTTTGTAATTATTCATTTATTGAGAAAACCCGACATTTCACATTTGTAAATATTGGGGCTTATAGAAGTTTCTAGATTGTATCCTAGTATTGACATTTAGATTGAGTAGATAGTTAAATTGGAACATTAAGGTTTGAGATTGTAAGGTATTTAAACCACTTTTTGACCTTAATGAAAAAACCTTTGTCATTTTAAAAAAGCACTGTCTATGAGTGAGCGTAATGTGTACGAGAGAGAGTGAGAGCTTCATCTTGATGCTACGCACACACCGTGGTCAGAATCGAGTGCAGAGAAGTGCAGCATGTCGCCCCCGACGAGAGCTACGCGCCGATACCTACATTGCGGGCGTACGGTCTAGTTTTGCGAACTTGACCTACGAGCTTCATTTGGTGATTCGGTGAGCATACGTTATCCGTTTTCGCATATCAGCATATCCACGCGTTCGCATTGAGTAGAGCTACACATTAGACACTTTAGTTTTTGGAAACAAAGATCTGCAAATTTCGGCCAGACATCCTACGTGATTTTGCACCAAGTGTTTAGGGTTGGGATTTTGGTTCATAGACCATAGGGAGAGCGACCTATTGGTGTTAGTAGGGTCTCCTTCAAGTTCTATGGCGTTTCGAAACCGTTTGATGGGTATTTGGCTCTTGGAAGCGTTGTAGGAAACCTCCTCTTATGCACTCCTCAAGGTTGCAGCTTAGACATTGGGTAGAGACCTCTACAGGAATTAGTCGAGAGTCGGTCGAGTGTAGATTGACACCCTATGCTTGCTTCCACACGCCTGCGGGTCGAGCTTCGTCCTTAGCTGACAAATCTTGTTAGGTGAGTTCTCGCAGTGCTGACGTCCGTCGTAGCTTATCTGCCAACATTGGCGTCGCTGTCGGGGACGAAAACCCTAGGTAGGTGACCGAGACTAGTCCTTGAGGATAGGGATTCTCTAGCTTGCCAGAGTCTCGTTTTACATTTAGATAGGATCAGAGAGTGGAGGACTCTCTAGGTCTTAGAGGGAGTCTAGGGAGCGTGTGTCTGGCCTAGATCCTTCGACTTAGGTAGACTTAGATAGTTTTAGGCATTAGTTGAGTTGATGAGTAGGAGTTGGAGTGGTAGAAGCGGTGAAAGGAGAGCTTGAGAGTCCGGAGAGGCTAGGAAGCTACCAAAACACCATTATCACCATTTCACATGATGAGTAGGAGTAGGGTAAGTAGGACATCATGATTTATGATCTAGAGCACTTCATGCATGTTATACTTGCTGGTTAGGTTCATCACAAGGTTGTAAAAGACGCAAAAGAATGTTTGAAAGCTGAAGTGAAGTTCAAAAGTTGCTGTGAGTGTTTGTGATAGAGCTGCAGAGCACCAGGAGCATTTCTATGAGGAAAAATTACATTTTAAGCCAGGAGATATCCTACGCATAGGATGTTTACAGGGTGATCTAGTGAAAATTTTGAAACTTTGAGTTGACCAGTGTGTTCAGAAGGTAGGTTTCACTCTATTTTCACCTGGAAAGTGGAAATTTGACCATATCTTGACAGGATAAGGCCAGATAGACAGAAATTGTCAAACATCCTACCCAAATTGTGCCAAGGCATTATTTTAAGACCAAAACCATAGGATGACTGCATGAGCATGATCTGCATGATTTATTGAGTGCTTGAGAAGGGTTTCATCTCAATTGGGTGAGAAAATTGGGTTCTAAGCAGACTTTAGCATCTTTGACTGAAAAGGGCTAGAACAACTAAAATTGGGGTCTTTTGAAATCCAAACCAAAATCTAAGCATAGCACTGAGTTGCTGACATCAAGGGGAAGCTGTGGATCAAGTCTGGTGTCAAACAGGCCAAAAAGACATCCTACGTGTAGGATGTGTTCTGTGTGATTTGGCACTCCAAACCCAGATTTGAGCATACCAAAGTGATCAGCACCTTAAGGGGAGTCTGTGCTTTGCATTTGAAGCCATTTTGAGTAAAAATACATGCTACGCGTAGAATGTCTAATGCGAATTGAAGCCAAAAACTAATTGTAGGCATAGCAGGGTGTTGTATAGCCTGAGGCAAGCCTCCTAGTCAATTTTGGTCCAAATTGGAGTTGATTTGACTGGTCAGACCAACATCAGGCTGCTGGAACAGATTTCTGATCCATTGACCAGCTTGTAGGTGTCCAAATCAAAAAGAAAAAACAGTTGTGGACTCAACACATCAAGCGGAGTCTATAGTGCAAAAACCAAGCAAAACAGAGCAGGAGACATCCTACGCGTAGGATGTCTACTGGGGCTTAGGGAAGTGAAAAACTGATTGAGGACATACAGTGATGTTCCATTTGACTTGAGGATTCCAGAAATTCTTTCAGAAGTGAATTTGGACTTTGTTTGACCTTTTGACAGAGCAAAGATGGAATTAAGACTTTTCAGGTAAATTGACCAACATCCGAGGGGAGTACAGTTCCAGATTAGCAGACCTAATCCGGAACATCAGAAGTGTATAAAATACAGTAGTGGTTGAGGTTAACCCTCCAATTATACCAATCATTACTAAAACCACCTCTAGCGGTTAAATGCTTTGATTCGAGTGCCGAAATTAAACGCTTGTGTACAAGTATATTCAGCGGCAAAGCAAGAAGTTGTGCGGAAACTAATCCTTTGCGAGGTGAGTGGTTGGATTTGTGTTAAGTTGCATTGCTAAGTTTGATGAATTTAAGATCAGGAAAACACATTCTTAGAGACCAAGAGGTGGCAGGTGATCACGGTAGCTTAGTGTCCACCGAGGAGAGTGTAACTCAGGCAAGGCTAGATCCACTAGCACCGATTATTGAGGAGGGTAGTGATACTGACACTTCATCAGACAAGTCCTTCTTCATGATGGGTAGTCAACATCTAGGAGGTTTCTCCTATGAGGGACCAATGCTAGGAGGAAGCACCTCCCTAAATCCTTTGACCGATTCCAAGTTCACTATGATCTTCTTAGAAGGAAAAAACTTGAGGAGAGCCCTAGTATATTCTGACTATCGAGGACGTAAGTGTATTTGTATTGAAGAAAGACCTGCTAGAGACTGGAGATAATTCGAGTCTATGATGATGGAGATAGATTCCGAGACGAAAAGGGGAACCACTATTTGATAGTTAGTAACCCTGAGGATTATAATAGATATGGAGATAGGGTGGCAAAAGGAAAAATGGTTTCAGAAACTCAAGAACCGCCTCCAAACATTGATCAATCTGGAGCGCTTTTTATGTATGATAAGAAAACAACCAGGGTATCAACCTATAATGAGAATGTAGGGATTTACAAGTATGAGAGCGAGGGAACAGTCTCTTACTTTCGTTGCAAAGAACCCTACCCAAACGAATTAAGCAAAGACAAAGTTCTTTACTTATTCTCTTATGAAATTGCTAGGGGGAAGGATATTGTTTTTGTTGATAGGTATGGGTGAGAATACAAATGTATTCTCCCAGAGGAGGTAGAAAAGGAAACAGTTCCAGAAGCATCAACCTATGCCCCCGAAGAAGTGCCAAGGGTTTCCTACACCCCTAGCAAGTCGACAAATCCATTTTCGGAAGATTATGACACGACCTCACATTCTACCCGACAGCAAACATTCAACAACCAAAACCAACCAACAACTCAGCCATCATTGCAGGCATGGCTTCGACAGAGCCTACAACATTAGAACAAGACCGAAACCGAGATGGTTATCAAACCGCACGAGGACTAAGGGATTTACAAGAACCACCACTCTATTCACGGTATCAAGGAGAAAGTAAGCCAAAAACTCGAGGGTCAACAGAGCCGAGAAGACCACCCATAGAATGAGTTCGAAGAGATGAACCATCTCTTGCAAGAACCGTCAGATATTATGGCTTAGGAGCACCATTGGGAGAGGAACCCGCCCACTACCAAAGGCCAGAGGAGGTATATTGACTGGGACGAGGAGATCCAATGATGAGATTTGTAGACCATCTTAGAATTAGACCTTCTCAAGTGCAAAAATGGGTAAACAAGAAATACACGGGAAACAGCGATCCTAGGGATCATGTAGCAGCCTTTGTGCGGGTAATTAGAGCTGAAGAGGTGTTAGACTTCCCTACCCAATTTGCATGGTTTGGACTAACCCTAGAGGAGGATGCTGCTACTTGGTTTGACTCTGTGGAGCGTAGAGACTTTGAGTCTATGGAGGAGGTGTTTGACTAGTTTATTGAGGAATTCTCACAAAGGGGGATAGCTCATAATACTGTCTCACAAATCCATAAATTCAAATAGAAAGACGGGGAATCTGTGTGAAAGGCAGCCCTACGACTAAAAAGATATGTTAAGTTTTGTCCTGTGGAAGAACTGCCAACTCGGTCCAAACTTATGCTTATATTTATCGAAGGACTAAGGAATGCAAATCTCCAGAAGGACTTACATATGAAGAGGAGCACGACGTTAAATGAGTTAACTAAGGAGGCTCTTTACCTTGTAGACAATCGTGTAGTCTACAAAGAGGGTGAATTCAAGGATCTTGACGATGATTCATCCTCACAACAAAGTGGAAGCAAGCCGGTTAAGACAACATCGAAAGGAGAAGTAGTTGTAAGCCAGGAGCAGCTTGTGGAGGAAGTGCTAAAAAAGATTAACATGTACGCCAAACCTCAGGCTAAACAGCCCAAGTGGTGTACTATTGAACAAAAATGGACAAACCATGGGACGGATGAATGTTATTATAACAAAGGGTATGTGAGAGAACGACCTTACGCTCCCCAAGCTCAGGTAGCATCTCCTCAACTTTCACCGATGCCTATGTATCAAGCAGGCAACCTACTAGGACCTGTAGGTGTAGAAAGACCACAACCAATGTTGGGGCAACAACCACCCCTACCAGGATTACGACCAGTCAGCATAAGATACACACCAACAGTAACCAAACCAGAAGCGAAGGCTTTGGTGCCTATGCATGCATATTACAAAGATCCCAATGGATATGCTGCAAATCCTGCCTATTATCCACCGGAAGAACCCTCAACACCAGAACCATGGAGCATGATAGGAGGTGCAGAACCACCAACAGCTGCACAAGCAGCAGGAGAAGGAAGATATAGCTTGGATGAACAAACATTGTTGTTCATAGCCAACGGAGGCATGGGAGGGCAAAGACATGCATATCAACAAAGAGGAGCTCAAGGGGCACCTCAACAACCTAAGGGACCCTGCTACAAGTGTGGTGGTGACCATTGGCTAAGAGACTGTCCTCATGATGAAATCATTAGAGTCAACGCATATTGCACCAAGTGTGGAGTTACTCATTTGATTCCGGATTGCCCTAAGAAGCCGAGCAAAGGAGCAAAAACTACCTTGAACATGCTGGAAGCAGTGCCTTCCAGTGGAGGGTCGAAAAACGAGACAATAATAACTATTCAGGCAGTGACACGAGCTCAAGCTCAAAGAATGACGAACGAACCCATTAGGAAAAATATGAACCCTCTAGGGGCCCTTTGGGATTAAGGTTAATTAGAGGTCAGCCAATAGGAAGAGGGTGGTGGACACATTCTATACCCTCAAAAAAGTAGGGGGACAAGGTAGCCCTACACCTTTTATTGCTTCTTACCTAGTGAGAAGGTAAGGGAGGTGGCTAGGGGAAAGAGGGGGGGGGGGGGGGGGGAACCACTTTGACCTCTTTTCCCCCACTTTTTGGCCCGGATTTAAAAATACACTAAAAAATTCAAAATTTCAAAAAATTACAAAATTTCAAAAAATTACAAAATTTCAAAAAATTTCAAAATTTCAAAAAATTTCAAATTTCAAGTTTTCTCTCCTTAAAAGGTTCCCAAACCTATTTCATGGTCAAAAAAAGTATTTTTGACCTTCAAAAGTTAAAAACGTGCACTAAAAAATCTAAAAAATTGATTTAAAAAAAAAACAAATCAAAACATCATTTTCACCCTCCAAAGTCTTTCCAAACATATTCTATAGCTAAAAAGTGTTTTTCTCTCTCTACAAACCCTTTTCCAAGCTCTCTATTGCTGCAACAACCACATGCACCCCACCCCCTATAGTCCATCATTATCTCTCTGCTAGCTTTCTCCTACCTGCATTGTAGCACCAAGCAAGCTCCTCCTCCATCTCTTCCCCTTACCCACCACATAGTTTCACACCAAGGTAGCTCCTCTCCCTTCTCTCCTCTCCATTACAACATGAAACAAGATTCTACTCCTTCTACTTTCATTCACTCACACTACATGGAAACCTCTACTCCCGAAGGTGGCAAAAGTATGAGCTCACATGAGTTGCATACCACAACAATAGGAGGTGTGAATATCCCGTGGGCATTGCAAGGGTTCATCTCCAACATTAAGATAGAATGGTAAGAAAACTACCCTTGTAGCTTACATTCAGAGCTTAACATCATCTCCATCTTTAAGTTTATCATGCTGGAGATAATTAACCTCTTTATGGCTTTCAGTGTTTAGGCTACACACCTCATAACACTGGGTGGTGATATTTTGTTGATGGCTTTGGTGCACCATCTATAGTTGTGTAGCATGTGATTTGAGTCTCACAATCTAAGTAAGTTGTGTTATCTATGGAGAGTCGTCAAAGATTTTTCTTGTAATTTATTCTTCGTATAATTGTCATTAGATAATTGGAATGATATCATTTTGTACTTTATAACTTTGTGCTCACATAATCTTTTGTTTACTTACAAATTCAACTTGTTTTAAGAGGACATGAGCAAGCAACCATGTGCAGAGATGGAAATCACTCTATTTTTGTTCCTTGAGGAACCTTTCACTACCATGTTAAAAGATTTTGATAAGAATAGTAGGTGTTTTTTAGAATCTTAAACCAATAGGGACTCTCTAGGAGCTCTCATAGAAGCCATCCATATAGTACTACTATCTTCCCTAGTGTCATAGACACACAAATACTCAAGTGTATATGAATCTCTAGATGAGGAAGACAAATACTTGTAAGATAAGCCTAACAGCAACAACATTGTTTCCATTTGTAATTATTTTTCATGAGGCTGGATTCCTCTATAAATGCAATATAAATATGTTTTTTTGTTAAATGGTGTCGCATTGAGTGAGAGTACTTAATTTAGATTACTGAAGTTTCATACAAATCTGAGAAATATTGTTTACTTTTATGGATATTTTGATTTGCCTGTACGATGATTCAAGTCGCAAGTCTTAATCACTCCACCTTGAAGAAATTCAAGCAATATTTTGATTTCAGTTTAATCATTAATGGTTATTCTTATTAAAGTGGATCATAAACTTTGTCAAGATGTCCTCATTTGGGGATGTTGAATATATATCATTAGCAATGTTTCACAAGAACACTAGGTGGACACAAGGAAGTAAAAATTGGCTCCTTGTTTGGTCGATTTCTAGTGTTTAATGTTTAGTGCACAGGATTTGTGAGACCGTTGACATGGGGAGTTCACTAAAGTATATGTAACATAGCACATGTGTTCAACAGAAGGGATTTTATATTCTTGTAAAGTTGCAGAAACATGTGTAGATAAGGCCTATAAGGGGTACTTTTAATCTATTCTAGTGAACGCACGTGATATAGGAAAATTTTACATAGTGAATGCTCCGGACCTTTGAACACAAAGAAAGGGGGGGGAGGGGGGGGGAGCTCTAATTACATGTGAGTGAAAAGAAGTGGAATTTGTACTGTCATGTTGCATAAAGATTTTCTTTCACTTAATCATAAAAAAAACTTGGTATCTTGGGGTGCAGACAAGGCCATATAATGCAAAAAAAGGGGTGGCCACAAGGGCGCGTAGTGAGCCATCCAAAACTGCTGGATGGGCCATATGTGGGCCCTTGTGGCCACCCTTTTTTTGCATAATTAGGCTATTGCTGCACTCCAGGACCCTGGAAAAGATGAGATGAACCTAAAATTGAACTTTTCAAACACATTATGCCTTCCTTCAACTCAACTTACTAGTTCCCTGCACCAACAGGGCAAATCACATTGGACAATATAAAAATCTAGTCTCATGTTGCATAAACATCTGGTTTCATCAAATATTAACATTCTTGCTATTATAAGGGGCAAACAAGGCCATATAATGCAAAAAAAAGGGTGGCCACAAGGGCGCGCAGGTGAGCCATCCAAAACTGTTGGATGGGCCACCTGCACGCCCTTGTGGCCACCCTTTTTTTTGCATAATTAGGCTATTGTTGCACTCCAGGACCTTGGAAAAGGTGAGATGAATGTAAAATTTAACTTTTCAAGCACATTATGTCTTCCTTCAACTCAACTTACTAGTTCCCTGCACCAAAAGGCCAAATCACATTGGACAATATAAAAATCTAGTCTCATGCTACATAAACATCTGGTTTCATCAGCTATTAACATTTTTGCTATCCTAAGGGGCAAACAAAGCTAGAAAATGCAAAAAAAAGGGTGGCCACAAGGGCGCGCAGATGAGCCATCCAAAACTGCTGGATGGGCCATCTGCGTGCCCTTGTGGCCACCCTTTTTTTTGCATTTTCTAGCTTTGTTTGCCCCTTAGGATGACAAAAATGTTAATATTTGATTTAAATTTAACTCTTTATGGCTAGAACCACTTAACTTAAAACACATGGATAAACCGAAAATCCAAATCACTATGGAGACAGTAGACACAACTCTTAATCATTTTGTCATTGCAAAGTCATCTAAAATGATGTGAGCCTCTACAACTTCTTGAATAGCCTCCAACGCTATTGCTTGCATTTTATACTGATTTCCATAGCTTTGAAGCACCTCCTTCACCGTGTGAGCATATTTTTGATACATGGCCATGATTAGAGTGTTAGGTTTTTTTTATTTTAATTATTATTATTTTTTTATAAGTATTGAACTTTTCGGTTGTTTTCAACAGCTTCTAGATTTCAATCGGCTCCGAATCTGTCTGGGCTTGGCTCACATGAATTTGTTCATCTCATCGCGTTCTTCGACCATCATGTGATGAGAAAAAATCATATCTTGCTCGCATTCTCCAAAAATCAACGTGTAAGTTGACAATTTATTTAAAAATGATGTAAAACATACATTTTTTACTTTTTTCTCAATCTACGGGCTCCAATGAGCATTAAAACCATGGAATCTGAAAATACTCAAAGAACCATTGTTTTTTATTGTGTTAAGGACTGTATTTTCTACATACAAAACTTTCCCAAAATCTCGCCCTAACACCTTCAAAAGTGATTTCCAAGGAGTGTACTCGGTCAAAATTTGAAACTGAAGAAAAACAATCTGAATGAACTCCTAGACTGTGTATAAACTTTAGAATAACCAAAATTTCCTTCAAAAACACGTTATGCTAAAAATTTGAAAATAGCCCCCCATTGGACTCCCCACAACGATAGAAGTCAAAGGGTTCAAGGAGAGGTATGGTGTCACAAGTGCATGGTGGGAATCTCATCGAGGTTTATTCCGTCAAGATCTCTTGTACTTTATCATGTCTTCTCATGTACAATCTTACCCAAAAAAAAAATGACACTTTAAATGACTACAAATCTTATTTAACTTATCAAACAATCTAAAATATGGTAGACCAAGAGTGCTCTTACACATCAACAAACAAAAAAGTCTAAACTTCTTCTCATTAACTTTGATAAACATACATTTGTGAACAACTTCCAAGGGGTAGTGTAGTCATAGTTCTTACATCCATTCCATGACATGGTATGCTCATAGGGTGACCTATCATATAAAAATATCTCTGGTGGGGGTGCCCTCATGTTAGGAAAGGGTGTGCTGCTGATGAAAAGTTGTTGTATTGTCCTACTAGGGATCTCTCCATGTTAGCATAGTGATTTTTGGTGTAGTGGGAGCCACATTGCTTGAGGAGAGCTTTGTGCCACCGTAAAAGCTTCATGTTATGCCAGTTCCTTGAGCCATTCTTGCATTAGGATGAGATTACCCACCTCTAATAAAGATGGATTTGAAGCACCTACCTGCAAGATGTAACAAAGAAGGCTGTTTTAGAGAAAAAGTGGTGACACTTGACCTCTCTAACCTGCACCCACTGTTTCTTGTAATGCCACTGTTTTGAGTTGAAGAGCTTGACATTCGTGCATCCACGAATGCAAAGAAGCACCTGCACCCATACACAACCAATTGCATAGCCTACCAAGCCTACTTCTCCCCTCCCAAGATATTGAAGAACCATACACATTCATCTCACCGACAGTATGACGATCTTGGGATGACCTCTGCTCACCCTCACGTGCGGCCTTCGGTGCAAACACCGCGGACAAGCAATATGTATACTTTTGTTGTGCGGAGTACATGGTGGTGGAGGCATACAATTTGTGATGTCCGTGAGCACCATGGCAGCTGTTGCGTGAGGAAAAAAAGAATGAAAAGAAAGAGGGGGGAGGGAGAGGGAGGAACATGGGAGGAGAGAAGGGGGCAGGGGGGGAGAGGGAGAGAGAGGGGAGGAGGAGGAGAGAAGGGGGTAGGGAGGGAGAGGAGAGGGAAGGAGGAGGAGAGAACAAAGTTTTTTTTTTTTGGGATTTTTTTTTGAAAAAGTGAACTTTTAGTGTTTGTAGGTTTAAAAAAATGTCAAAAAATGATTTTTTGATGTGTATATATGTTGGGAGCGAGTTTTAAGTAAAAAATAAATAAAAATATTTTTTTTGAAAAAAAGTCAAATTTTGGCTCTTAGTGACCCACGCTTTTGCTGATGTGGCCACACCCCCTTTACTCCCTTCACTTTCCAAAAGCTAGAGAGAGAAAGTGACCTCTTAGGTCCACATCCTACATGTGTCTTAAAAAAAGGCTAGAAAAGTCTACTCAAAACTAGCTTCTTGAATGCCCTTGTCCCCTTAACCCTACACAACATTAGCCTTAATCTCTAAAAATTAGGATTCCTTACAAGGCCCATGCAAAGTCCATATTTCTCCTAATGCCATAATTGAAGAACCAAAAACCGATGCCCCAAGTTCAAAAGTGAAGAATCATAGAAGCACTTGGAAAGCTAGAAAGATGTGTATGAAAGCCAGGAGAGAACGAGAGCAAACGGCTCTATCCAAGGAGTTAAAACACACAAAGGATAGATTAGAACGGTTAGAGGATCTAGCTAGTCTAAGCTCACACATTGCGGCAACCAAAGCACCCAAGGAAATAGCAGAACCCAAAAGTGCACAATCAGGAGAATCAATGTTGGCAGAAAAGATAAATGAGCAGTTAGACGCACTTTTAAAAGCATACGAAGCCAGACTAAAAAACAACCAAACCCAAGAGCAAAGTTGGATGACGTATCCATATGCTGAAATAGAAAAACAGAGGTTGAAAATGTGTCGAAAGATAATTGAAACAGCTCAATCCTTGATAGAAAATCTGCTTGTTAAACCTGCAAGTTGGCATGAAGTACCAGCAACCCCTATCAAACCAACTTTAGAGAAACAAGTAGAAACAAAGGAGAGACTCACGAATGCCTCTGAGTCTAAGGGAGAGCTTATCATAGTGCCAAATACAACAGATGAGACAAGTGAGAGGTTCCAGCTTAAAACATTGGTTAAAATGGGTAGGGATGATAACGGTCTAGATGACCTATGGAAGCAAATCCGTGATGCCAACGTCATCTACACTGATAGTCAGAGCGCATTGGCAATTGCAAGTAACCCAATTTTTCATGTTTGCACAATGCACATCGAGGTGCATTACCACTATGTTAAGGAGAGACTCTCAATAGGAGAGATCAACTTGGTTTATGTGCCAACATAGGACAACATCGTAGATCTTTTCACAAAGGTCTTGTCCCGTGAGAAGTTTGAAGCTTTTTGCAAAGCTTTGAAATTACCCCCTTTTGTGAACTGATCATATCCTTAGGATGTGACACTTCTCTATACTCTATGCGCCCGCTCTCATTCACCGCATCACTCCCAGGAGGGATTTGCTACCATATACATGTGGTAGTGATGCGTGTGAACACACTTAGGACCGTCGGGGCATTTTTTCTCTCACTAGGAGGTTTTCTCCCTCGTGCATTGTACATACATTGATAGGAAAAAAGGGTAGAGCAAGATACTGCCTGAGCTCGCCCACATCGTCAAGCATTCAAATAGATAGTAGAGCTCAAGCCTTTCTATCACCCTAAGGATCTCGTTGGCACCACCTTGCTGTAAGTGAGGCACTTGAGTCTGGCCTTCAAGCTTGTAAACTTGCACACACCTGATATCCACAAGCTTCGATACCCTTTGCACATAGCATACTCACACACATATATGGTGGCAAACAAACGGATACGAGAGCAAGAAAGAGATGGAGAATATTCACTTAAACACCAGAAATATAGAGAACATGATGACGCAATGAGATTAACTTCATTTAGAAAGTGTACAATGATGATTACTTTTGGACAATAACCTCCTCTTGTTGCATTGCTCCCTTCCCTTCTTGTATGCTCGCCAATGCAAAACGTCAAGCCTATATCCCTTCTCTGTAGCCTTGAAGGGACCTCCTTACAAAACGGGTGGGGTTTTCGTTAAATATTGGCCTGCTTGCCCTCGACGTGGCAAAGCAAGCCTTCCCGGTTGCCGTTCGAAAGCGACGGGCTGGAAGACTTTGACCAAAAAGTCAACACACGGTCTGCACGCGGTGTGGTTGAACCTGAGACGTCTGGAGCTGATGCACTGCACGTACCACTACGCTACATGCGTGCACTTGTAGGGAAAGGTAGGCCTGCCCATCTTATGCTGAGAACAACTGGTGCCCCCCCAAAAAGCGCCGTGACCGACTGTGGTAGTCACCTCCACCGGCACGTATACTAGCAGGCCGATATTTAACCATAGCCATCTGGAGCACAAGAAAACCGAGCTGGCGGGGCTGCAGGGGCCGAGTAAGAGAGACGGAGGGCACCATCTGAAGGGCTGCTCATAACGGCGTGGGGTTGCAGGGTGCTCCAGCAGAGTTGGAAGGGTCGGGGGTTGGTTTGCAAGGCTACGGGGCTCTACAGAGGTTGTACAGAGCGTCAGGAGCTTAGGAGGCAAAGGCTGCAGGAGTTGAAGGTGGGCTGTGAAGAGCCATCAAGGGCAGGTAAAGCGAAGGATCACTAGAGGATTGGCCAAGAGAATGCGAAAGGAGGCTGCAGGTCAGCAAGCGTTCGGGACTCCAGGAGGAAAACTACCACCATTGAGCACTGCTTGATATGTGTCACAGAGGGGGAGCTTGGGTGAGGCGAGCTTGATAAGGCTTAAGAGGGAATTGGACAGGCAAGTATTGAGGGGAAGGAAGGGCCATTTGACAGCACACAGGGGAGGAGCCGAATGCTGGGGACTAGACTAGGCTTGAGCAAAACAAAGGAAACAAAGAGAGCGGGGCAGTTTGGGAGGATTTCATTTGAGAGGTGGCCGCTCCAGATGGCCCTACTGAGATGCAGCCCTCTCTTCTGGCTTTGTCGGGCTAGCAGCCTTCAGCCCCTTCCAGTTCCTTGGTGGCTCTCAGCTCCTTCAGCGTGCTCCTCCCCTCTAAGCCCTCTTGTTATATTCCTCTGCCCGTCGGAGCCTTCTCAGTAGGGCTTCGATATGCGGCAGCGCCACTCACGTGCTCTACAGGTCGATGCCAATGTTGGCCTTCTTCCACGAGACGTTCTAGCCTTCAAAATTTAAACAATAATTGATTTTTCTAAGGCCCCCAAGCCCCCATTCCCATAAGGCATCTGAGCCTTGCATCCGACCAAGTCCAGCCCTCTCCTTTGATGTGTGAACTTGTAGAGCTTTATCCATACAGTCTTACACAATGGCCTTTGAATTGAGTTGGTGTTTCACCTATTTCTGTAACTCACCAATGAAACTCAAAGATTCTAGAAAGTGAGCCCGTCGACGTGGATGCATAATACAGAGTAGCCCAAAAAAAGGAAAGCTGATCATAATGCTTGTTCTTGCTCATTCCAATACTTGATCTATCCAACATGATGGTGCAATATACACAGAAGCTCTAATTGGGATGCCATTTCCAAGACTTGTTAAAGATTGTCCTGCGTGATGCTCGACCTTAAGCTCCAAGCAATACTGTCGGCCAGTTGAATGAAAGGGGTTGATTATAGGGTTGTCCAGCTTTCAGATGCGTGGACTAAGAAAAGTATGGAATCCATCATCTTTGCCCAACCCTCTAGTTGAGCATTAATGTTTAACTTTAACATTACTAGACTCTTGCAAACCTGGTCAAATGGCGACTTGTAGACCACAGGCAACAACACACATCAAAGATTGGCATTGCTCAGTGGCGTACAAGCACCATAGCACACAAACAAGCACACCATATATACATGGGTTGGTAAACTTTGAACCAAAAAACTCCTATCATAGTTTGCCAACCCCCGTAGCTTGCTAAAGCATTCATGCTCAGCAGCAACAACAGTAGATGCTCATTCCACCTGGATCCCACACAAAACAACTCAGCTTTCCATGCATCAAATAAGTAATCCAACCTCCACGTGGCTCCCAAGGAAAACCTGTAGAGATGTCATACACCAACCTTGGGCCAAATAAACCATCGATTACTTTGCCATAGACCTGTATGTGCATCATAAAATTTCCTTCTTTGTTATCCCGTGCACAGAAACCTATATTCGGGCCAACATAGGGCATATGGAACTCGAAAATCTTGGAAACATTTGTAGCATCACTAAGAGTAACAAAAGTAGCCCTCAAAAGGCATTGAAAAGCATTCATCCCTGCAAAGAGTCATACCAAGCCCTTAAACACATTGGAAACATCTGCACAAGCATCATCTTTCCATGAAGCACCCATAATTTTCTCAAGAGGCATTTCTTCATGAAGAAGACGGTCAAAAAACTCACAAGTTACATCTTCTAGCATGCCAGTATCAAAGGAAGAAGAGAAGGATACACCATCACTTGCTTCAGGCATGAGGCTATCAAAAAAACCGATATCATCAACTGCAACATCAAACAAACCCTCAACCTGTACCACTTCTTCATATACGCTCTCATCATCACAAAAGCTCATTACCTCTTCAACTGAAGCATTCTCACCCTTCCTTGCCACCAGTTGTACATACATCTCATGGGAGACAAGGCCTTCCACTCCCTCTTGATGTGAGTTAAGATCGAAAGCATCCTCATACACAACATTATACATATTTTCCAAAACAGTTAAACCATTTTCCTCCTCATGCATAATTTCCATGTCATTTCCACCTGATGATAAGTCAGAGGTGCTCTTGTCTCACTATCACTCATTTCAAACTCGGCTTTGACTTCCAAGGCTCTCACACTTTGATGAATTGCCTCCTTGTCTTTAAGCTTGGCAAGGATAAAAGACCTTAACTCGTCATCAAAGCTCTCCCCACCATCACTACATGAAGATGTTTCTTCATCGCTCTCATAACCCTCATCATCAACTGTAACCATCTCCACTATGCATGTCAAAACCAAACCCATCATGGGGCAAGCATACCTGAGATGTCGAGGTCTCCAAGCTCTCCCAATACAAAGCCTGAAGTTCTCTACAAGACTCGATGAGTTGAGAACCATTCTCAATGGTACAAAACAACTCTAGAGGATCATAAAAAGCTAGAAAAAGAGCCCTTCTCATGCTTTGTTAACTCCATTGTTCTTCCTCGGAGAGCATGGAGTAAAGGTAGCATGCATCACAAAGAAGCCCTTGCCATGCATAATCGGCTTGCGACTCATCATCATAAAGCTCCAATTGAGCACAATCCTACTCCACAAGGCAAAACCATGCCACAATATCTTCATGTTGGGCACCTATGAAGAACCTGCTTGTAGCCATATACATATTGGATCACCATTGTAATTTGAAGCTCTAGAGTTTGATCCTCAATGGAGGGCACCAAAATGATGACAGGAAAAAGGGTAGAGCAAGATATTGCCTCTCAAGAGCTCGCCAACATCGTCGAGCATTTAAATAGATAGTAGAGCTCAAGCCTTTCTATCACCCTAAGGCTCTCGTTGGCACCACCTAGTTGTAAGTGAGGGCACTTGAGTCTGTAGAGAATATGAGAGTGTGTGTCCCCATGAGTATATACGCCTTCAAGCTTGTAAACTTGCAGAGACATGATATCCACAAGCTTCGGTGCCCTTTGCACATAGCATACTCACACACATATATGGTGGCAAACAAACAGATACGAGAGCAAGAAAGAGATGGAGAATATTCACTTAAACACCAGAAATATAGAGAACATGATGACGCAATGAGATTAACTTAATTTAGAAAGTGTACAATGACGATTACTTTTGGACAATAACCTCCTCCTGTTGCATTGCTCCCTTCCCTTCTTGCACTACAAGAGGTTGTGTGGTCTTGTGACGCTGTTAGCGACGGAAATACACTGGGTTTTTATAACCCCCAGCGTCGCTAAAACCGTCGCTACGAGCGTCGCTATATGCGTCGCTAATTGCGTCGCTCATAGCGACGGTTATAGCGACGTTTACACAGAAAACTATAGCGACGCTACAGAGCCATAAATAGCTACGGTTATAGCGACGCCCGAGAGTTTTTTTTTTTGGTGACAGGGCATTGAATGCCCTGCCACCCATCAACCATATTGTACTTGATTCACTTTTTAAAAAAAGTGCAAGGGTAGATAATAGACCCTAAATAGTCACCCACAAGACGCATTGTTTGCAAAATTGACAAACGTAAAATTGACAATTGTACACATCATAGGCAAAATGAATTGATTGGCAAATGTAATAATGACAATTGTACAACATCATAGGCATAAAGAGTTGATTGGCAAAATGAACTGCGGTGACAAATGTAATAATATACATGGTTCAAAAAGACGCATAAAATCCGTATCATCTCATGATACATAAGCTATGAGAAACCCTAAACTAATGCTATCTAGCTAAGGCTAAACTGACGTCGTCTAGTCAGACGTCTCATCGCATCCAAGCGGCGATGTATCTGTCGGATTCTGCAAAAAAAGACAATAAGACAGCTTTCAGTAAGTATAAACATATAACGACATTTATAAAACAATACAAAAAATAGAAAAGAGTAAACCCTAATACTAACCATGCCGCCGCGAGAACTGAGAATGTCCATCAGAGCGTTTAAGCCCTTCGTGCCTGCGTACTCGCGCTTGTACGGTGTGGGATCACGTCCTGTCATCGACCACTGTCAAAACATACAAAGATTTCATTATGTTAGAATTAAAAAACTCATAAACCCTAAACTATCGAACATAAAGAGCAATGCGAAAACACTTACAAAATCGGTCTCAAATGATGCCCATCCACCGCTCCCCAAGTGGTGCGAGCTCCCTTCCTCTACTTGCGCTCTGGCTGCATCCTTTTGTTGCTTCCACTTGTCGGGATTCTCGCGCGCTGCTTTCTTCGCATTCTTCCAATCTTCTTTGGCCAGCCAATCTGGCCTGTTCCACCCATTCTTGATTGCTTTTTGCACTTCGGAACGCTTGTGTTTGCAGTATTCGCGCATTCGAATCTTCATCAGGTCTTCATTGAAGCGTTGATCCCGTGTTGGAACGGGAAACTCATCATGAAGTATGCTGATGACTCTGTTTTTTAAATCACTTGGTACTTCACTCCATTTGTTTAGTATGTAGTGTCTAAACAGCTGAGAGCAAAGACCACGCATGCGCGAGATCACCTTCTTGCCGTCATCATCCATGATGATGCCGCCGCTGAAGTCGACGGAGTAAGGCAAGCCCTCTGGCCGGTGACGCGTGAACCTGGGTGTCCCGGCAGGGGTCTCTAGCGGCATGTCGATGGGGGTACGGACGTCAGGTGTCTCCACCGGCGTCTGGGCCCCGAAGCGAGGAGTGTCGAGTGGTGTGGCTCCTGGCGGAGTAGGTAGAGGTGTGTAGCTGCTAGGAACAGTCAGCCGCACAAAACCTGGCGTAGATGGCGATGCTGTGGCTGGTGTGGGGGCGGACAAAGAAGGGGAGGGTAAAGAGCCTCGTCGAACACGAGGCGGTGTGGAGGCATCGGCGGCGAAATCCCCACAACAACCGCCACCGCCACCACTAGAGCGCCGGTGTCTAGACGAGTGTGAAGATCGTCTCGTCGACGCCGAAGCTTCGGAGCGCACCGAATGCTCCGAAAGAGAGGGAGATGCGGATGGAGTAGGAACGCGCGATAATGCGCAAGAGCGATGACGCTCTACGTACCACTGTCTCTGCTGCGGTGACAAAGAAGAAAGAAACTCCTCATCATCCATACTTGCATTAAACACACGAATATTTAAACTGAATATTGAATGAATAGAGTAGACAATGACGCAAAGACCATTAAATACAATGACGTAATGACGCAATGAATTGAGTGATAGAAGAGGCAAGTCGAAAACTTAGAATTTTCAATCAAAAGATGTGAGCGCGAGTAGAAAAGAGCAGTATACACCATGGAAGGTACTTAGAGAGCCAGAGCTTTTACAACACGGAGCAAAATTGTTCAAATACAATATTTGTGGCTTTAAGAGATCTCTCTCTCATCCTCGCATAACTCAGCATAACTTCCTATATCTATATAGAGCTCTCCGTTTAAACACATATCCTCTGTTTCATTTTGTAGCTCCTCTGCATGCACCCCATATAGAGTAGTAGCATCTTGATGCTCGTCTGGCACCACCGCAGCGGCTTCTGATTGAGCATCTTCTCTGATCTCCTCCATTGATGCCGTTGTGATGGGCACATGGTAGCCTTCATACGTCCTTGCACTACGAGGGGCTACCTCTATGACGTACCACCAGTTTGATGTAGACTTTGTAGGATGAAATATTACCTGCCAGAGCCACATAACTTACATGAGAGCTTTCAAGCACATAACTTGTAAAAGGGGGATGTTAACTATTTACATACTTACTTGTTCACAATGCTCTGGTAGTACGAAAGTGTCTCTTAGGTCAGTCCATTTCTTAGTAGAATCCACCTCAAGAAAACCAAACTCTCCTCTACGCACAGTAGCGTTGCGACCCTCCATGATTATCTTGAACCATTGCACGTCGAACAAGTCGACAAAAAATCCTCTGTAATCGATCCTCAAAATCTTTTGCAGTGTGCCGAAGTAAGTGAGTTCCGCCACCACAGGATCTGCATCAGAGGAACGTCGTCGACTAGACTGTTCAAATTTTGCCATGATTCCACAATCTTGAGTAAAACACTTTTTGTCAATCCGTTCCACCCTAAAATGTCGACCTTTACACCATGCTGTTGTGTATGACTTATACTACAACGAACAAAGATTAGGAGTGGCCGTTCAAACGTTTAGAAATAAAGTCACTAGCATGTCGTACATTGCAAACTTACCTTGGTCGCGCAACCCCGAGAGTACTCCCACTCTTCCTCAGTCACTTCGTCACCGCATTGTTGTGCGCTTTTCAATTGGTTGTGCAACCATCTTAAGCTCATGAAGGTTGGTAGGCTCTCCAGACCCGTCGGATAGTGCATCGGTGGTCGTCTTCCCCGTCTCCACTCGATTCGTGCCCTTTGTCGCTCTTGCTTTGCATCCTCATATTGTGAAATCCACTTTTGCATCACTGGATTGTGAAGCATGCAAAATCGGTTGATTTTAGCCTCTAGATCTTCCGTCATCTTCTTCACAACACCGAGATTGCACATGACAATCCCAGATATGCGCTCATCATCTATGGTTCGCCATAGCGTGTCCCGGGCTTTATCAAATCCGTCTAGCCACTCTCCAATGTACACTAGGGCCTCTGATACCAACCAACCTTCTGCCATGCTACCCTCCGGACGTGCCTTTTGACGCACATATCCCTTAAGCGTTTTCATGAAACGTTCTAAGAAGAACATCCATCTGGAATGAACTGTGCCAGCTATTTCCACCTCATCAACTATGTGAACAAGAAGATGCACCTGAATGGTTAGCATGGTAGTAGGAAAATGTTTCTCAAACATGCACACAAGCTCCGCAGCATTTAGTTTGGCGAATGGTATGGAGTCTACGTTGATCTCCTTTTGTGAGATCCATTGCACCAGCTTTGCAAGTTTGTAGATTGTGTTACGGATGTCGAGAGACAAACATCCCTCAATGGCAACCGGTAAAATAAACTGTAAAGTATGTGCAGCAATGATATTAAAGTCCACATTTTATGCAATGATATTAAAGTCCACTATGAACGTACCTGACACATTTTATGCCAATCGTGTGACTTCAAACCGGTACGCTTTCCGTCTTTAGTAAAACACGTTCGGAGCGAGTGCATTACGCCAGTGGGGGTCCGCAAGGATCGAATGGTCTCTTTTACTTTGCATTCTTGGGCTCCTGTGAAAATCCATGGTGCTTTAGGGAGTTTTATCGATCCATCAGACGCTGTTTGCGGCCAATATTGCTCCATACGATCCACATTTCTAAGGTCAACTCTGGCTCCCAAAGTATCTTTCTTGCCGGTCAGATGGTCCCATAGTAGATTACCCACATTCTTGAATATGTGCATTGGATCGAGCAAGTGATTGATCATGAGTCGGGGCCAGTATGGTAACTCGTACCATAGAGATAGTCTCTTCATCCCTGGAGGCAATCCGTCATCGCACATCTCCTTCTGCTCTAACCATGCTTGTTCAGACATCCTTCGTGGCTCTCTTCCCAAAAAGCCGTCGCGTAACACATGATTCTCTGGAAGATACGCTTGATGACCTTCGTAGATTTGCTTCTTCAGTAAGGGCGCCCTACGTGCATTCAGTCTAGGTCCACATGTGACACATGCTCTGTATCCGCTTGTTTGAAGCCCTGCATGTATACACATGATAATAGATCAACTATGGGAAAAAACAAGATTTACAGTGTCTGAGTGAGGAGTGTCAATAGATCACCTGAGCATTCTGTTAGCCCGGGATAGTCATGCATGGTCCACATTAGAATGGCTCTGATCAAAGCATTCCGTCGTGTGTTGGCTCATATCCACCACCTCTATGCCAATCCACAATTGTTGTAGCTCTTCCAATAGTGGACGAAGATACACATCCATATTCTCCACTTTATATCGCCCTGGCACAATCAAGCTTAGCCATAGGTGCCCCTTCTTCGTAGTCAACCACGGGGGAATGTTGTAGTTGACGATGACAACGGGCCATACACTGTAAGATGTTGATCTTTGACCAAATGGATTTACGCCATCCATAGTCAGGCCTAAGCGCAAATTTCGAGCTTCCCTGGCAAAATCCGACCATGTTCCATCTATATGTTTCCAGGCTGCGCAATCTGCAGGAATTCGTAGCACACCATCCGAAGATTTATTCTCCTCATGCCATGATGCTAGGGCGGCCATGGACTTACATTCGAAGAAATGCTTGATGCGAGGAAGCAGAGGAAAATGTCGCAAAACCTTTTGTGGAATTTTTGTCCCGTGGAGATCTACTCGATATCTTTCGGAATCACATTTCGGACACTTCTCCATGTCTATGTATTCCCCTCTGAAAAGAATGCAGTCATTAGGACAAGCGTGGATAGAATTGTAATCCATCCCCAAGTTTCGCAAAATCTTTCTTGCTTCATCTCGGGAATCTGGCATCACATTGTCAGCTGGTAGTATGTGCTCTTTAAGCAATCTACACAACATAAAAATACGATACAGTCGTGTAAAAATCTATCAGATCATTATACATTTAGAGTTTTATTAAAGTAAACTAATTGTAATAGATCACCTGAAAAGCGCTGTGACGCTAGTGTCACTCCATCCAAACTTTGTCTGCATGTTGAGAAGAACCAGGAGTGCTTTCAATCTAGACATACGTGCTCCATTATACAATGGCGTATCGGCTTCACTTTTCATATCATCATAGATAAGCCTTTCTGAATCCATGATCGTCTCGATCATTTCATCAATCTCGGGCTCAAACATTGCCTCGTTGGGAATGTGCTCTGCATGATCATCCCCCGAGCTGTCAGAGGCTACATCTTGTGGCCTCACATATGCTGCTTGACCAAAGCGCCTGCGAACACGTCTATTGGGTTGCAAGATTGCTGCTTGTTGGCCAGCGTCAGAGTCCGACGAGTTATAATTGGCAACAACTTGATCTATAATAGATGGATCGAACTCGCCAAATTCGCGAACGTGCTGCAAAGAAACACGTCTTGTCCGTCGCACAGCATGCTTGCATTGATTACAAGGACATAAGACCCTCGTTGAGAGATAGGTGTTTCGGTTGGACGGTCCCACATCCTCGTCACTACTCATAATGAGGATAAAAATCTTATAACCTCGACAACAAATTTAATATTCTATTGGCATTCTTCGTCTTATCTCTCTCTCTCTCTCTCTCTCTCTCTCTCTCTCTCTCTTTACCTCACATTCTCTAGTCATGTCCAATCCCCGCACACCTCGGTCTAGAGGTGCACGGAGATCAGAACCACCGGGTTATAATCTCGTCTTTATTGGTCAATACCTATATTTGTGGGTACAAGAAATCTACAGACCCACGTCTACATGATACTGCATGTAGTGGACAAAACCCCTTTGCCTCTTCTCCAGCTGTAGCACTTCACAGCATCTTAACATCTTTTCACAGTAGATCTTTTCATTGTTCGTCTAACTCTAAACCCTAAACCGTAAGTAATTCTTGCGTGGACTCGATCTAACGTAAATAAGCGTAAATCTAAATAAACGTAAATCTAACTAAAAATAAACCTAAATCTAATTTAACGTAAGTCTACATCTAACCGAATCTTTAACGTCTTTTGGGATAGTTTCCTACGACGTTAAAACTCTCTTCTTCTTGTGTGTGTGTGGGTAAACCTAAATAAACCTAAGTCTAATCTAATATAACATAAATCTAAATCTAACGTAAATTATGTTATATTAAAAACAAAGAACTAAACTAACAGGGATTATAAGAACCTTAAAACTGATTTAACACATAATTTTTCACATAACTCGGCAAGAGTTGGCATTCTCATCACTAAAGATGTGAGAGTTAACTTCCGGCGGTGACGCTGCCTCATCTCCATCCACATCTGACGACAGCAATTGGCCCTTTGGACCGTTCTTGCTCTTGTTACTAACTTTGAAGTTGCTGTTGAATGACTAGAGGTTGTCTAGATGGTCATTGTCGGGGATGTAGTGACTCTTGCCGCCCTGAAGATCCACCTTCTTTCCTATCTTCTGAAAGACATTTCACCAGTACTTTTGGATCGACGGAGCCCACCATGAGTGAAGGCAGCAATACCCTATATTCCATTGAGGGCTTTCTTCACCCGCTTCATGCAGGCATCGCAGTCTATGGAGACCTAAATCTAATCTAATATAACGTAAATCTAAATCTAGCGTAAATAAACGTAAATCTAACTAAAAATAAACCTAAATCTAATCTAGTTTAACTTAAATAAACCTAAATCTAATTTAACGTAAGTCTACATCTAACCTAATCTTTAACGTCTTTTAGGATAGTTTCGTACGACGTTATAACTCTCTTCTTCTTGTGTATGTGAGCGTGTGTGGATGTGTGTGCCAATAAAAAGAGATAAATGGTATAACATTTCTATCACCCATGCCAAGTATGATAGATTGGTTATGCCATTTCCCTCTTGAATAATAGGTCTTGAGTTCAACTCCTCGTCGGCTAGATCTTTAGGTCTTTTAATTTTAATTAGTTTCCTACGACGTTAAATTAGTTTCTCTCTCTTTCTCTCTCAATGTGTGCGTTTTTTTGTTTATGCATGTTTTCTCTCTCTTTTCCTCTCTCAATGTGTGCGTTTTTTGTTTATGCATGTTCTCTCTCTCTTTTCCTCTCTCAATGTGTGCGTTTTTTGTTTATGCATGCTCTCTCTCTCTTTTCCTCTCTGAATGTGGGTGTGCATTCTTTGTTTATGTATGTGTGTGCGCGTTTTTGTTTATGTTTGTACTCTCTCTCTCTCTCTCTCTCTCTCTCTCTCTCTCTCTCTCTCAAAAACACTATGTGTGTGTGTGTGAGAGAGAGAGAGAGAGAGAGAGGGAGAGAGAAAGAGGGGAAGGGAACATGAGAGTGAGGAGAGCAAAGGAGCATACCTGGCTCTCCTTCCTCTCCTCGTGTGTGTGTGTGTGTGTGTGTGTGTGGAGAAGAAAGAGAGAGAGAGAGAGAGAGAGAGAGAGGGAGAGCGTTACCTGCTCCTTGCTTGAGGGCGCCGAAAAACTCAGATATGAGATCTGAGTTTTTGGGCGCTCTCTGTTATTTTTTTTTAGCCCAGCCGGCGTCGCTATGAGCGTCGCAAATTTACTTGTAAATTTGCGACGCTCATAGCGACGCCGGGATTTTTTTTTTTTGAGTGTCGTTGTGTGAGCGTCGCTAATATGAATAGCCTCTTGTAGTGACATGATGGCTTTGAAGAGTAGCATATAGTAAATCACATTATCCCCATCGTTTTTCCTACATGTAAATCCATCCATTCCACTCCACAAAGATAGACCATTGGCAATGAGCATACTCGTGCTATTGCACATGTATAAAAGTAGCTTTTCATAGCGATCGGGCACTTTCTCATCCATTGAAGTAAGATCATACAAGTGAGCTTCTTTCAACTCCCTTGATATGTATGTCATATCAAATTGTTGAGTATCATGTTGCAATGTTTTTGTACGAGGATTCGTATCCCCAAAGAAAATACCATCACCTTTACCTTTAAAATAAGCAATGTCCTCCTCTAAATCAAAAAAGGGCTTATCTCTATCCATGCAAGCATAAAAGGGAAAATCATGACGAGGAATGTAGTAACGGGCTACAAAAACGGGTTCTCTTTTAGGTGGCATAATTTTTAGCCATACATAATGTTTGTGCTTGTCATCTTTTTATTTGTTCATCTATGCCAGCCCCCGCATTCCATGGATATACATTGCAATTCCAAAAGCATACTTTCAATTGTAACTCGGTCTCATAGGTCGTACATTCATGTTTGCTCGAGGGACTTGCCTCCTCCTTGGGCACATTTTCTTATGAGAGATCTCCTTATTTTTCTAATTCATATGCCTTGCGATGCATATTTTGTTGCTTAATAGTGCGATCTTCACATACTAAACATTTTGTATCCCTCAAATAAATCCAACTATTATCAAGGATAATCTTTCTTTGAATCTCATCTGACATAGTGCATACAATTGACCATTCTCTTGAGTGAGAAGCTCCTGGCTTACCCACTCTATGTGCTCCGTAAACCATAATTTTTAACATGCCAAAGTTGGTTCTGAAGAAATATTCGATAACAATGGCAAAAGAATGAGGTGTCTCTAACTTCTCTTTAGAAATTCCATTAATCACAATGTTCTTGGAACGTTGCTTCCGTTCCTTCAACTCCTCTACATCCACATTCTCTTTTTTTTGAGCCATAGCTTGCATGAGGGAGATATTAGGAACCACATTGTTACCACATATATCAGCCCATTTGTGCATCATTTTTCATGGCGCATACATCCCGGCTCATGGTGTCAAATTTCTCCTCTTTCAATACATGGTCATGCTCCACTTTGGTCACGCACTCCTTTAAAGCATTCAATTCCCCAAGAAAGCATTTAAATTTCTTGACTTCCTCTTCAAGTTGCATCAGACGTGTTGTTTGCATCTCAAGTGTCCTCTTGAGATTCTCATCCTCAACCACAAGAACCCTTAGTGTGCCATTCTCCATTACAAGTGCCCACAAATCTTCACCTTGCTTGTTTACAATCTCTTGCAACAATACCAAGTATGCCATGATCATAGTTTTTTATGTTGTTCGTTGAGTGATTGTGTTGCTCTCTCCACACTTAGGAGATTTTGGATCATTTTCTACAATGGTTGTTGACCTTGTTGAAGAAGAGACACCCTTGCGAGTGTCAGAAGACATTGTATTTAAAATAAGTGATGAGAGTCAACTTTTTGAAACATGTTCACTTTAAAAATATTGTTGTAGAAAGGCATTTTATAACTTAGTTTTTTTTTCTTTTTTTAAAATACCAATGTGTAGAAGGCATTTTCATCTTCAATTGAGGCTTTAGATCACCAAAATCAAAATTCGGATGAAGAAGTTATTATCAAAAGAGTGAACTATTGTCTATTAGGTTAAAAACAACCGAGAGAGAGAGAGAGAGAGAGAGAGAGAGAGAGAGAGAGAGAGAGAGAGAGAGAGAGATTTATTATCATCCTCAAAGGTCAAATATGACCTATGGGACCAAAATTACATGTGATGTAGTATGTGTGTGGCCGATGATTGACTCTCGATGCTCCAAAATTGTGGTGATGAGAGTTGCAATGGAGAGATACCCCACATTGTGGCTAGAAGAGAAAAGTGTGTAGGTCTAAGTCATGGTGAAGGAAGCAAGTTTGGATGTGACCAAAAGCTGAGCACTCTAGTAGTATGTGGTACTCAGACTCTCGAACTTGCAGTGAGCATAATGTGCACAATCAATTTGACTCTTCTCCATTGCCCCAACGCCCTGGTTCGCATTGAAGGGAGTGGGAGCTAAGCTAAATGGCTACAATAGTGTGTATCACTGACAAGGGGATAGGCTAAAGCATGTAAGGGTGAGTACAGTTTCCTCTTTCAGCAAAGAACATGGTTTTGTAGTTGGGGGCAATATGGGTGGTGTAATGTATGAAGCGTGACCCACCGTATTCCTCCCAAGCCATAATACATCAACGTTGTAGAAAAGCTTCATTCACTTAAGAGTCAATTGAGGCATCATGTAGCAAGTGTAATGCATCCCATCTCCCAAACCACTTCTTTATGTCTTGCATCAATCCCATGCTAAGATCTTACTTTTATGCATATTTTGAACTTTTTTCTTGCTTCCCATGCAATTGTAGGAAGTCGATATGAGGGGTTTTGATGCATCTTTATCATGTACTCCACAACCCTTTCCATACCATAACCTTAATTGGAAGGGATCCCGACGCAAGAAGTAGTAGGATATATGGTGTTTGTGTCTTAACTTGGAGAAAGTTTGTAAGAAAACGCTTTTGGACATTCTCAAACTCTTTCCAAGTAGACTTTGAGATGCTTTCGTCCCACACTTCAACTCCATAAAGAAGAACCGGTGTCACCAATGTGTCAAAAAGGTACTTCTTGAGAATCCAACACTTGATGTTTCCTGCATTACACATGTTCTCAAATGCACAATACGCTCTCTTTCTCGCTTCCAGATAATGTATAGCACATTCATGCCACTTGTGATTAGCCACAACCTCAAGTCCAAGGTACTTAAAGCTCTCAACAACTTCGTATACACAATGCATGACTTCTCCTTATGGTTGGTTCTTATGGTTGGTTTTCACAAGCATAACCTTTGTTTTGGACTCATTCACAATCAGCCCATTATGATGCAAGCAAAAGTTCTCAAGGACAACCATAAGCTTTTGTTGATATAGCTGGAAGCGTAGAATCCCCTGCAAAACATACAAATAGTACACAATCGATGATAAAATCAACAGATCTACATACTTGCACGATGAGAGAGGCAAAGAACGAGAGAAAGCACGTGCAAGTACATCTCCTAGAGCAGAGTGCAGCACCGACACAACGAGAGAGAAGAGAGGAGAGGAGAGAATAATAGATACAGGCACTAGGTGAAATGTCCCTCCATGCAAGAGTGAGCATTTTCCTCTTGCACGTATTAATTTATAGATTTTTTGAATGCTCAAAATGAATACACATTGGTTGGCTGGACATAAATGGCCATAGCTCATAAAGAGCACTTGAATAATAAAAATAGATAAATGTGATATTGTTTCATATGTTCCTTAGCTTTTTTCACCTGTCACCTACAATAAATAAACCATTTTTCATTTTCATTACATAACTCTCTGTTAAAAAGGAACTATCCTCAGTTGCAAAGATAGGAATCTGCAAACCTTGCTTGTAAAAAATAGTGGTTAGTATTCTGTGTCATAAATATCCTATAGTAAAAGAAAAAAATTATAAATTTAAACAATATTGTTTATGCATGTCCTCATCCACATACTGCATATTCTAGTGTTCGATACTACTAGAATAAGTAGTATATGTCATACCCTGATGAATTAAGATATCAGCGGTCACACTCATCATTCAGTAATCAATCTTTATAAATTCCAAATCCAATTTCGTAGACATTGTCATGATAGAAAATCATCATATACCAAATCCAATCTCAAATCCAAAGATAAGTCCAAATAATCGTCATTATATACTTGGGTTAACAAAATCATATTAGGGACTATGGTGGCCAGCCACTGCAGCATGATTTTGTGATTGGTGTTGCCTCAACCAATGAATCTATACCAATGAGACGTGTTGCCTAATCAGTGAATCTGCACTAATGTTGCCTATACCAACGGATCTGCATTAAGTTTTGTGTTGCCTAAATCGATGAACTCTATACTTGTTATTGTTTAAAATAATGAATCTGCAATTTGTCGGTGTGCTGCCTAAATCGATGAATCTGCACTCGTGCTACCTAAATCAACGGATCTACATGTATAACTAGTGTTGCCTAAATCAACGGATCTACACCAAGATGAGTATTGACACACTGTCTAAATCGGTAAATCTCTCTATATGTGATCAATGGACTAGACAAGGCATAAAAAATACAAAACATTTACTTGGTTCCAAGTTGGAGTAGTTTGGAATGTTGAAGATTGTACCAAATATTGACGATTATCCCAAATCAATTGAGCTCATGTAAGTAGTTGTATGACAAGTTATCTCAATGTAGATTTCAATGAATGTAAGTACAGTGCCATAACATTGGAGAAGATTGAATTTACAATTTATAACACAACTAAAAGAATTGAAGGGGCTTTGTCATCTAAAAGTGTCAGATGATACTCTTACTTATTGTAAAGTTGCTTGGGTATGCGAATATGTGCAAAAGGGGTAAGTTAAAAGAAATTAACTATAAAGCATTAATTTTTCAAACCTATATCAAACTAGAGGATTGCCACATAAAGAGATGTTGTGAAGGGTGGGAAAATTGTTACCATATACATGTGGTAGTGATGTGGTTGTGAACACATTAGGACCGCCGGGGCATTTTTTCCCTCTTTAAGAGGTTTTTTCCCCCGTGCATTATATATACACCCATCACTCTAGGGCTATCTATCTTTCCAATTGCAAACTAAGTAACACACTCTCTATTGTGTGCCTTGAGCTTCCTTCATCTCCTCCAAGCTGTGTGTGTTTCTCTGCAACCCTAATTCCAACAATTGGTATCAGAGCAGGTTGCGTCCTCCCGGGCTTAGTCGCCAGCTGCTCCAGCAAAGGCCTGCTCGCTTTCTCCGATTATAGTGAGGTTTGGCGAGCGTTCCCAGGTCGACAAATATTTTGGAGGGACTCGTAGAGCTTAGTCTGCTCAGATTTCTTATTCGGGCTCATTTCAACCTCCGTTTCCACTACAGGCACGTCTGCACAGGCAATTTCGTCATTTTGTGCAGAATTTTTGACAGTGCCAATTTATGCATAACAGGTGCCTTATAGTCTTCTACGGTTTGTGCTATATAGCACGTGTTGTTCCCGCTCCATTTCTCCTATTTTCAGGCAGTTTTCACATCAGGTGCAGCATTTACCATGGCTGAAAACAACACAGATGTGTTCAAGATGTTTGCTGCTGAGGACAAGTTGGATGGGGACAACTACCCTATGTGGGCTTATATGATGCAACATGTTCTTGTGTGAAAGGGCATCTCAAATATTATGCAGGGCATTGATGAACGTCCTGGTTCTGAGGATATAGGCGATGTTGAGGATGTTGTAGGTCTTGCTGCAAGGATTGCTGCTATTAGAGTTGTTTTGCCTACGGCAAAACAAGCTCGTTGGGATGTAAAGGATGCGCAGGCTCATGCATTGATTGCGTTGTCTGTGAAGCACACCATTGTTATCTGCAAAACAGACTTGGGATATTTTGGCTGGTCTTTATGCAAGTCGCAATGAGGCTAAAATTGCTTTGCTGCGTAAAGAGCTAGAGTCGAAGATTATGCATAAGGAAGATGATATGGACACATTCCTTGCTAGTGTCAAGGATATCAATGAGCAACTTATTTCTGCAGGTGAAGTTATTTCAGACAGTTCCCTTGTGCAGACTGTTCTTGATGCCTTACCAGATTCTTACCAGACTTTTGCTAGTACTTGGAGACTTATGACCCAAGGAAATCCAGAAGTTGTCAAGTTTGATGCATTATGCACATTGCTGTTGCAAGAGTCCCTTTCTAGAAAAAACAAGACTAGACAGCGTGCACTTGAACAGGATTTTATTGCTTCTCAAAGAAAGGGTGGTAACAGCCATGCAGCCAATTCTTATGGTTCTGCTGCGAGTGGCAAAACTTCTGTTCCCAATGCTTCTGCTGGCAGCACTTCGCCTGGCAATTCTGGTGATAAGGGCAAAAAGAAAGTGCGTTGCCATTATTGTAAAGCTAATGATCACTTGATCAAGCAGTGTCCTAAGTTGAAAGCCAAAGAGGCTAAGAAGAAAGAGGGTGGTTCCACTGCAAATGCTGGTTCCACTATAGATGCAGCCATTGTTTAGTCTTCTGTGAAAGAAGACTGTGTTGTTGATGTTGATGCAGAATGGGCTTTCAGCGCAGAGTGCACTTACAATCCTGTTGTCCATGATGCATGCTTGTCAGTTGCTGTAGATTCACATGTGTGGTATTTTGACAGTGGTGCTACAAAGCACATTACCTCACATCGTGAATTGTTTACCTCTCTCGAGTGTGTCCCTCATGGGAATTCTGTCACTCGTGCCAACAATGCCTCTTATCCAGTTCAAGGAGTTGGAAAGATTGTGCTTACTACTGCTAATGACAGTTCTTTCACACTTGTTGATGCACTTTATGTACCTGGGATCAAGAATAATCTCTTGTATGTATCCGCACTTGCTAGACTTGGACTTGTAGTCAAATTTGTGGATGGCAGATGTATAGTTCATGATCTTAGTTTTGGTGATGAAATTGTTGCATCTAGGCTTTTGTGACGTGGGCTATATAAGCTCACTTTGTATGAAGTGTGGACAAAATTTTGCATTGATGATTACTCCAGGCATGCATGGGTATTTCCGCTTCAAGCATGATGTACTTGATGAGGAAAGGGCTGAAAATGAGGAGGCTAGAGGTAAGCCAAAATGGCTGGTGCACACTTTGCGTGACAGTAAATTGGATGCACCTTTGTCTAGTCGTACTTGTTCAGGCTCTCGCCATGCATCTTATGCATCAGATTGTTATGCTTTGGCTATGTCTAGCTTACATGATGTTGAGGAGCCTCTGTCTTTTGATGAATCACAGAATTCAGAAAATTGGATGGCTGCCATGCAATCAGAATATGATGCACTTATAGAAAATAACACATGGACTTTATGCAATTTGCCTCCTGGCAAAAAGGCCATTGGTACGAAGTGGATTTACAAGTTGAAACGCAAGCCGGATGGTGAGATCAATCGCCATAAGGCTCGACTTGTTGCAAAGGGTTATGCACAACAAAAAGGCATTGATTATGAAGAGACTTTTGCTCCCACTTGTCATATGACTACTGTGCGTTTTCTATGTGCATTGGCAGCTCATTTTGGTTGGGATGTACATCAATCAAACATTGTTATTGCTTTCTTGAATGGTGACATATTTGAGGAAGTTTATGTAACGCAGCCTCGCAGTTTTGTCATACAAGGACAAGAGGACAAAGTGTGCAAATGTAAGAAGGCTTTGTATGGGTTGAAGCAATCTCCTCGAGCTTGGTATGAGAAAGCTGACACTCATTTGGTTAAACGAGGCTTTCGTAACAGTCCAACAGAAAGCACTGGACTTCTCATTGTGGTTCTTTCTGTTGATGATTTGCTGATCACTGGACCAAATGAGAGACATATTGTTGAATTTAAGGCTGATTTGAATGCTACTTTCAAGATGAATGATTTGGGGTTGTTGCATTATTAGTTGGGTATACAGTTTAAGCAGTGTAATGGTGGTATTGCCTTGTGTCAGAAAAGTTACATAGAGACATTGCTATATAGGTTTGGACTTGAGGATTGCAAACCTATTTCCACTCCCATGGAAACAGGTTTGAAGTTGAGTCTACATGATGCTGGCGATCGTGCTGATGTCACTCTTTATCAAATTGTTGTTGGCTGCCTCATTTATGTATGCAACACGAGGCCGGATATTCAGTTTGCAGTCTCACAGGTCAATAGATTTATGCATAGCCCAGGGTCTAAGCATTGGCAGGCTGTCAAGAGGATTTGCCGCTACCTTAGTGGCCGCCAGACTTACATCCTTTTTCGGACTCAGATTGGGCTGGTTGTTTTGACACGCTAGTGTACACAAGTGGTTTTTGTTTCATGCTTGGCAGTTCATGTATATCATGGTTGAGCAAGAAGCAACCTACTGTGGCCACTTCGAGTTGTGAGGCTGAGTACAGGGCAGTCTTCACAGCTACGGTTGAGTGTGTATGGCTCAGACGCCTTATGGATAATTTGGGTGTTGCATAGGACACTACCAACACTTTCTACACTGATAGTCAAAGTGCATTGGCAATTGCAAGGAACCCTGTTTTTCATGCTCGCACAAAGCACATTGAGGTGCATTACCACTATGTCAGGGAGAGGCTCTCAACAGGAGAGATCATCTTGGCTTATGTGCCAACACAGGACAACGTTGCAGATCTTTTCACAAAGGCATTGTCTCCTGAGAAGCTTGAAGCTTTCTGCAAAGCTTTGGGCTTACTCCCCTTTGTGGACTGATCATGTCTTCAGGGCATGGCACTTTCCTTTACTCATGTGCCAGCTCTCGTTCACCGCATCACTCCAAGGGGGATTTGTTACCATATACATGTGGTAGTGATGTGTGTGAACACATTAGGACCGCCGAGGCATTTTTTTCCTGTTTAGGAGGTTTTTTCCGCCGTGCATTGTATATACGCCCATCACTCTAGGGCTATCTATCTTTCCAATTGCACACTAAGTAACACACTCTCTATTGTGTGCCTTGAGCTTCCTTCGTCTTCTCCAAGCTGTGTGCGTTTCTCTGCAACCCTAATTCCAACAGAAATTTGGAGATGCTAAGAGGTGGAATAAGCACTTGAATGGTGAATTAGATAATATTGCATTCAGATCTAAAGATACATAGAGAGAGAGAGCTTACTTATCATGGATAATTGATATGATTTTTCTATCTAGGGATATTATTAGAATGCATAAAGAAATTTCATACGTTGAGGTTCTCTGATATGTAGCAATGTAGTTTAGCATTATCTCCAAAAGTATGACTCAAAGACAAAGCACTAAAAACAATTTAACCGCGGAGTAATATTTCAAAAGCTGATAATGATAAAATTGATACAAAGTTGGGGTTGAAGATAGGTAGAGTTGTCCCTCTCAGAATACGACAAACTATTGATATTCGTATAGTCATTTCGATAGCTGAAATTTGTATCTTTGTAGTGATAGGCCCTAGTGAGATACCCACCGAATGAAGCATGTTATAAATGTAAGAACAAAATATTGTTATCACAACTACAATATTAAATGTTGTCAATATAACTTCAGGCTTGTGATTGCGAGATTTGAGTGCTAGATACTTGGACCGAAACGATAGGGCCCTAGCCGATTACACTTTCCTCAATGTTTAAAGGAAAGGCAATATGAAGAGTGGAGAGGAGTATGGGACCTAGCCACCACCGTGGAAGTAAGAGTCTTGATGGGAGTTGTCATTATCATCAAACATATATATATATATATATGATAAAAAGTTTGATGCTAAAAAGTACAAGCTTTAAAGAAGTTCAATTGATCATAAAGAAGTTCACTTGCGCTTAAGAATTAATTCAACTGCTCTAATTACAATTTGTGACCTACATAAGTCAGTGCTATGCACAGAGTTAGTGTTGGTTGCGAGATTGAGGAGATATCGCGATTGAGTGTCCATCATCTTAGAGAGAGAGAGAGAGAGAGAGAGAGAGAGAGAGAGAGAGAGAGAGAGAGAGAGAGAGAGAGAGAGAGAGAGAGAGAGAGAGAGAGAGAGAGAGAGAGAGAGAGAGAGAGAGTCTTTAATTAGTTGACATCTTTAGGATAAAAACCGTGAGATAGGGTTAAAAGAGTGGTCAACTACAACACACAAAAACCACAAAATTACCATAGCAAGACTATTTCTTTTATGTTTCTAAGATCTTCTCTGACCTATTTGGTACAAGTATACAAGATCACTTGCGTGCAATGTCTACTTCCATCTTGCAATTCTGGTAAGTTTATAGCTTCTGAAGCGCATCCTTTTGTATGAGACATCCTGTATGAAGAACGACAACATTGATGGTAGTTGTTCCTTGTCATGCTTGCAAAGCTTCCTGTCGAAAAACACCTTCAATGGGGATCCCTTGAGGGCCAAGCGAATTCATGATTTATGTCTTGTTTTGTACGTAATTGTAGAAATGTCATTCTCGACCTGCTAGTATCATGCTTCGTGCAAACATTTTGTGCGGAGGATTTGACAACCTCAAGATATCCCTTAATTAGTTGTTGCAAGAAGCTTTGAAAACCATGTTCAAATAGAGTTTGAGCTATGTTCTTGTGTGTGTGCATGTGCATGTATAGCGGCTGGTGTGGCCGCCAAGTGAGAGAGAGAGAGAGAGAGAGAGAGTAAGTTATGCAGCTAGTGATAATAGCTGGCTGAGCGAGAGGGAGAGAGATAATTTGATAGAGAGAGGGTAATAGATAACTCTATCCACTAAAGTGGTAAATAGTGGAGAGAGAGAGAGAGAGAGAGAGAGAGAGAGAGAGAGAGAGAGAGAGAGAGAGAGAGAGAGAGAGAGAGAGAGAGAGAGAGATAAAGTGGGTGGTCAACTCGCAGCTTTCCATGTACTACAAGGTGGTAAGATGTTATTGCAAATAGGTGGGTGGTGTAGCTGTAAAGTGCCAAAAAGGCTGGCTGCATGCAAGGGAGAGACAGGAGCTATTGGTTGATGCCATTAATATCATTCGCTTTTGGTGTACAAAAAAGGTTGAGAAGAGTGAGTTGGTACTTCCACGATGGCTTAAGAGCATGTGGCAAGGGATAGATAGAGGGAGCGAGAGAATAATCGACTAAAAGAGAGATTGAAGAGGGAGGGGTAGAATTACAATTGGCACCTATTTCAACGGGTGTGTGTGTGTGTGTGTGTGTGTGTGTAGCTGTTAAACAAAAATAAATAACACACCAATTGAACAAGATGTTCAAAAAGACGACTAGCTAAAGATGTCAAGGCAAAGATGTGTACAGAAGCAATTCAGTCTTTGAATCAGAACTGTACAATACAGTAAGAATGAAGTATCATTCCAAAGGAATTTGTACAAAGGTATCAAAAACTATCCCGATTGCAGCATCAAATGCTTCCAAAGTCGGACTGCAGCAGGTTAAACCTTTTTAAGCCAAGATAGAATTCTCACCTGCATCCATATAGTCAAGACAACAGACATGTTAGACTTGGCTACGTATGGTAGGCTTCAAAGAATCTATTAGTTGTTATCCATGTCGAACTTTAAAAAAAATTTAACTAGCTACTGTCCTGCACATTTAAAGTCTCGAGGATTTTGCATCCTTATTTTTTGCTAGAGTTATTCATATATTTTGCTAGAGTCCCATTTCGGTAGCAGATTTCAATCATCAGATTAACTGAGGTTATCAAAGTAGGATCCAGTCCAAATCAGTCAAAAACAAAGTAGTAGATCCAAGTAGGATCTAGTATGCAATACTCAAACCAGCAACCATAAAGTAAGCTTGAGTAACTGTCAAAACTTTGAAATATCGAGCAACACTTGTATTGGGAATCTGCTATATTTCAGTCCAATAGTAGCAGAGGATCAGTTAGTACTAGAAAAAGAAGCCAAAAACCCTCATATACTGATGTGAACCAATCTGAACCAGAAAAATGGCATTTAAAAAAAAATCAGTGTACCCTATGCAATGTTCCTTTAGATTAAGCCCAAGTAACTTGCAAGTATGACCAGCTATCTACTGATGTGAACCAATCTGAACCAGAAAATGGCATTAAAAAATCAGTGTACCCTATTGCAATGTTCCTTTTAGATTAGGCATGAATATGTAACATGTAAGTATGACCGGCTAGTCCATGCCTATTACAAGCTCCCCCCCTTTTTTTTAAACCACATAACTAACAGGTAGAGAGGCAAAACTGTATTCCAATGCCAACTAATCCCTGTTTGTAGGTAAAACAAAGCCAACAAGCATACCATATAGGTTTTTAGAGAGAATCTCTTTTTGTGCTTCTAATCACAAATGATACCAAGTCCTACTGCAATGCCAGCAGAATATCAGTAGCAAAAAATATATTATCTCTTTGCCTTAGCAACCAAAAAAGGACATAGAGCATTCCCCTTTGCAATCAAATTTCCAAGGTAAAAGCAAGAAGCAATCAGCTCGACCAAGCCAGATCACTATCAGAATATGGCAGCTTTCCAGTAACCAGAAAATCTATGCATAACCAGCACCACCACCAGGCTTTTAGCCTTTATACTGACCATCTGCTTGAAACCAAATCAAAATAGCCTATGTATGATAAATTTGTTGTGATATTCTAGCACAGTAGCAACCAAACAACTAGAGTGAATATATGTAATCAGTATCATGCAGAAAAAAAGCCCCATTTGTGAAAATCATGTATATCAGCCCAGCTCTATTTAATGGAAGAACCAGAACCATCTACTATTCAATCACACCTGATTTTAAGCCTGAAGATGTAGAGTCCAGCTAGACCAGGCCTAGTATAAGCTCCCCCCCCTTTTTTTTAATAATGAATGTAACATAACCCAGTGCAATCATCAGAAAAATGACCAGTATCTTCCTTTAAACTGAAAAAAACATGTATAACCAGCATACCCACCAGGTATTCAAGCTTTATATTTACCATCAGTTGTCAAAACACCAAAATCATAACCATATGTATGAAATTTTTTACGTCATTTTCTAGTAAAAAAGCCATCAGAAAAATGGTCCCAACCTGTGAGGCATTGAGCGTCCAACCCCATGTAATCAAGAGATGCATCATTATTAGCTTTTTAATGTCAACTTTTATGCAATCAGTATCAGTCGAGCATCCAAAAAGAGCTCCTTTGCCAATGTGAGAAGATAAAAGATTCCAAAAAAGACCAGTTTTTACAATAAGGCTCTTATTAAATTCCTATTTTATAGTCAGATATCAGAGCAAGGATTTGAGTTTATGAGATTTAACGAAACCTGTGAGCAGATAAGTCAGAGCAAGGATTTGACTTTGAGGGGAGAAAACACCCTCACCTTTTGTAGTGGAGAAGGCAGGGATGCACTGCGACGGGTGCTCATTAGAGGTGGTGCCGCGACCGCCTAGCCTTGATGAACATACGAGGTAATCCGGGTAGGATTCTATTCATGAGTGGGAGGTAGGGAAGCCAACCTCATGATTATTTGACACCAATTGTGTCAGGTGGGATCAATGGTCGCTATTAATTGGGGGGGGCGGGATTGGTTTTGCGCCATCCGATGGCGAATTAATCCCCAAGTGATCGTCATGTGATGACGATGAAGTGAACCCCAAAGAAACTCAATGTGAACATCAAGTGATCGCCAAGTGATCCCTGTGTGATTCCCAATTGAGGTGTGATCACCTTGTGAACCTACCTATTCCAAAGTGATCACTGTGTAACCCCAACCATTCTAAAGTGATCTCCAAGTGATCACTGTGTGACCCCAACCATTCCAAAGTGATCTTCAAGTGAACACCGTATGATCCGCACCCCGTCAATTTTGCCATATCATACTATGTTCTCAGCTTTTTTTCAAGTGGCGCACGATAGCTTAATGGGAGAGCCAACATCTCTAGTGTGGGAGGTGGTGGGTTCAAATCGTGGGGGCAGACCGACCGGAATCTTTTTATTCTTTGCAATAAATGGACGGTCCACATCTTTCAGAGATTGTGGACCGTCGATCCCACCTGACAAGGTGGTGTCAAATAGTCCCGTGGGGAAGCCAAGGCAGGCAGATTTTCATCAGAGCGGGGCAGTGATACAGTAAGAGTCGCGACACCATGATAAAAACCTAAGACAGTGATAGTCGCCAAGGTTTTTGAGGGGCTAGACATTAGGTTTTTAACTTTAAAGACTAAAGCTTTAGGGGATAGTATCCATAGGGTAGCCAACACAAGATGTTGGGAAGGTTGTAATTTTATGGTAAACTCTAATATCAACCAATGTGATAACAAATCAAGCAATTGTACAGCACAAGGTAGTCCCTTACCTGGCAACAGCTCAATTTAACCGCTTGAGCTTAGACAATGATTCGGAGTATAGTTTACCACCCCCTCCAGATGAGGTGCTAGGGCTACCACAGCCCCAAGGCAGTAATTTAGCATGTAAAACATAAGGTAAAATCCCCTAATAGCCACAATAGAACATTTAACCGAGCCCCGTAGATGCTATCTAGGTCATAAGTCATGACCAAGGGTGTGTGTGTGTGTATGTGTGTGTATAGCTATGGTCAGCTGCTGTGACACTGTGTGTGTGTGTGTGTGTGTGTGGTGTGTGTGAGAGAGAGAGAGAGAGAGAGAGAGAGAGAGAGAAGAGAGAATGGATGGCTTGCAATAGTGTCATGGAGATTTCAATGGGGGTGGTGGTTGTAGTGAGAGAGAGAGACTGAGAGAGAGCTAAGTTGTGGTTGGCCAAAGAGAGAGATAGTTGGAAGTTAGATGGTTGGCAAGCATCTTCAACCCAACGCTAGAAAAGAGTGAGTGTTTAGCAAAGGTTATAAAATGGCAGGCTGCTCTCACAATATTGGTTGCCCCTTAGTTGGTGCAGTTGTGGACCACTGAAAAATTGTGGCTGCTTGTGATGGGGTTGGTTGGTAAAGGTAGCAGACAGTAGTTGGCCACATGGTTGGAGAGAGAGAGAGAGAGAGAGAGAGAGAGAGAGAGAGAGAGAGAGAGAGAGATTTGCGCCTTTTACGGGTGTCCTCATTGCTCACAAGACATGCACATGCCATGCAGCAGTGGTAGGTGTCCATGCATGCATGTGTGGCTCAGGAGGGTACTGAGAGGAGATAGTGACATTGTAGCTGGCTGAAGTTCTCCTAAAAGTAGAAGGTGAGTTACATGACTGACAACTTGTCAAGTTGAGGGGTTGGCGTAGCTATTGAGGTGGTTGTATGGTCTTGCAAAAACATTGCATACATTTTCTCCTATTTGTTGGCTGTCGTTGGTGCTGCTCGGAAATTCGTCGCTCAAATTAACGAGCCTTGCTCTAGTGGCATCCCCAAATGTTCCAGGGAGAAAAGAGTCGCCGGTCTTTGCTTGTGTCAGATTAGATGTTGTTGCTTTGAGACAAGCTTGCCGAATGAGGCATAGTTGTCCATAGCAAGCACAGTGATGATGCACCGTGTTGGTACAACTGCTGCATGCAATCAAATTGGTTGTCACTACTACTCATGGATGATTGCCTCTCATAGAGAGTACAAATATTCATTTTTAAATCTTTATCAAAAATTAATCTCATATGGATCTCTAAAGTTTAATATGGTTTTCTTATGATGGCGATATATGTTTATTCACAGTGATGATGCACCGTGTTGGTACAACTGCTGCATGCAATCAAATTGGTTGTCACTACTACTCATGGTGTTTTGCCTCTCATAGAGAGTACAAATTATTTTATTAAAAAAACCATAATCTTACAATATGGAAGTTCCTATTGATTCTTCCTCCTCTTCTGAAGACTGTTTATTGCTTATGTTTAATACACTATTCTTTCCATCCCCCACTATACACACTCTTTTGGGGTTGCTTCTGATGTTGAGCAGACAAAAAGAAAAGAAGCAAGACATATAGAGATGACTTATGTATATCTTCTTTACTTAGTAGTCCTTAAACCTCCTTTTGCTCCTAATTAATTACACATACACATTTCTATTATGATAAATTTAAAAAATAATAAAATCAATCTCTTTAATTAAAATTCTTCTTCCAAGGTGAACCAAGCGTGGTGATTTAGTTATCCAATTTCTCTCTTTTGTGTCAATCTCCCATGGATCTTGACGATCGTATGCAACCCTATTACAACTCTTGATGATTTCTACTAGTCAAACACCTACTTTCCCAACATAAGCATAAGAAATCAAGGTAAAATACATACAATTGCTACTTAATACACACACGAAGATAATTCGTAACAAAAATGAGTAATTAAAGATACTTATCTCTAGGCTTGTTATGATCTTTGTTTCTATGGTCCATATCTCACCCAGGCAGGATGATCTATGCTCTGATACCATAGCTACATCTAGAAGCGTAGAGTGCCCTGCAAAATATACAAATAGTACACAATCGATGATAAAATCAACAGATCCACATACCTGCACAATCGTGTACATATAGAATCCATAGCAAATTTGACATGAGAGAGACAGAAAAGGAGAGAACGAGAGAAATCACATGCAAGTGCACCTCCGAGAGCAGAGTGAAATATCGACACGGCGAGAGAGAAGAGAGGAGAGGAGAGAAGAATAGACACAGGCACTGGGTGCAATCTCTCCTTGTGCAAGAGTGAGCATTTTCCTCTTGCACGTATTTATATATAGATTTCTTAAATGCTCAAAATGAATACACATTGGCCAGCCGGACATAAATGGCCATAGCTCATAAAGAGCACTTGAATAATAAAATATATATAAATGTGATGTCCTTTCCTTTCCACCTTTCACCTACAATAAATAAATCATTTTTTATTTTCCTTACATTTGTGCGTCCTCTAAAGTGTGTGCTAGAAGCACATCATCCGCATACAATAAAATCATGATTACCGCATTGCAAATAGTGACCTCTTCAGTGCCTTCTTCTTGCATAAACTCAAGTACCATTTGTTCCAATTGACCCATGCATAGACCAAAGAGAGTTGGTGACAATGGGCATCCTTGTTTAACCCCAATAGTGCTTGCAATTTTTTTTGAGATTCTTGTTTCCATGCAATATTGACACATCACCTTCTCATAGATTCGAGAAACCTCAAGCATAAACTCACTTGGCACTTGGAGTTCTGTCATCGTTCTCCACACATTATTATGTGGAAACATATCAATGGCTTTCTTAAATTCCACAAAGCAACAATACAACGCTTGCCTTTCAACTGGCTTTCCTCCATGAGAACACAAAGAGTGACAAGATGATCAATGGTGCTATAGCATCGACAAAAACCCGCTTGTCCTTTTTCATGCTTGCCATTCTCTTCAGCCCAATCACTCAATTTTTATCTCGATTATGCACCAAAACAACTTTGCCATAAAAGACCCAACATTATAGTCCAGTAGTTATTTACATTCGTTACATTCCCTCCTTTACGCAAAGGCTAGACCCAATTAGAACTCCAATCATAAAGCATACCATGTTGAAGTGCAAGGTTGAACATATCACACATCCACTCATCTGTAAAATATCATATCCATTTAATCTTTTTTGGTTGGGTACCTAGAAGATTCCTTTGTGAGTGGCCAACTTTTTTAGCCCACCACATACATCCTCAATAGTAAAAAAAGAGGGCATAATTGGGAGTGAACCATGGAATGGCATTTTTCTAGTATTTGGTTGCTCCTATAGTTGCCTACATATCCACAAGACTCAAGTTACCAAAACTCTCAGCCCGCTTGCCCCTCAAGTTTCTCCAAAATCTTCCACATACATGCGTCTTTTCTTCGACTTGAAAATTTGTTGCTTTACTTTCCATCTTCTTTTGAATCAATGCCTTGTATGTATGCAAATGACTTTGATAGGTTTCTTTGTCCATAGTTGCATCAAGCTTTATCAAGGACTTTCAAGCATCTTAACATTCTTTATCAAACAAGCTTTTGCATGATCTATCTTTATTGATTCCATGGATATGCTTTATGGCAAAGCATTCTTCGGCATAAGAACAAATAACTTTATAACAAAGAATTCTTCTGCACGAGAACAAATAACTTTCTTGAAAGCTTCTCATTTAGTTTTCAATGGTGCGTCATTTTGAAGCTTTTTCATCCATAACTTTTGCGTCAATCATTTCAATGTACACAAGTGCCCGTTTGAAATCCATACATAGTAATAACTTCTCTTTCCTTTGGTTGAGATTATTGTACTTAGTTGCTTCCCACATGCAAGGTCAATACGTAAGGCTCAATGGTCTAATTTCAGGGTCCACTGGCCCAGCATAAAACTCATTATGCGATACATGATGGCTTCAGAGAGTAGCATATAGTCAATCACACTATCCCCATTATGTTTTCTACATGTACATTCATTGGTTCCACTCCACAAAGATACACCATTGGTAATGAGCATACCCATCTTATTTCACATGTGTAAAATTAACTTTCCATAGTGATCGGGCTCTTTGTCATCCATTGAAGTACAATCATACAAGTGAACTTCCTCCAAATCCCATGAAATGTATGGCATATCAAATTGTTGAGTATCACGTTGCAATGTTTTTGTATGAGCATTCATATCCCTAAAGATAATAACATCATCTTCGCCCTCCTCTAGATCAAAAAATGGCTGATCTCTATCCATGCAAGCATAAAAGGGGGAATCATGATAAGAAATGTAGCAACCGGCTACAAAAATGGGTGCTCTTTTTGGTGTTATAATTTTCAACCATACATAACATTTGTGCGTGTCATCTTTCACAATTGATACAAAATCTTCAATCCTTTCTTAATCGTACATGCTACCCCTCCTTGCACTCTTCGTTGCTTGAGATTTTTTTTTCTAGACACGGCCTCTTGTACTAGAAAAGTTGTCATAAAATCTAATATCTAACCAACCCAAATGATTTTTTCATATAAAAATGATCATTTAATGTGGGAGAATAAATGGGAACAAGAGTTAGGATATAGACATGTGCTTACAGATCTATCTCAACACGGGGTCAATGGTAAAGGGACCCAAATGAGAGATGGTATGTCAAAGAGAAAGGCTAACCAATGGAGCTTAAAGACCTTAGGGTTAGCTTCATTGAAGACCTCCAATAGTTAGTGTTAAAAGTCCTTTGACATTAGGTAAGCTAGGGTTGTGCTTGAGGTGGGAGCCCAGCCCAAGTTTGAGGGGCTTAAGGGCCGAGCTTGTGGTGAGAACTGGGTCCAAGGTTCAGGGGCTTGAGGTGTCACAAAAGTCAAATCATATCCCTACAAAGAGGGGGTGAGCCATGCAAGTAGGGGGGGTGGTTGCTTGACCACTCTCTCTCCCAAAGGGCACCCCTTGGTCAAGAGGCAAGTGGGACACATGTCAATCCCCTAGCTAGGCTACCCTCAAGGAGTGTCCAAAGCCTACTGGTTGGCCTCCCAAGGGGTCCAATGATAATTAATTAGATTTAATTAATTGTTTTATCATTTTTCAGGTCCTCTCTCGCAAAGAGGAAAGGGGGACACTTGTCCCACGGCTACCCTTGTTGCTTGATATGTCCTTGCATGTGATTGGCTAGGCCTGGAGAGGTCCAGGGATATTCAAATATGACCTACAAGGGGGGGTCGACCAAAGCAAGCTAGGGGGTTGCTTAAGGGGTATACTCTCCCACACACACTCACACACACTCTCATTGTGAGAAGTGCAAAGTGCAAGAGCTCCATCGCCGTATCCAAGCAAGTAGAGAGGTTGAGAGCCTACACCAACACTCTTAGCTACGGAATGCAAATCCAACCAAGAGCCATGCTTCAATGCTTAAGATTTCCATCTTCTCCATCTTCATTACTATGCTATTATGTATGCTAGCAAGAAGAGTGATGATAAGTGAGGAACTACCCCCACCTTCGAAGGTGTTTGAGGCCTTGGGACTGAGGCTTGGGATAGGTAATGCTTTCCACAAATTTTATGTTATGCTCGTGATGCATGAAGGTTTCCATCGTCATAACATCACCTAGGTCACAAGGAACACAAAGATTGTATTGTACCAAGTCTCTCTTGATGGGAGAAACTATAATACAAATGCCTATTGGAGGGGGGACCACCGGCTCCACATAAATCCGGTCCTCAACTGTTGTCATGTTCTCTAAACTCTCTCTCTTGCAAAAGTATTGTTCATGCTGAGTTAACAAAATGCTATGTTTATGTTGCTACCATCAATTAAGTTCACCCTCTATACTCAAAAAGTAATTCCACAAAAGTACTTTCTCTAATTTCCGCTACTCTCAAAGTTCATAGGTCATTTCCATTACAAAAGTGACCAACCCATATAACTTAATACCATTATCATTACCATGTGCAACAAGCCTCAAATGGAAGCAAAAGTTTGATATGTATATGGTAATCCATCCAAGATAGTCTGCACGAGTGAATGTTCAGGAATATATTTACCTATAGAAATAAGTTGGTCATTAATATCTTTGATTTCAACAAGAAAATTGTCCAATTTATCTTTCTCATGCATGATCTTGGATTCTAGTTGTTTGCATAGATATGCCATTTTTGCCTCATTGCAACTTGCATACAATCCAGCTGGAATGTTCCAAGCCTGTTTTGATATTTTGGTTGAATGAATGTGAGGAGTATTGGTGCACTTGATAGACAACATAATTAATGCATCCTAGAACCTGCAACATTGCCTAGGCGTACATCAAAACCTTTAACAATGTTCCATACACCCTTAGAAACAAGTACATGCTACATCATGTAAGCCCACAATTAATAGTTGATGTGAAAAATGCTCAAATCGGGTAGAAATCAAAGGGAAATTTTACGTGTTATATAGCACAAACCATAGTAGATTTTCGAAGAATTGTTATGCAAAAATTTGCAATGGAATAAATTTGCACAAAAGGAAAAAGATGCCTATGCACTACCTATGTAGTGGAAACATAGTACCTATAGTAGTGGAAATGGAGGCCAAAATGAGTTCAAATCAACATTGTGAGCACATTAAGCTCTAAAGCCTACCCAAAGTGTTCATCAACCTACTGACACTTGTTAGGGCTCACCCAAATCAGAGAAAGTGAGCAGGGGGTGCTGGCGATGTAGGTAAATATCCCTTGGACAAGCAACCTACTCTTTTGATACCAATCGTTGGAGTTAGGGTGTTGCAAGGATGCACATACAACTTGGAAATGGAGAAGAGCTCAAGGCAAGCTCAAGGCAAACAACATAGAATGTGTGCAAATACAAGATAAGATAGCCGTAGAGTGATGGGTATATATACAAGGTACGGGGAAAAGAAAATCTTCTAGTCAAGGAAAAATATCCCAATGGTTCTAAGTCTATTCACACACATCACAACAATATATATATATTATATATATATATATAGTAACACATAGGATAGTTCTCTTCATTCCTAAGCCATAGGGTGTTTTAAAATGATAATTTTCACCTATCAAAATTAGAGTTAGAGTTCATTATTGTTTTTTGTGAACGCATGCTATTTGGATGTTTTGAAATCATAGAATTTGCGTCCTAGCCCTCTTAGTCATGCAAACAAGTTTGGTTGCATTTGGATACCGTTTGGCCATTAAATTGGTAGAGGTTTACTAGCGTCCGAAACTAACCTTCAATGATTTGGGAGCACTTGAGTGAGAGTGTAGATAATGACTTTGACTCATATTTTTTTTAGGGATTCGACGCATTATTGTTGCCTTCACCTAGCCAGGTCTACTACATCCCCCATATTTATCATTAATGTGATGGTCTTGCTAATCTTATAATAAGATTAGAATGGTTTGGGAAACCATTTAACCCAACAACACTATGTTTTGCTTTTGTTTAGTATGTGATACCCAAAGATGAAACCATGAGCAGATTGATGATCCATTGTGGTCACCACTAGTATCCCACTCGAAACGATACTCTTAAAAGCCTTAGGAATTGGGTAAAGGCAATGGTAACCCGATTAATAGGAGCTTCCACTGGTCAAAGAAAATTGTGATGGGCTTGTTGGTCAAGAAAGGAGATGTGAATGACCTGATTGGAGAAGAAGAGCTTGCAAACATCATAGAAGAGATGGGACCATTAGTCAAAGATGGACCGTACGTCCTTTGATCGCTCCTTTAGGCTACTTACTCCACTAGTAAAATCTTACCATATTTTGGGTTACATAGGTTTAAAAGGTCAATGCTGGCTACTCACACTGGAAGCTCCAAGGAAAGCTATGGATAACATGCATTGTTGAGGCTCAAAAAACAATGCTCATTTTTTTTCAAGGGAGTCATTTTCCAAGGCAAGATAAGGAGATTGGTGGTGCTTTGCTTTCAAGATGTCGACGATTGGTGCATCATTTGGCATGGACCCTGTGAATAGAATGATGTGCAACAATATCAATGATCTTATGCATGGATTCAATTTGATCACACTAGATGATGCATTGATCGGTTGACAATAACTTGTTATGTCTACGATCCAAGGTTGGCTTTAATACCTCTTTGGCTTTCTTTTTCTTTTAAAACTCCTCGTGACATGATGCGGGGCATGGCCATTTTCATAGTATGCAAGAACTACACTCATGATTTCCATATGCGATATGAAAAAAAGGACATGGATGCACAATGTCTCTTTTGGCAGTCCTTGAACGAGGTGATGGTCAAACACAATTATGAGCCAGTGAGCTTTTCCGTGGCTTCCTGGTAGATGAGGCTCATGAGAATTTGAATGCTATTTGGGAAGTTCAATGGAGGAAACAAAAACATGATGAATGGAAGGGGGAATACATGCAAATATCATTGCAACTTCACTCTACGCATGTTGTAGGAAATGTTCAATAGGAGCGCAAGGCAATGTGCGAGAAGTGGACAACAACACTCTCCAAAGAATGGATATATAGATGGTCTAGTGGAAGGTATGAATAGCATGCTGGGTTAATGCTATGGAGGGAGGTGGAAGCAACACATGTACATTAGTACGCACTGACATTTGGGCGAGATATCGATTTTGGAGGAGACATGCAAGAGGATTAGTAAAGAATCAAAGATAAAAGCAAGAGGAGTGATCGAGGATGTGATGCGAGTGGAGAAATCCCACAAAATTCCAAAAAGTAGCAGGTGCATTGTAGTTGTTTATAGGTTTTCTTTGAAAATTGGTGCACTATCGCGTGCCCACATGGGTTTCCTTACGCAAGATTCTAATGAAACTTGTGTGTTGCGATAACTGTGCCTTAGTTTATTCATTCAAGACCCCATGGAAGTGTTCATAGAAAATTGGCCTTTATTTTATTTTTAAAGGACAAAAATTAGAAATTCCCAACTAGTTTGAAGGGTCACCTTGATGGATATTGGCTAAATTTGGAGGATTTTAGTGTTAAAATTGATAAAACCCCTAAAATTTTCACTAAAAACCGAGAGATTTCCTTTTTTCCATTTGTTGCTTAAATGTTTTTTGGTGAATACCCCCCCCCCCCCCCCCCCCCCCCGGTCCCCCTCACTTGAGGCATCATCTCGTGTGGATAATTGCTAAAAAACACAATTTTCTTATCCATTTGGGGTATTAAAAATAAGAGAAAAGAAGATACCGAAGACCCACAAGAGGGGGGTGGGATAGCCCCATGGAAAAAAGATACATTAAATCAGCTGAAGCATTCTAACTCTTCGAGCATTGTAGAACTGAGGGACAACTACTCTCCATTGTTGCCATCTAGTACACTTTAAGATGGTGGATATAGATACACCCTCTAGGAGAACATCCTTAATACTTTTACACAAGTTTTGGGCTCAAACTGCAGAGGCCAAGGGTAGGAAGAGTCTTGCTTGAAAATTGAAGCGTTCCTCTGATTCCACATAAACCATAGAATGTGGGTCCTCCAATTGTTCCATAAGGGAATGCCAAGTTTTTTACAACTACCCAAGATGAAATCCTTAACATCCAGCTTTTGGCAGTTAAATTGGAAGGTGTTGGCCTACAAAGATCTCAATACCCTTCATTTGACCTACAATGGAACCAAAAATGGGCATTATCCTCTAGTGTCCTGCTGCATCTTGTACATAATTTATTACTGACCCCAGCTCTGAGTGATTTGTCACTACTCCAAATTTCTTGATGCATAATGAGCCATAAGAGAGTGGAGTGTTTAATCTCCAATGGGAAAGCTCAAAGACACTTGAATCTGTAGGTCCACTGTTTGCAGCTCCAAGATACTTTCCAAAGTTTGTTTAGCCTTTCCTTGAGCCCATCTTCCACCCCTTCTCTTAGCAGGCTAAGCTTGACAGTTTGCTAGTAGATACCTGCAGTGCTCTAATGAGAATTTCGATTAGCCCACGAACCTTTTAAGCCCTTTCTTGACACCATTTGGCAAGAGATAGGGGAATGGAGAAATCAGCTTGAACCCGAATGTCTGATTTCACTTGTCCCTACCATATCAGCTGAGTCAAGGTCTTGATGCCAGTTTTAAAACACTTGTGAGATTTTCTACAATGTTGAACTTTTGCTTTTCTTGCAAAAAAAACAAACCAAATAGGGTCTTGCAAGAAGGTGAGGTGGTTGGAAAAAAAGCACTTGGAGGGTTTCCAGTTTGCTTTGACTATGTCCCGGGCCTTCCACATTCTGCATAACTTAGAGCCTACTGGTATGATGGGGATGGGTGAAATCTTTAATTCTCTAAGATGGAGGTTTGTCTATGCCCTGTAGTTTAAGCATTTGAACTTGTGAATATCCCTCTTCATAAGAGAAACCAAGTAGTCATTGGAGTCATAAGCTCTTAGAATCCATTTAGCTGTCATTCTAGTAGAAATTCTCTCGAGAAAAAGCAACCCAAGCCCTCCCTTACCTTTAGGGAGACAACAAATATCCCAGGGAACTTTAGAAATTATGTTCTACTCATTGCCACCTCCCCACAAGGAATTTCTTGCCATTGAAATGATATGTTTCATCTTATATTTGGCTGGACACCAGCAAGACAAAAAATAAATTAGAGAAGGCAAAATGTAATGATTGAGGATAAAAGCTCTGGCTGCTACAAAAGCTTGATGTTTTTGCCACCTAAAAGGCTTCTACTCCCATCTTTGAGTGTAGGTTACTTTGAAGCCCCTTGGTATGCCCAGTAGCCTAAAGATTTGACCATTTCTAATCTCCATACAGCCAGAATCAATGACAACCTAAGGGATCTACCCATTAGAGACCTTGAAGCCAGTTTTGGAATGGTTAATCTCAGAGCCACTTGCTTTGCAGAAAGAGTCTAGGCACTGCCAAAAGTGTTCAACTCAGGACCTATCATTAGGCAAAATGGACTTAGCATCATCTGCAAATTGTTGCAGTATAGGATCTTTATCAACCCCAGGGATTTTGATTCCTTTCATGTATCCTCTGTCCAAAGCTTCCTATACTAACCATCCAAGGGCAAATTGCATAGAGCAAGGGGGCTATGGGGTAGCCCTGCCTAATGGATCTAGAAAAACTTCAAAAAGCTCCCCATTTATAGAAACTCTAGCAAAGCATTGCCAAGCAGAATCTGAATGAACTTGATAAATTTTCTCCCAAATCCAATGTCATACAAAGATTGAAAAATGAAGTCCCATTCTATTCTATCATAAGCTTTATCAAAATCAGTTTTGAAGAAGATGAAATCCTGATCACTGTCATGAGAAAAGTCAATAGCTTCCCATAAAGTAATACTTGCATAAAAAATAAACCTCCCCTTTAGGAAACCTTTCTATTATGGAAGAATTAACTGATTCATGATAGGACTCGGTCTTCTAGCTAGGGCTAAGGAGAAAATTTTGTAGAGAAAAGTCAGACAGGTGATGGGTCTCCCGTTACCTCCCTTTCCCCCCTTTTATGAATGAGCTTTATTACACTTGTGTTCATAGAAGTGGAGAGAGCACCTACCTTCAAAGCCTCCTTCCATATGGACAAGAGAAAGGGTAAGAGAAAGTCTTTATAAAGTTTAAAAATTTCATTAGGCAGTCCATCAATCCCAGGAGATTCTCCATTCTTAAGAGCCTCAATGGCATCCTTGACCTCCTCCTTTGTGAGAGGTTGATCCATCACTTTGGCTAAATGCTCTTATTTTTCTTGCTTTTGCAATAGTGGCTCTGGTAGCAGTGAGGTCAACCCCTCTTTTTTTGGGGGGGGGGGGGGGGGGGGGGGGGGGGGGGGGAGGAAAAAGGCAACCTTCATGTTGTCTTTATGAGAAGTTGAGAGTTGTCCATCTTTGTTCATAAGCAGAGGGATAAAGTCCTTAATCTTCTTTTTTTAAAGAATGTTAAGGTTTGTTAAATTTTACATTCCAAAATTCTCTTGTCCAAAGGATGGAGGATTTGGCAGCCAGGAGCTCTTCCTCTCTAAGCTTTGCTTTAAGCTCACCTAGCAAGGCGGAGGGATGACTACTAGGGTCAGAGAGAGCTTCTAGCTCTTGAATATCATTCCTAATCATCATCCTTCTTTTCTCGCTATTGTCCTAGCTTTCCTTTTTAGTAAGTGAGAAGCTTCTGGGTGTCTCTAACAACTAGGTCCCAAGCCTTAAACTCTAACACGTTATTGTTAAAAGAAGCAGTAAAAATATCTTTTACCTTTTTTTTAACAATGTCTAAAGGCAAGGGAGTTTGATCCATGTGAGGCCACCCTGCCTTGTACATACATTCCTCCTTCTGAAGCTCAAATAAAAATGGGACATGATCAAACAAACAAACATAATTATCCTTGAAGCAGCATACCTGCCAGTACTCATGTACAAGTTCTGAGCTCATGCATATTCTATCTAACCTTGCTGCTCTGTAGCAATCACCTACTTGTTTGTTGCTCCAAGTGCGGCATGTGCTCTTAAAGATGTCCATTAAGTTGAGCTTATTCTATGCCAGATCCCACTTCAATTTCTCACTGCCCCCCAATTGTTATCCCCAACCGATTCCATCTATCTTCAAAGAATTCAACCATATTAAAATCTCCTGCACAAATGCATGGACCTAAAAGGTTAGACAATTCCTCCCAAGCTTTAGCTCTTTCCGCTGCCAAGAGAGGCAGCTACACAACTTCCCCTTCTCTCGGCAACTACACAACTTCCCCTTGTTGATGTGTGGGTATTCTGAATCAGATTGCAGCACTTCTCTAAAATACATAATGCTGCCCCACCTTTGCCATGAAGGTGGTTAGTGATGAACCATTTGTAGCATGTACCTAATATTTGCAAATTAGTGTCCAAGTTATTGTCAGTGGCTTTGATTTCCTGCAGAAAAATTAAATCAGGTTTAAGGGTAACTTCCAACATCCATCTTTTAATTGCTTGGGATCTAAGAGGATCAGTTAGTCCCTTTCAATTGAAGGTGAAAGCTTTAATATTGGGACACTTCATTTTTTGAAGAGCGCATGCGAGAGTGTGTGTGTGTGTGTGCAACAATGGAGAAGAGAGGAGACACAGGTTTGGGTGGACTCCAAACACACAATAGTGTTAGGGTTATGAGTCCTTATTCTTTTATGTAGAATGAATGGTTAGTGTTAGTTCCGAGTAGTCTCCGGTTGCCCAACACTTAGGCGCGGCACATTAGGCTTTACCACCCCAACAACCTCTCACTTAAAGGACAATGTGCCTTTAAGCTAGGGTGACAATGTATATATATATATATATATATACACACACACAATACAGGTAGACAATGACCATGATCATCTATCCAATGCCCATGAGTGTCCGACAATGTGCAAACCGCTCTGAAGGTAAGCCCTTTGTTAGAAGATCAGCAGGGTTTTCAGTGGTGTAAATCTTGGCAAGCTGCAATCGCTTGTCCTCAAGCACCTCACAAATGAAGTGATACTTCACATCCACATGCTTTGTCTTTGCATGAAACACTGGATTCTTTGCCAATTGTATAGCACTTTGGCTATCACAATGTAACACAGGCATCTCAACATTGATTCCCAAGCCTCCTACCAGCCACCAAGCTGCAACATATTCAGCCTCTGTAGTAGACAAGGTAACACAATCCTGCAAACGAGATCCCCATGAAATTGCACCTTCAGTGAATTCAAAAACATAGCCTGAAGTGGATCTTCTCTTGTCCAAGTCTACTGCATAATTTGCATCCGTGTAACCAATTACACGTGCTTCCTTTCTTCCAAAGCAAATGCACATGTCTTTTGTACCATTCAAACATCGCATAACCCCTTTCACTACCTCCCAATGTTTCTTGCCTGGATTTGACATATATCTGCTAACAACTCCCACTGTAAAAGCAATATCAGGACGTGTAGCAATCATAGCATACATCAAACTCCCAACTGCAGATGAATAAGGCGCTTGTGTCATTTCAACCTTTTCCTCTTCAGACTTAGGGCAATCATTTTTAGGAAGTTTCATAAATGGAAGTAATGGAGTACTCAATGCCTTCCCCTTCTCCATATTGAAATGCTTGAGCACTTTAGCAATGTTCTCATATTGAGATAGATAGACCAATTTCTTGCATCTGTCTCGCTCAATGCGCATGCCAAGGATATGGCTTGCTTCACCCATGTCTTTCGTTTCAAAGTTTGCATGTAACTCTGACTTCAAGGCAGAAATCTCATCCTTGCATTTCTCGGCAATTAACATATCATCCACATAAAGGACAAAAATCAGCAAACTACCATCGTTAGCTCGCTTAGTGTAGAGGTAATGATCCATATTGCTATGTTTGACCACTTTGCCTTGTCATCCATTGACATGGCTTCCTTATAGCAGGAAGGCTCTCCGCAATCTGTCAACATAATGTAGTCCGATGAGGGAGTAAATCTATCAGGAGGCCTTGAAACTCTTGTAGACCTTCTAATAACTGCTTGAGCCGGTTGTCCCTCAGCAACATCTTGTACTGCAGGAGGATTCTGTACTTGTTGTCTGACATTAGGCACTTCAGCCCTATTGTGGACAATTCCATCTTCTTGGAAGATAACTCTCCTGACCTCCACTGTATGCACAGGCTTCTTATGCATCTTTTCTTCATTGAAGTATACGTCATTACTGCGAACTATCTTTTTAGCTTAAGGATCCCATAACCGAAATCCCATCTCGCCAGGATTTCCATAGCCAAGAAATATGCATTTCTTTGACTTAGGAGCCAACTTGCTTCGAAACTCCTTTGGAACATGGCAATACGCTTCACAGCCAAAGACTCTAAGATGCTTGTAAGAAGGTGGCTTCCCAGACCAAAGCTCTTCACGTACCTTCTCATCTAAATCCTTGTTCGGAGATCTATTAATAAGATGGACAGCAGTTGCTAACGCTTCCGCCCAAAATCCACTAGGCAACTCTACATTAGATAACATGCTATATAACTTCTCTTGTATGGTACGGTTCATCCTCTCAACAACACCATTTGGTGGAGGGTTATACGGAGCAGTCAACTCTCTTTTGATGCCTTTAATATCACAAAAAATTTGAAAGGCTTTAGTGACATACTCACCACCATTGTATGACCTCAAGCACTTTTCTTTCTTGCCAGAGTGATTCTCCACTAATGCCACAAAATTCTGAAATTTTGAAAGAACTTCATTCTTCTTCCTAAGAGGATATACCCACACTTTCCTTGAGAAGTCATCAATGAATGTAACAAAGTACAATGAACCTCCCATGGATACGTTAGGCATAGGTCCACAGACATCACTATGCACTAACTCTAATGGCTCACTTTTTCGAGTGCTTCCCCTTTTGTGTGGTGACTGTGTTGTTTAGCATAAAGACAATGCTCACAAACTGAAAAGTCTGAGAAATTGAAGCCAGGCACATAACCAAAACGAGATAAGATTTTCATTCCCTTTTGAGACATATGTCCTAATCGGCGATGCCACAAAGAAACACTTGGCTGCTCGGTTACATAAATTACATGGTTTTTAACATTGGATACATGTAGCATGTACAAAGTCCTAGACTTTGAACCATGTGCTACCACTAAAGAACCTTTGGTGATCTTCCACGAACTATCACCAAATGTGCAGTGATATCCTGCGTCATCCAATTGTCCTGTACTAATCAAGCTTTTGGTAAGCTTCGGCACATGTCTCACATTCTTGAGCATGAATGAAGAACCATTCTGAAATTTTAGCTGCACATCGCCAACACCAACTATGTCTCAAGCAAAATCATTGCCAAGACGAACACAACCTTTACAGGCTGCCTCATATGTACTGAACCACTCTCTGTGAGGAGTCACATGAAACGATGCACCTGAGTCAATAACCCAATCCTATAAAGCATAGTCATCAGTGGCAACCAAAAATGCTGAATCCATGGCAGATGTGAGATAAATATTTCCATCAGAATCTTCAACAAAAACACTGTTGATCTCTTCAATCTTTATACTGCTTTCCTTAGTTTTGCCTTCTTCCAACTTCTCGTCTTTACCTTTCTCTTGTTTCCACTTTCGACAGTCTTTCTTCATATGACCCTTTTTGTGACAATGATAGCATTCAATGTCTTTTCGGCCATGTGATTTTCTACGAGATTTTCCTCTCTGATTCTGCTTACCCTTTTCTTGTGATCAACCACGAACTACGAGAGCATTTCTGGTACCATGAGAAGTATCAAGATTCTTCCAGCTAACCTCTTCAGTAAGCAAACTGCCCTCAACATCAGCACATGTTAAACCATCAGGAGGTGCTGAGTTACTTATGGCTGTGCGAAAAGTATCCCAACTTTCTGGTAGCGTAACTAGCAAGAACATTGCTTTGACCGAATTGTCAAAATTGACTCCCCTGCGCAGAAAGCTGACTGAAAATTGTGTTGAACTCATTGAGATGGTTGCACATTGGTGTGCCCTCATCCATCTTCAAATCAACTAACTTTTTCAGCCAATAAACTTGTGATGCTGCACTTTGCTTCTCATACAAGTCACATAACTTCTTCCACAGCTCATAACTAGTCTTTTCCATGTTCACATTGAAGTACACATTCTTTGACAAAGTCAACATGATGGTGGACCTGGCAAGCTCCTCCAACTCCTGCCAATCATACTCATCCATATCCTCAGGTTTTATCCCTTTCATCTTTATTGGCCGGATCTGCTTCTTCTGTACAAAGACATTGTAAATCCGTTCCTTCCAAAATGGGAAGTTAGTGCTATCTAACTTCTCAATGTTGAACAAAGAGTTCTCCGATGATGAAGCCATCACTCGACAAGGAACAAAAGTGATAGATCCGCTCCACTAAAGAAGATGATAGAAAACCTGAAAAATTTCGGCAGAGTCTCCCTTGCAAAACTGACTTCTGAACCCAAAACAAATGTGTACAATGACTGAAATGCTGATCAAAGTGGCTAAACCGGCAAGATAAAATCTCAAATAACTGTCACTGTCAATGTCTCCAACTCCAGAAGAATGTCTCTGACCAACTGAACACTGTCAAAAGCATACGCATAAAGATGACAACAATGCCAACAATGGCAGGTCAGTAGGTCAGTAGATGCACACCAATACTGCACTAACCGCATAAACATACATCCTATGTGGATGCCGAAACTATGGGAATCAGCTTAAATGAAGACGTTTTGATAGACCAAAATAGATCTGCCAAACCGTGCTGTAGTTTTTGCTGCTTCTCCACTTGCCTCCCCGCTGAGCTCCTATGGTGCTCCCAATCCCTGAGCTCTAATACTAGTTGAAGAGCGCGTGCGAGAGCGTGTGTGTGCGTGTGCAGCAATGGAGAAGAGAGGAGACACAGGTTTGGGTGGACTCCAAACACACAATAGTGTTAGGGTTATGAGTCCTTATTCTTTTATGTAGAATGAATGGTCAGTGTTAGTTCCTAGTAGTCTCCAGTCGCCCAACACTTAGGCATGGCACATTGGGCTTTACCACTCCAACATTTTTTACTGCTCTTTGCTGGTTTAGCCAGTGAGACTGAAGCCCTGGTAGGATCCTTGGAGGGTTTCTTCTTTCTTTTAAAGGAGAAGTTTGGAGCCATTGGGAGCCTCTCCTCTTCAGCTTTAGTCATCAAAATGTCTATTAATTTGTATGAATCACTACTTAGTTTAGCTTTGTCTAAGTTGTCATGCTCCTGAAGTTGAGATTCAAAAAGCTTTTAGATTTACCCTTGAACTGAGTATTTGGCACTGAGGCCTCTTCAGAATCTAAAGATTTAGCAGAGGACAATCCCCTTGCTTGGCTCATAGGACTACCAAGGAGGGTTGAGATCTTCTGTGCCTGCTCGTTGTTCAGCTTGCTTGAAGGGGTTAGGAGGTGACTCATCATCCACCTTCTTACCATCAAATTTGGTTGATCTTCAGGTTGCTCTATCTTATTTGCATCCTCCTCTTGCAAGTCATAACTAAAAGGATCAAATACCTCTTGCAGAAGAGGGCTAAAACTGTTTTTATTTCTGTTCATAGTTGGTTTGGGGTTTTTGCTGCTCTTGGCACTATTTCTTTTTTGCATTCGTTGTAAGCAGTCTTTGTTTTCATAAGAGGTCTCCTTTGGGGGATAATGAGGTTTTAGATCAAGGCAGTCCTTAATGTAATGCCCTTGCCTCATGCAATGAAAGCGGGCATTTTGGAGGTTTTTATAAAGCACTAGTTGCAGATGTAGAGGGTTTCGATATGAATCTTTGATAGGAATCAACGCCTTCAGGTCTGCTTTTAGATCCATTTGGGGTTTAACCCTACTCTTGATCTTTGACCTAGGACCTTGCCTATATTAGCTCCTATGTTCTTAAGCCATGGATAGAGTTCAACAGGGAGGTCTGGGAAGTCCACCCACACATGAGCCTTAGTTGGTTTGGGCCCTCTTGGGTTGAAGCTTTAGTACCAATTGAATATTGAAAGGCGGGAGTTCCTAATTAGCCATTGACCTTGGCTGATGATCTGCAGAGATGAGTTAGAGTTTTCACAAAAGAAGAGGTAGTAGTTGTTAGGCAAGTACTACACATGAGTGACTTTAATGTTTTTGTTTGGACCATCCATGTCCTTAGTGCTTCCATAGAGGGCCTAACTCCATGCAACAGACCTATGACAACCCTGTCCTGGAGTTGAGAATGCTAGAGTTCAAGGTCTCTGCTAGGAATGATGACTGATGCTTCTGCTTCCTGCTCACTGTTTGATTCAGAGGCACTGTAAGCTCCTTCTGCATGTTCCTCTTCTCGTTAAGGTAGGGGGTTTTGAATATGAGAGGGGCCGTCACCCCCATTGCTCTCATTTGAATTTTTTTTTTGTCTCAAAATCTTGCTCTTGATGCAGTTGTTTTGAAAACTCTCTGATATCTTCCTTAATGCTTAAAGGATTAAAGCCCGACGATAGAATAACATGGGGGTTACTCACGTTACATGGTATTTGAAGCTGAGGTTGGGACGGAGAGGGCATACCAGAGTTATCCATTGCTTGGGGGTGCAGGTTGAAGTGAGGCTTGCTTACCATTGCTGCATATATCAGCTGTTGGGGCCAGAATCTCACTCCCTTGTAGTTTGCAAGGTCCTACGCAGATGCAGTGGAAATGGATGCGACCCCCATGGGCATAGCTTGGAATAGAGGATTTGAGGCGATATGAGCTGGATGTGCTGGTGCCTGGGAATTGGCTTGGACTGAATGAACCAGTCCGTTGCGCAGTGCTTCCTGCAATTCCATGAGGCTCTCTCCTCCCACGGGGAAGGGGTGAGAAAGCAAGTAGAAAAAGTTACCAGCAAAGGGGAAAGGAGTAAGAGGCATGCAGACCCTACACAAATGTAAAAACAACGTCCTCGACTCTAGCAACCCTATTCCCTCACTGCATTTGTCCAAATTATGATGTCGAAAATCAAGGAATTACAACCATTTTCAATTTGGAAATTCACACTACAAATGAGCACTGTCAAGTTGCAATTGGGCAGTTCGACGATGGCCGGCATGTGGCGAATTCTGAGAGGTCCCGATCATTTCGTCCTCAGTGCGCACATTGCTGGCCATCAGACTTAGCTAGGGCCCCGCCTTATATAACGCAGACAAGCAAAACCAGCCAGACATTTGGAGGCTATTGCATTCAGCAATGCCTCAGGCGCAGAGAAACACCTGACAATTCCTCTTGCAACTGGCTTAACTCCGATCAGTTCTTTTGTGCAAAATTACAACCTTCGGCGAACTTTCCTGCTGACGAGATGGTGCATGAAACCTGCTAGTCGTTAGAAGGTGCAAAACCGGCGATTGTAGAATTTACTTTTGCCGTAGTTGTATCGAAAGCTCTGACCTGCAAATCACGCAGAAACTAGACACTTCTTAGCTGCTACATCCGCGATTCCTTCCGCTAATGGTGGGAAGGTGCATCAGAGACGCTAATCATCAAGCCAAATTGAATGCTGCCTGCATCGGATGCAAACATTTTTGCCAATTTGCCCTAAATGCGAGTAGGGTGAAGGCCGCAATTTTAATTGTGACACGTTTTGCGGAAAGCTGTGGCTGGTCTATAATTTAAGAGATTTTGCATGCACCAACTCCCGCAGTCTTTCGCCCTTTATCAGCAGATGCGCTTGATGGAAAGCGAATGTATCAGATGAAGCCTGCCCGTCAGAGGATATTAGACATCAGAAAGCCAGTAAGCACGGTTAGTTGCCCTTCTTGTCTTCTGCGCAGGAACTGCTACATCGCGCACTAAGTTCTTTGAGGTGAAAACTCACTTCAAAGCTGCGCTTGAATGAAGCTTTCGGTTTCGAAGAAAAGGGGTTTTGCATTTATTGTAGCAAGAAGCGTTTGCTTTCTGTATCAAGTCGTGCTTGAAGAAGATTTTGAAGGTTTTCTTTAATTCTTCATTGGCTCATAATGAAAACCAAAATCTACAGCTACAATGCTGGCGATGCTGTCCTTTAGTGTAGATCTAGAACACCATATTCCACAACTGAAGGTACATGGGAGAAACCCCCCCCCCCCCCCCCCCCCCCCCCCCCCCCCCCCCCCCCGGCCCCCCTTCCTTACCATTTTTCTGTGTCATGATGACACCCACCTGAAGGGGAGACAGGTACTGCTGAAGCCCTTCTTCTGAAAAATTGGTAGAGCCCCTTAGGAACTCTTGACTAACCTCTCCCAAAAAGGCATGCACATAGCGAATAGCTTACACCCAGCAGGTAGATCCTGCCAGGAAAAAAAAAGTGGGCATCCTCCTGTGCTCTCTTTCAATCATCTACTATTTTCCAGGCAGATGCTGTCCCGTGTCTTTGACTGTGGTTTGCAACATGCTAGGGTCTTTCATATGACCGTCCCTTATCAATTTCCTGCACAGCCAGTGTGTAGTAGAATTTGACTTAGTACTTGATGTAGACTGACTTTTAGTCTGAATGTCGCTTGCTCCATGGGGATATGTTGATTGTAGCCTCAAGTAAAGTGACATAGTATGAGGCAGTGACGGGTTGTGTGAACTAAATGACACTCTAAACGGGATGTTTTCTTTGCTTGCAGTGGATCATTTGCGTCTCATGTCGCTATTGTCAAATGCATTGACACCATGGGAGGATGCTTTTCAACACACAAAGTAAACCGAGAAGAACAGCGACCACATATTGTCCAGGAGAGCAAGGAAGTGGTTCCAAAAAATGGGATCGGCAGGTTTGTGTATAAAAGACAGGGAAGAGTGAAAGGATCAGAACAAGGCAGCAATCGAGCACCCCAGGCTGATTCAAGTAATCATGGCTCATCTGGCCGTGTTTATGGTATGCAAAATCTTTTTCATTATTTTGTCAGCTGGTGAAGAAGATAAAGCTCTAATTGAAGTCTTGCAAGTTCTTCTTCTGTGAATGAGTTTACCGTATGGTAGATAAAATGTTCATATGAGTTTTGGCATGAATGTTACATGTGTGATGAGAGATATAGGGCAGATTCAATGAATGGTGCCTAAGAATCCACTGGAACTGGCAAGTTATATGACAATCTGCCACTCAATGTAACTGGTAAATCACTAGCGAGGTAGTGGAACACTGCAACAACAGCAAACTGAACCGAAATAGCAGTGGACAAGAGATGTAACGGCAAGCCACCGTTGAGGCGGTGAATCAGCAGTACAGAAACTTGAAATCTGATAACAATTAAACTTAAGAACAAACTACAGTTGAGATACGGTAGAGTGTAGTTCTCTAGCTAGATGTACTGTCTGTAACAAACTTGGACAGGCCAAGTCAAGACTCTTCCGCGACACAGCAGAGATTCACTTCAAAACAGTTCACAGTTCACAATTGATTCAACATGGCCTGGCAGAGTTCCGTGCCTAGAGATATTGGCCCCAAAGACTGGCGCCCCTTTCGGTATTTCTTTTTCTATTAATCTGTGTTCAAAGTACAAGAGAGTGGGAGGGTTCTCACTCTCAGAATTTGCGTCCCGATGCTTTGAGAAGTGAGGCCATGCCCACTAATTTATAGGTTACAAGGGATGCCCAAAAGCAGAGCCCCAAAAGCTTCAAGTAAAAAGCCTTTAAAAATAAAGCAACTTATCTCCAAAAGCTGCCAATTTTTCAGCGAGCGCAAAATCAATAATTCCGTACGTTTTGCCATGTCATCAGTTGCGTTAAAAGCTGCTTTTCCGTACGGATGCCACGTCAGCACCATCTCCACGTTTTCCGTCAGAAATTCCGGGACTGCCATGTCAGCATGGTCTCCGCATACCTGCTGTCAACTAGCGTGGGAATATCTGGGCATGCCACGTCACCGGTTTGTGACATACCCCCCTCTTGAAGGCATTGTAATTGCCCTCGATTACGTCTGCAAAACAGACAAAGGCCATAACTATCTTAGCAGACACTGATTGATAGTACTGACGCACTAGGAACAACACATCTAGCACATGTACTGTCACGTGACGCATCCAACCCTATGTGTCCGTGGACAAGCTATAACATGACCAGGGTTCAATTCAGTCAAGTCAGTCTAGAATAGGAAGTGATTTGGCACTTTTGTGAGTCTGTTCGCAGACCGTGCATGTCCAGACACTTAGATTAGATGCATATCCTCCGGTTGCACACATCATGATCATCAACATTCTTATCACATTCCATCAGGATCATTTTATAGAGCAGAAAACCTATTTTTTCTATTTTTGACATTTTTCACTTATTATTTTAAGTCACTTTTGTTGGGAACTAGGTAGGGCAATTTGACCAAGTAACTATTGTTACCATATACATGTGGTAGTGATGTGTGTGAACACACTAGGACCGTCGGTAATTTTTTCCCTCTTTAGGAGGTTTTTTCCTTCGTGCATTGTATATACGCCCATCACTCTAGGGCTATCTATCTTTCCATTGCACACTAAGTAAAACACTCTCTATTGTGTGCCTTGAGCTTCCTTCGTCTTCTCCGAGCTGTGTGTGTTTCTCTGCAACCCTAATTCCAACAATTGGTATTAGAGCAGGTCACGTCCTCTCGGGCTTAGTCGCTAGCTGCTCCAGCACAAGCCTGCTCACTTTCTCCGATTTCAGTGAGCTTTGGCGAGCGTTCGCAGGTCGACAAAATTTTTGGGAAAGCTCAAAGAGCTAGGTGTGCGCAGAATTTTGATTTGGGCTCATTTCGGCCTCCGTTTCCACTACAGGCAGTACTGCACAGGCTATTTCGTCATTTTGTGTAGAATTTCTGTCAGTGCCGTTTTCTGCATAACAGGTGCCTTATAGTCTTCTACGGTTTGTGCTATATAGCACAGGTTGTTCCCGCTCCGTTTCTCCTATTTTCGGGCAGTTTTCACATCAGGTGCAGCATTTACAATGCCTGACAACAACAACACAGATGTGTTCAAGATGTTTGCTGCTGAGGACAGGTTGGATGGGGACAACTACCCTATGTGGGCTTATATGATGCAACATGTTCTTGTGTCAAAGGGTGTCTGGAACATTGTGCAGGGCATTGATGTACGTCCTGGTTCTGAGGATGTAGGCTATGTTGAGGATGTTGCAGGTCTTGCTGCAAGGATTGCAGCTGTTAGAGTTGTTTCGCTTACGGTAGAACAAGCTCGTTGGGATGTTAAGGATGCGCAGGCTCATGCATTGATTGTGTTGTCTGTGAAGCGCACCATTGTTCCTCAATTGCTTTGCTGCGTAAAGAGCTAGAATCGAAGATTATGCATGAGGAAGATGATATGGACACTTTCCTTGCTAGTGTCAAGGATATCAATGAGCAGCTTATTTCTGCAGGTGAAGTCATTTCAGACAGTTCCCTTGTGCAGACTGTTCTTGATGCCTTACCAGATTCCTACCAGACTTTTGCTAGTACTTGGAGACTGATGACCGAAGGAAATCCTGAAGTTGTCAAGTTTGATGCATTATGCACATTGCTGTTGCAAGAGTCACTTTCTAGAAAAAACAGGACTAGGCAGCGTGCAGTTGAACATGCTTTTATTGCTTCTCAAAGAAAGGGTGGTTACAACAATGCAGCCACTTCTTATGGTTTTGCTGCGAGTGGCAAAAATTCTGTTCCTAATGCTTCTGCTGACAGTACTTCGTCTGGCAATTCTTGTGATAAGGGCAAAAAGAAGATGCGTTGCCATTATTGTAAAGCCAATGATCACTTAATCAAGTCGTGTCCTAAGTTGAAGGCCGAAGAGGCTAAGAAGAAAGAGGGTGGTTTCACTGCAAATGCTGGTTCCACTACAAATGCAGCCATTGTTGAGTCTTCTGTGAAAGGAGACTGTGTTGCTGATGTTGATGCAGAATGAGCGTTTAGCGCAGAGTGCACTTACAATCCTGCTGTCCATGATGCATGCTTGTCAATTGCTGCAGATTCACATGTGTGGTATTTCTACAGTGGTGCTACAAAGCACATTACCTCACATCGTGAATTGTTTACCTCTCTTGAGTCTGTCCCTCATGGGAATTCAGTCACTTGTGTCAACAACGCCTCTTATCCAATTCGGGGAGTTGGAAAGATTGTGCTCATTGCTGCTAATGGCAGTTCCTTCACAGTTGTTGATGCACTTTATGTACCTGGGATCAAGAAGAATCTCTTGTCTGCATCCGCACTTGCTAGACTTGGACTTGTAGTCAAATTTGTGGATGACAGATGTACAGTTCATGATCTCAGTTTTGGTGATGAAATTGTTGCATCTGGCCTTTCGTGCCGTGGGTTGTATAAGCTCACTTTGTATGACGAGTGTCGACAAAATTTTGCAAATGCTGTTGCAGATTCAAGGGCTATTTCAGATGCAAAACTTTGGCATGCACGTTTTGGTCATCTGAATTTTGCCAGTTTGCTGCATTTGCAGAAATCTGATATGGTTGCTTCTTTGCTGCCTCTTGTCAAACATGTTTGTGAAGGCTGTATTTTGGGTAAGATGCAACGTTCTAAATTTCCAAAGCATGGTTTAGTTTGGGCCACATGCAGGTTGCAGCTTGTGTATAGTGATGTTTGTGGGCCCATGCAAACTCCGTCCTTGGGCAATTACCTGTACTTCGTGACTTTCATAGATGATTACTCCAGGCATGCATAGGTATTTCCGCTTAAAGCGAAGTTTGAAGTTTTTATGTGCTTCAAACAATTTCTGGCTATGGCTGAAAATGTCTCGAAATGTACTATGGGCACCCTCCGTTCTGATGGAGGGGGGGAGTATATGTCTCATGAATTTATTGCATTTCTGGCTAGTCGTGGGATAAAACACCAGTGTACAGTGCCTTATACACCTCAGCAAAATGGTGTTGCTGAGAGGAAAAACAGGTCACTGACGGAAATGGCACGATGTATGGTCAAAAGTCAAGCTTTGCCGCATTCTTTTTGGCTTGAGGCCATTATGTGTGCCACTTATGTACTTAACAGGTGTCCTACGAAAGCTTTGTAGTCTATTACTCCATATGAAGCATGGCATGATAGAAAACCTTCTATTGAGCACATGCGTGTTTTTGGCTGTTTGGCATATGCTTTGGTGCCACAAGTGCAGCGCAGAAAATTGGATGATAAGGCTGTCAAATGTATTTTTGTTGGTTATAGAGCTGAAAGCAAAGGTTACAGGTTGTATCATCCGCAAACAAAACGTATTCTGGTTTCTCGGGATGTAGTGTTTGTGGAAGATTCTGTTCAGCCCTTGCTGTCATGTACTAGAGACAATAATGTAAGCTCACAGGACATTTATGACACTTTGTTGCCTCTTTTCAGTGGTGGAAATACGAATGTAAGTTCCAATGAGGCAAATGTACAGCCTATGGGGGTTTCTGAAAATGTTCTAGATCAGCCTATTATTACTGATGCAGATGTACATGATGTACTTGATGAGGAAAGGGCTGAAAATGAGTAGGCTAGAGGTATGCCAAAATGGCTGGTGCACACTTTGCGTGACAGTAAATTGGATGCACCTTTGTCTAGTCGTACTCGTTTAGGCTCTCGCCATGCATCTTATGCATCAGATTGTTATGCTTTGGCTGTGTCTAGCTTACATGATGTTGAGGAGCCTCTGACTTTTGATGAAGCACAAAATTCAGAAAATTGGATGGCTTCCATGCAATCAGAATATGATGCACTTATAGAAAATGACACATGGACTTTATGTGATTTGCCTCCTGGCAAAAAGGCCATTGGTACGAAGTGGGTTTACAAGTTGAAATGCAAGCCGGATGGTGAGATCGATCGCCATAAGGCTCGACTTGTTGCAAAGGGTTATGCACAGCAAAAAGGCATAGATTATGAAGAGACTTTTGCTCCCACTTGTCGTATGACTACTGTGCGTTTTCTATGTGTATTGGCAGCTCATTTTGGTTGGGATGTACATCAATCAGACATTGTTACTGCTTTCTTGAATGGTGACATATTTGAGGAAGTTTATGTAACGCAGCCTCGCGGTTTTGTCATAAAAGGACAAGAGGACAAAGTGTGCAAATGTAACAAGGCTTTGTATGGGTTTAAGCAATCTCCTCGTGCTTGGTATGAGAAAGCTGACACTCATTTGGTCAAACAAGGCTTTCGTAATAGTCCAACAGAAAGCACATTGTATGTAAAGCGTGAGGGTGATGTACTTCTCATTGTGGTTCTTTATGTTGATGATTTGCTGATCACTGGACCAAATGAGAGACATATTGCTGAATTTAAGGCTGATTTGAATGCTACTTTCAAGATGAAAGATTTGGGGCTGTTGCATCATTATTTGGGTATACAGTTTAAGCAGTGTGATGGTGGTATTGCCTTGTGTCAGAAAAGTTACATAGAGACATTGCTATGTAAGTTTGGACTTGAGGATTGCAAACCTATTGCCACTCCCATGGAAACAGGTTTGAATTTGAGTCTACATGATTCTGGTGATCCTGCTGATGTAACTCTTTACCAAACTGCTGTTGGGTGCCTCATTTATGTATGCAACACGAGGCCGGATATTCAGTTTGCAGTCTCACAGGTCAGCAGATTTATGCATAGCCCAGGGTCTAAGCATTGGCAGGCTGTCAAGAGGATTTTCCGCTACCTTAGTGACACTTTACATCTTGGCTTGTTTTATCCCAAGGGGGGATCGTTGCCGCCAGACCTACATGCTTTTTCGGACTCAGATTGGGCTGGTTGTTTTGACACGCGAGTGTCCACAAGTGGTTTTTGTTTCATGCTTGGTAGTTCATGTATATCATGGTTGAGCAAGAAGTAACCTACTGTGGCCACTTCGAGTGGTGAGGCTGAGTACAGGGCAGTCTTCACAGCTACGGTTGACTGTGTATGGCTCAGACGCCTTATGGCTGATTTGGGTGTTGGACAGGACATTGCCAACACTATCTACACTGATAGTCAGAGCGCATTGGCAGTTGCGAGGAACCCAATTTTTCATGCTCGCACAAAGCACATTGAGGTGCATTACCACTATGTCAGGGAGAGGCTCTCAATAGGAGAGATCAGCTTGGCTTATGTGCCAACACAGGACAACCTTGCAGATCTTTTCACAAAGGCATTGTCTCGTGAGAAGCTTGAAGCTTTCCGCAAAGCTTTGGGCTTACTCCCCTTTGTGGACTGATCCTGTCCTCAGGGCATGGCACTTCCCTTTACTCATGTGCCAGCTCTCGTTCACCGCATCACTTTAGGGGGGATTTGTTACCATATATATGTGGTAGTGATGTGTGTGAATACACTAGGACCGCCGGGGCATTTTTTCCCTCTTTAGGAGGTTTTTTCCCCCGTGCATTGTATATACGTCCATCACTCAAGGGCTATCTATCTTTCCATTGCCCACTAAGTAAAACACTCTCTATTGTGTGCCTTGAGCTTCCTTCGTCTTCTCCAAGCTGTGTGTGTTTCTCTGCAACCCTAATTCCAACAACTATATAAGCAACCTAGGGCTAGCACTATCTGGTAACAGAAGAAGGAGAGCAACAGGCACCTAGTGCAGCAGGCCCTCTGGAGAACCTTCTTAGCAAGAACAACCCCCCCATAGCCTAGCATTTTCAACAACAAACTCCAGCGTTTTTCAGCCCTTGCGCTTGGCGTCTATCAGCCCTGCAATTGGCGATTCTGCGGCAGCAATACAGCCAGCAGTATAGCGTTTTTCAGCAGCGATTCCACAACAGTTTTACAGTGTTTTCATCAGCAGCATACCAGCTTTTTGCATCAGCAAATTCAGCGGTTGAAGCCTAGCAGATTCAACGTTTTTCATAGACAGCAGCCAACGTTTTTAAACAACAGACTTCAGCGACTCCAGTAAAGGAACAGTAGCAGATCAGCACCGTCGTCCTCAGCATAGCAGTACTTAGATTCATTGCAGATTTCAGCCCCTTAGCATTCTCAGATTCAGCCCGTCTCGTCGTCGTCCTCATCGTCGTCGAGTCCAAAGCATTGCAGAGATTTGTGCAATAGCATAGACCACTCTCGCCATCGAGAGTGGGGCCCTTGGAGGAGGGTTTGACAACTTCTCGATGTCGTATTCTCTTCTCTCTCTATCTCTCAGTCTCAGCACTAGTGTCTATTCATTTTATTTGTGATCACTTGCACTCTCTCATTAAAGAACGGAAGGCTCTCCCTTCCCTAAGAAAAAGGAACTTTTAGCACAGTTCGGAGCACTCATCTTGAGCAAAGTTCAACATTCACTTCCGCTGCATCTTACATTGGTATTAGAGCTTTGGCAGTGTTCTGTATCACTCAAGGAAAGAACCACAAGAACCACATAATTTTTTTTGCTTGTTGCGATCGCACGTAACCCAAGACCACTTGGGTGTGTTGATTCCTAATCGTGTTTTTGAAGAGTGACAAGAAACCCAAGAAAGAAGGGCTTGTCCCGCCTCCCCTTGTGCCTCTTTTCACTCATTGAGAGCGGACCGTGCACTTAGCGGCCGGCCAATCGACGTGAGGTGGGGAAAAGCAACCTTGGTGTGAGCGCAAGGCCGCTAAGGGGTGCGCCCGCGGAAAAGAGCAGAACTTGGGTGAAGAGAAGATCCTTCTCTAATACAGATTGCAAGCGAAAGAAGAACCTCAAGAACCTCAAGACCCTCAAGAACCTCAAGAACTCAAGACCCCCAAGAACCCAAGAACCCAAGAACCCAAGACCCACACGAACCCAAGTTCCTTGAGAACTTAAGAACCAAGATAACAGTGTATGGTCATGACCCGAAGCGGAGTGGATATCGCATGCAGGTGGTGAGCATGGGAGTGGCGAAGAAGAGTTTTCCCCACTAGGAGGTTTTCCCGACCCTCCCCCTTTCCCATCTACGCCACGGATTGTACCAAATCCTATGGAGGCTTTGGTCAAGACAATGCTGGACATGGTCGCACAAACAAGAAGCGAACCGTTTGGCGGCCGAAGAAAGACAGGCAGAGCGTGCGGCACAAAGTGAACGACGCATGCAAGAGTTGGTACGACATGTTCTCGCCTCGAAGTCCGAGCCAGCCAAAGATGTTGGTAGTTCATCAAGTGGCGCAAGCCGAGATTCGGACTCCGACAACCCAGTCACAGAGAAGATCTAGTTCAGTAAGTATGATGGTAAGATGGATGCTACGGTTATTTATTCTTGGTTGCATCAATTTAATTCTTATTTTGCGACAACTAAGAAGACAGGAAATAACAAGGTTTTGACGGCAGCTATGTACCTTGCCGGTGATGCCATCAATTGGTACCACGCATTGCAAGAGGCACAGCTAGCCGCACACCTAGAGGAAGCCGACGAATTCATGTCCCTTTCCTTCAGTTGGGCCGATTTCCAAGACAAGCTCAAGGCGCGGTTTATGCCGCCACCTCAGTACCTCGCACGATTGAAGGACAATTGGCGCGGTCTCAAGCAAAATGGTATGCTAGTTATATCTTTCTCTTATCGTGTTTTGCAGCTCGGCACTCAATTACGCAAATCGGATGCGGAGCGCAAGGAGGCATTCCTTTATGGCTTGGACGAGTATATCAAGTATGATGTCGAGGTGCTCGATCCAATCGATCTCAACAAGGCGGTAGCGATTGCTCTCGCACAGGAGATGAAGCACAACAAGGGAAAGCCTAAGGAACACAAGAACCTCTCAGACTTCTCAAAACCCTCAGAATGGTAAGAGCGGTAAGAATGGTAAGAACGGTAACTCTTCTAACCAATCTTCCAATAGTCTCTCAGAAAAGAACTCTTCCAAAGAACCTAAGGGTAAAGCTAATACAATTGCTAAACCTAAGCTCACTCCAGATGAAAAGGTAGCACAAGGAATTTTAGGAGGATACATCACGTCGGAAGAGCAAAGCACTTATTCTAAGGAAGGTCGTTGTTTTCATTGTCACATTAAGGGTCACATAAAAAGAATATGTCCTAAGCTTGACTCTAATGAATCTAAAGAATCCACAGAACCCCCTTCCTCTATCAATGCAATAAATGACAACACGAGTGTGTCTCAAGTTTCTCATGACCCTCCCATTGATGAGTCTCTCATTAAATGTTATGGTCGTATGACGGGGCAACGTTTTGTCATATTGTTTGACCTAAGCAGTATGCATGATGTGATTAGTCCCTCTCTTATTGAGAGAGCCCGCCTAGATAGAGGTTAGTCAGAAATCTCCTCTTGAGGTCTCTAGCTTCGCTCCCGGTATAGACTCTCTCATTACGAAGGAGTGCCTCAATGTGTTGTTTACAATTCAACAAGCTGCTTTCCGTAGAAAATTTTTAGTCTCTCCTTTCTCAGAATGTGATATGATTTTGGGCATTCGATGGTTTCGTGAGCATAACCCTCTCATTGATTGGGCGGAAAATACGTTCACTTTCAATGCCAAAAGTGACTCTCCCATTGTCATTCGTGGAGAGCAAGTTGTTCATTCTCTATCTCTCATTTCTAATGTGCAGGCGAAGATTGAAAGGATTCAGGAGAAGGAGACTCTCAATCTCTTCTTCTCCAAAGCATGACACACAGGATTTGCATGATGATAAGCATGATGAATCAAATGATAATGATACGCATGATGATTTGAATGACAATGACAAGCATGATGATTTGCATGATCAAGATGTGATTTCTCACAAGCATGATGATTTGCACGATAAAGATGATGTGATTGTTCACAAGGATGATGGTTTAGTTGATGCTTTTTCTAGCGAAGCTCACCTCGTTGCAGATTCGATCGATCACAAAGAATTGATCTTGGCTTTCGAGTCGAGGTCCACAGCACCCCCCCAGGCAGATTCAATCAAACACGACGAACCGATCTTGGCTCTCGAGCCTAGGTCCAAAGAACCGTTACAGGAAGTACTATGTGCTCGAATGATTTGTCAGTATGTATTGTTCGAGTGTTTCATTCGTGATCGTTTCTTGTATTTTAGTCAGCGTCTTTATGTGATCCCTTTTCCTAGGCATGACATTGTACGTTGAGCACGTTTTACTCATGAATGAGCACGGATGTATGCGGATTTCTCATGAAAAGATGAAAAGTATGCATTCAAGGAAGTCACATTCCATGTCTCTTCCTTGGCTTGACACATTTTCCAAAAGAGCACAAGAAAGATTGAGCATCAAGCATCGGCATTTCCATTATGGTTTGCCACAGTTGATTGATTTAGATCAGAAAGACAAGATTTGATCTCATTGTTTGCGTGTGTGTGGTGAACGGGTTGGCACTCCGTCTATTTGTTCATCTACATTGCATGCACAGTCTTTAGAAAAGACGAGATTTTTTCCAGAGATTTTTTCCAGTCACTTTACATGGAATGGGTATGTTCATGTTTTTGTGTTGGAAGTGGTTTCAGGAATTTTCAGCCTCGGAGATTCTTGAAGAAGGTAGACGCATGACTCTAGACGAAGTTGAAGCATTGAAGGAGCCTGAGAAGACTTTGTGTCGCTTTCGGCGCGGCCCAAAGAAGCAAGCGTTGCACACCTATATGAAGTTCAAGTATCGCACGACCCACTCATTAGAGTGGGCCGGCGAAGAGTCCTCTCCAGGATTCCGGATGTTGTTGGCGATCTCCCTCGACGCTATACAGTTCGGTACCGGTACCTCACTTTGAAAAGAAGGGGATGTCACGTGACACATCCAACCCTATGTGTTCGTGGACAAGCTACAGCATGACCAGGGTTTAGTTCAGTCAAGTCAGTCTAGAATAGGAAGCGATCTGGCACTTTTGTGAGTCTGTTCGCAGACCGTGCATGTCCAGACACTTGGATTAGATGCATATCCTCCGGTTGCACACATCATGATCATCAACATTCCCATCAGATTCCATCAGGATCATTCTACAGAGCAGAAAACCTATTTTCCCTATTTTTGACATTTTTCACTTATTATTTTAAGTGACTTTTGTTGAGAACTGGGTAGGGCAATTTCACTAAGTAAATATATAAGCAACCTAGGGCTAGCACTATCAGGTAGAAGAAGAAGGATAGCAATAGGCACCCAGTGCAGCAGGCCCTCTGGAGAACCTTCTCAGCAAGAGCAAACCCCCCATAGCTTGGCGTTTTCAGCAACAAACTCCAGCGTTTTTCAGCCCTTGCGCTTGGCGTCTATCAACCCTGCAATTGGCGATTCTGCAGCAGCAATACAGCCAGCAGCATAGCGTTTTTCAGCAGCGATTCCACAGCAGTTTTACAGCGTTTTCAGCAGTAGCATACCAGCGTTTTGCATCAGCAAATTCAGCGGTTGAAGCCTACCAGATTCACCGTTTTTCATAGACCGCAAGCAGCGTTTTTAGACTGCATGACTTCAGCAACTCCAGTAAAGGAACAATAGCAGATCAACACCGTCGTCCTCAGCATAGCAGTACTTAGATTCATTGCAGATTTCAGCCCCTTAGCATTCTCAGATTCAGCCCGTCTCGTCGTCGTCCTCATCGTCGTCGTTATCGTCAGTGAGTTCAAAGCATTGTAGAGATTTGTGCAATCAATAGCATAGACCACTGTCGCCATTGAGAGTGGGGCCCTTGGAGGAGGGTTTGACAACTTCTCGGTGTCGTATTCTCTTCTCTCTCTATCTCTCAGTCTCAGCACCTTCACGCACAATGTCTATTCATTTTGTTTGTGATCACTTGCACTCTCTCATTAAAGAACGGAAGGCTCTCCCTTCCCTAAGAAAAAGGAACCTTGAGCACATTTCGGAGCACTTATCTTGAGCAAAGTTCAACATTCACTTCCGCTGCACCTTACATGTACCAATCGACAGTCACATCACAGGACATCACTTGACATCACAGGACACATCACATTCAAAATTCATTCGGATCTTAGACCATGATTAATCGGGAACGTATTTAGCAATCGCATCTAGATCCAGTTGGGATGTCACAAACGGGAGCGCATAGCAATATAGAGTATACTCGGATAAATAGAATTTATAACTTAATACTGAAGCTAGAGGATATAGATAGAAATGGATGGAGAGAGAGAGAGAGAGAGAGAGAGAGAGAGAGAGAGAGAGAGAGAGAGAGAGAGAGAGAGAGAGTATTGGGGACCAAAAGATGGGCTGGTCCCTCCCGTAATAGTATCTTTATTATTGAGGAGAAGGCTATACAAGCACTTGAACCGAACGTATTACCACGTTCGTTCTAGAATAAGACTTGATGATTCCTGGAAGCCTTGGCTTTCTATTCCTAGGGCAAAACCCCATTCCAAGGAACTTCCATTCCTTATTCAAAATCCTCAAGAATCAAGGTTCTCGCCTCTGGATCTCACCTGTGACCTTCCAGACTCAGGGTATAACATCCCTGCAACTTTCTTCCGGCTCGGTTTCTAGAGTCCTCTTCCTGCTGAGTAACTCTGCTTTCTTGGACACGAAGTCCTTCCCTTGGGAATTTCAACTTCCGGATTACATCTTGAGAGTCTACCACTCTTGGATCCGTGGATCTACTTCCCAAACTCGGGTACGAAACCCTTGGGCTGATTTGGCTCTAGTTCCTCAGAGCGCTTTCTCCTGCAGAGGCTCATGCCTTCCTCTGCTCCTACTCCCTCACTAAAAGGAAGTACACCTGCAAACAAATACTTAGAGATCATAACATGAAAATCGTTACCTTTAGAGTTTCGATGCTCGAAACGCAACTCTGTTCTTGAAAAGCAATTCCCCAGAAGAGATCTCTACATAGAAAATCCTCTCTTCCAATCCTACACACAAAAGAGGTGTGTTCTCGGGTTCCTTCTCGTAAATCAGCCCCATCTATGACGTTTATGGGTTGAAAACAGAGAAAAAACAGCAACTTGTCGCGATGGAAACATGCTCTATAGACACTTCTTCGCGAGGGAACTCGCGCACTGGGTCTTGGCGACATTTGGTACACTTGGGGCAGCCATGGGGCATCACCGGCAACGTCTTCTTTGCGGATGAAATGTGCAGGAGCATCTTCTTCTTGCAAAAATTGATCTCCTCCTCTGAGTGACGGCATGTGATGCTTTTATAGCTCCTGACCACGACACGAATAGCTGAGCGCAGGCTGCTCGCGTAGAGAATGCGGCCGTTTTTTTTAATATTTTTTTTTCACGCTTTTCTGCCAAAAAAAGAGAGAAAAATTGCTGGTTGGTTTAAACTGCTTTATTTAATCATAAGCTGCCCACTTATTAAGAGGGCAGCCGGTCACCTCTAAAAATGGTATAAATCTGTCTAAAAACTCAATAAAACCTTATAAGTTAAAAACAATGCTTTCATAGCACTTCCCAGGCGTCCCTGGATGCAATCACATGCACAGTTGCAATGCAGACATAGACTTCCTCGCGGGAAAGCATCCGCTTTCCCGAAAAGCAATCCCGCTTTCTCAGAAAGCATCCGTTTTTCCTCAAAGTTTCCTCTGAACCCATCTTCATTCAAGTGCTTGCTTTTCCTTGTGCACAATTCTAACACATGTTCGGAATTTCCTCTCGACTATGGATATTCCCTTTGCGATGCACCCGTCACCCACCTTGTGACGCATCAAGAATGCCCATCACCTAGTCCTTTCCTACCGAACTTACGGTACAATCTCCTTCGCGATGCTCTATGTCACCCATCCTATGACGCATCAGAGATGTCCGTTCCCAGATGGTCGAATACTTCTTCCTGATGCTCCCTGTTACCCATCCGACATGACGCATCAGAAGTACCCGTTCCTGGTGGCCTTAGAGATATTCCCGTTCATAATGCTCCCGTCATTACTTTGAACGACGCACTAGGAATACTCTGTACTTGGATCTCTCTAGTGAGAAAAACCCTCTCACTTAAAATTCCAATAATTCATTTAGAATTATTTTTCTTGGTGTTCCAAGCGAGAAAACCCTCTCACTTATAAATCCAATAATTCATTTAGAATTATTTTCTTGTCAGATAAAGCCAATTTAGCAACATCCCTCTCGCTCATAAACAGTTGTCCTCAATTGTAGAGATCCAATTGAACTGTCGGGGAGAAACCGGAAAGATTCCAAATCTTGCTCAATGGTGAGTTGAGCTAGTCCTTTCTCAAAAGAGAACTTTAAAATTAAATTACTTAAAAAGAGGATATCCTTCATCAATCATCAAACTTACGATCCATGTAAGAACTCGTCATTCTCTTCTTTCCAACAAATCGAAAGTTTCCTTCTACGAAAATCTGTTAAGTCAATTCTGTCTTCTCATTCCCGAGAAGAGTTATCCTCCTAAAAGTCAAGCTATGTGTCTGTGCTTGCGCATAACCTTGCGCTATTAGTCCTGAGGATATTAAACCTCTTGTATCCTCCCACATAGGGCATGTCGAGAGTATTAAGCTCATGTGAATCTTCCTGTGGCAGACAAAGTGTGCCATTTTACCAAAGTAAGTTCTTATTCTGAGCCTTTGCTTTGGGTAGGCTAATTGTTCTGATACGAAGATCCCTTGTGCATTGCCGCACGTCTTTCCACGTTTTTTCTCCAGCGGGTTCTTAGCTCCTGCAGTGTTTTCTTTACGTATGCTTGCGTCTATTTCTTGCGAAAATCATCGAGAAATTTTTACTTAGCAAGCATCTAGGACTGCTCGCAAAATCTTAGGCAGATAAAAATTCTAGCCATATCATTCTGTGAACATAAGTTCAAACTCGGCCCACTTAAGGGCGAATCCGTCCCAGATCTCAATGATGTTCTCCCATATGTGGTTAAGGTAATTCTTACCATTTTAAAATGGTTGGCTAGTTTTACTCTTACGAACATAATAGTTCGAATTTATTCTAGCAGCGTGTAAATGCTACTTGACTTGCTCATGGAGAAATATATGCCGCAACCAAAAGTTGCTACTGTAATGGTAAAAGCACATAGCGTACTCAATAATCAACGATGATCAGAAAACCTCTTCTCCGTAGAGAAACTCAAATTTCTTCTACCGAGCATATCTCAAATAGAGATTCTTGTGGAATATCCTTGCGTGGAAAAAGGCGCTCAAGAAGTATAACGAACTCCCGTCCAGTTCCTGAAAAGGAAGTTGGTTCATCTTATTCCATTCAGCAGAAAAAAAATTTGACTGGTAGATGACCCACCTTAGCATAGGTCTGCATCTTCATGTGTTATCCATGTACCCAAAGGTGTACTTTAAAAAGCAAGCCAGTTAGTCTAGTATCAAGAGTGGATACCTCTTCTTTTTTCCTTCCATTGTAGCTGTGTTAGAGTTTTGGTGAACCGGGGAAATTACCTTCCCTTCGTAAGATCCTTAGAGCGAAGACGCTCACCTGACGGTCCCTTGGCTCGATCTTAGAGCAAAACCAGATCATCAAATAAACTAGGATTTCAATCCTTGGAGTCCTCGAGCACAAGCCGTAGTCGTCACTTGTTCCTTCCCTTGTAAAAAGAGTGTTCATTCACTTGTGCGAAAAGCACTACCATGTCTTCCCTGACTGGGTAGGGGGTGTTGGTTCATAAGGTACTCAAGCTTAGTGAAAGCTTTTCTTGGTTGAAATCTCGGAATGGTTCCTTCTTTTCTGCCGTCCTACCCGCAATAGCAAGTAATTTATTGGTGAACTACCGGATACAAGATCAATAGTTGACCTTCCGGATGGTTGAGTAAACCAATCCATCGCATAAAGGAATGTTTCAACTCAATTCTACCCTCATAAACTATTGAGAGTGATTGTTCTGGTTAGACACATGCATATCTCGTGCATAAAAGCAATACGCAGTTTATGAATGCCTCAAAGATTTAACTTTGATGAAAAACCTGCCCTCTCACTTAAAGCTTGAGGGTCTTCTATTCAAGAACTCAAGAGTTAGATTGAATTCCCTTACTCCAAACTTTCTCCGGATAGCAACGTATCCTTCGAGGAGAAATAACAAAAATTCTTTGTTTTTGTGTTCAGTGGTTCCTGTCCCACTGCGGGGATTAGATTCTATGTACACTAAGGTGTACACTTTCAACTTTTATTGCTGACTTCACTATCTGCTGCAAAGTATTTTGCAGATGCGTCTACAAAATTCGGGCAAAAGTCCTTCGTTGAATTTCTTCATCTTTCTTTCCTCAGAGAGGATCAAGAGTGGAGCTACCTTGGCAAGAGTGAACCACTACTTGCTTTGACTCGCTCGTGTTCCTATTGGGCAAACCGATCCCAATCTTCTTGGATGCCTTCCTCAAAGCGTAGAGGAAAAAAATTTGTTAAAATTCAGCCTTGAATTGAATCCAAGTCTTGTTGTAGGTTCCTTGCAGAGCTTTGGTATACCACCAAGTACTTGCAATCCTCTTGAGGTGTTTGGTCCATAGTTAGAGGGAATGGCCATTTTCAGGTCCCCTTTCCCCATTCCCATTCCATTTTTTCGTTCCGGATTCCCGTTCCGTGTTCATGCATGTTGCCGTTCCCCGTTCCCCGTTCCGATTTCCCGTTTCGGATAACTATGGTTTGGTCACATGCCTCATCTTCGACGCTTCTCAGAAATTGCTGTTTGCAAAGGCAACTTCAAACTGTTGAATGAAAGCGGTAGCTATCGGGACATCTTCCCTTCTGTCAAAAGTATCAAACTTGACCAGAGTGTTCTGAGGTCTAAAGACCTTCATATCCTTCCCAAAAAGACGAGTTTCTTGGCTATGGTTCTGAATTGATATTGATGGATATTTTTTGGGTTCTGAAGTATCTTGAGCATTCCGCTTCTCGGATTCTCTAGGTTCTTGAGGATCATGCTCTTGTTGCCTTCTTAGAGAATCCCAAGTCTTGTATCGACTTCTTGCAGAGAGAAAAATTTTACCAACTCTGCGACCTTTTTTCTGCGAGACTTAGTGTTCCGCCTGCTTACTTCTCTCTTGGCTTCTCATGGCTTCTTCCCATATCTTCCCAGAGTAGTCCTCCTTTACAGAGAAAGAGAGGAGACCATGCTCTGATACCACTGTCACAAACGGGAGCGCATAGCAATATAGAATATACTCAGATAATAGAATTTTTCACTTCATACTGAAGCCAGAGGATATAGAGAGAAATAGATAGAGAAAGAGAGAGAGAGATAGAGAGTGAGAGGATCGACATAGTATTGGGGACCAGCCGATGTACTGTGCTGATCCTCTCACTCTCTCTCTCTCTCTCTCTCTCTCTCTTTATGTCTCTCTATGTCCTCTGGCTTCAGTATAAATGATAAATTCTATTTATTCGAGTGCTATGCGCTCCCTTTTGTGACAGGGACCTCATAGATGTCCGATTAACTAATCCTTATTGCAATCATGTCTATCGAGATCTTATCAGACCGAAATGCTGCAATCATTTCGTCTATTAGTTCCTGCACTTAAACAAGTCAAGTACAAATCAGTATCATATTTTCAAGAATTCCAGTTCATAAAGTCATACAACAAAAATTTGTCAGCCCACAGTATCCTTGAAACTCAAAAGAGACATCAGTGACTTTAGTATCAAAAATCGGGGCAATTTGTTGACAAAGGAGTGGAGCGACTCCCCTCTTGTGCATACCCGTTGCCGTCACAAGACGGGCACCACGTGCTTATAGAAAAGAACAGATTGAACGGACTTTTAGTACTTCAATAACAACTAAACTGAAAGAAAGATACGACATGCGACATGGAGTGGCGGAATTCCACCCCAGAGAGTATTGACCCCAAACCTTGGCGCCCCTTTCAGTATTTCTTTATATTGCATCAACACAGTACAAGCCGGTACTCGAGACTCTGCACCTTCTCCAGGAAGCATGCCAAAGAATGAGCCCTTAGCACATATTTAAAGGCCCTTGGCCTACGAAAAGCGGTTTACATGAAAAGGCTTCAAACTCAAAAGCTTCCGGTCCAAAAGCAATGCCAAAAAGCTGCCAGTGTAGATCAAGGAATTCCGTACAACTGCCACGTCAGCAGTCAGCGCAAAACATGGAAATTCGTACAGCCTGCCCCGTTAGCACTGTCAGCGTAATTTTCAGAAATCTGCCACATCATCAATTGCTACGCAAGACTTTCAGTGTGCGTGTGTGGGTCCTGCTTTATTTTAATCCTTTATGTCACTTGGGACCCCATCGGACGGGTTTCCCATAAGTTGGTAGGACTTCTTCTTCTGCTACTTGGTTCTTCTTAGGGTTTAGGCCCCTCGGCCGACATTTGCAAGTTGGCTTCCTTCTTTAGGGCTTTGACACGTCAGCAGTTTGTGACAGCTGCACCAAATTTCGCCCAAGTTGAGTTCGGGGTTCTATTTGGAATAGCCTATGCTAAATCAAATGCTTCAAGGTAAAGGTTCACAATCTGAGGAGTATCTGCCAGGTCCTCCTGCTCCATCCACTTCGCATCCAATGCGAGGTAGTTCTTAAATTTAACCAAGAACCGCCTTATCATTTTACCTTTTACCTTTCTTTCTTTATGTGCCAAAATCTGATTTGGAACGAGTATCTCCTTGTTTTCCTCCACTTCCGGTTGCTCATCTGGCACATCGCCTTTAAAAGGTTTCAAGAGACTCACATGAAAAGCATTGTGAATTCTCCAAGTATCGGGCAACTTCAGTCTAAAGGAGATATCATTTATCTTTTTGGAAATCTGGAAAGGTCCATCGTATCTCATGCTAAGCTTTGGAAAAAGCCGCTCCTCTTTCCCTTTTTCTTTCTCAGGGGTGCCTTCTCAAAACATAAGAGCACCCAATCGTTCTCCTTTAATATCAAATCGCGACGATGTCGATGTCCTACCTTTTTTTGTGTCTTTCTTGAGATTTCTCTAAAGCCTCACGAACCTTGGCAAAAGCTGTGTCCAAGTCCCTCGTGTACTGGTCGGCTTCAAAAATCTTATCTTTTGTGCTAAGGAAGGGTGGAACCTTTGTAGCAAATTCAATAATCTCAAATGGCGCCTTTCCCATCAAAGAGTGAATAGTGTTTTTGTAGGCAAATTACACCAAGGGCAAAAATACTTTTCCCATGTAGTCTTCTGATCCAAAGAAGAAGACTTCAACAAATCCAGTACGATTGAATTTGCAATTTCCGATTTGCCATCTGTCTGTGGGTGTCAATGTTCTTCCAAATAGCCTTCCAAAACAAACTCGTGAATCTGGGGTCTCTGTCGGAGACAATTGTCTCAGGCATGCCATGTAATCTGAAGATCTGGGCCGCAAACAGTCTCGCTAAGTGATCCGGCTTGACTGTCTTCTTCACTAGAATGAAATGAGCTTGCTTGCTAAATTTGTCAATAACAATCCAGATACCATCGTGCCCACTCTGTGTTCTCGGGAGATAAAAAATGAAATCATTGCAATACTTTCCTAGGGGCGGGTGGGTATGGGTAAAGGTTGTATCAATCCCTGTGCTTTATGCCTGTCAAACTTGACCTTCTGGCATACCAAGCAACTGCATACAAAATTGTCCATGTCCTTGAGTTTCGGCCAAAAGAAGCATCTCTCCACACCTTTCAAGCTGGTAGAAATGCCACGGTCACCCGTAAATGGTGGACAGTGACATTCGGTTAGAACCTTTTCCCTTAACGGCTGTGTAACACACAAAATCGTTTTCTTCATCAAGTAGCCATCCCTAACGGAATATCCCGCTACTACCTCCCCATTCCATATCCGAATGAAAATAAGTAGTAGTCTCGGATCTCTATAGGAAGTCCGCAGCAAAATCTCTCAATCTGTTCCTTAAACAAGACCTTCGTAAATGAAGAGGCTGGTAGAAAAGAGTTCCAAAATCTCTTGCAATAAGCGTCCAAAGAATCTCCCTTGGTCATCCGAAGATGATTCCAAGTAGTCCGTATATTTCTTTCGTACTCCCGAGTCAACCAAGAAGAAATAAAAAGCCTTTCAACCATTAACCGGTGCTTCCTTTCTTAGTTTAATAGTGAACCACCATGTTCGAGCATCTCGGAAAGGATTCAAATCGAGTGTCCACCTTCTTTAAATTCTTTTACTTTCTTGATTTTATCTTCGAGGAAGTCATATTGGGTGGCTTTATAAAAATGTTTCTTCTTTGCATAAAACATGTGATCGTTGGAGTTCGAAGTATTTGAGGACGAGTCCTCGGTAGAACTGTCAGAAACTGGGCGAAATCTAGACTTCTTTGCCTTTTTCTTACCCTTTCCGAAGCTTTGCTTTTTTGCTTTGCTTGTCCATGTCTTTCAGCGAGTACTGGTTCTGCTTTTCTGCACTCGTCTGTCTTTTCGGCTTTACTCCCTACCTGAGAGGAGAAGCAATGGCCACACGTCGTCTCGAGTAAATCTTATCAATCTAGTAATCCTTCAGGTGTATCACCAATCTCGGGTCCTTGGAGTACTTAATCAATCTGTTCACACATATGCCAATCTGCAGTTGATGTTTGTACTCCTTTGCTGGCAAACTTGTTCGAATTTTTTTTGTCCAAATCTTCATTCTTTTCTTCAGTTCCGGCTCCGGATCTTCAACTTCCCACTGAGAGGTGTCATCTCTGTTAGATTCTTCACTAAAACCCATGTGTAATCTAGGAATTTTAATTGCTTTATGCCCTATAAGACAGAGCGATGCAGACGAGAGCACGCCCGATGCATGATGTATGAAGGGTGGGAGTGGCTAATAAGTCCGGGGTCGGGCCTGGCTAATTAACGAGTCTTTCCCAAAAGCTGTGCGCGCTATAAAAAGGATCGGATCCTCCGTAGAAGAAGAATCTTTCTGCACTCTGATACCACTGTAACAAACTTGGACACTCCAAGTCAAGCTTCTTCCGCGGCACAATAGAGATTCACTTCAAAATAGTTCACAGTTCACAATTTCGACACGGCCCGACGGAGTTCCGTGCCTAAAGATATTGGCCCCAAAGACTGGTGCCCCTTTTGGTATTTCTTTTTCTATTTATCTGTGTTCAAAGTACAAGAGAGAGGGAGGGTTCTCTCTCTGACTCTTCGTCCAGATGCTCTGAGAAGTGAGGCCCTGCCCACCAATTTATAGGTTACAAGGGATGCCCAAAAGCAGAGCCCCAAAATCTGTAAGTGAAAAGCCTTAAAAAATAAAGCAACTTATTCCCAAAAGCTGCCAATTTTTCAGCCAGCGCAAAATCAGTAATTCTGTACGTTATGCCACGTCATCAATTGCGCCAAAAGCTGTTTTTCCGTACGGATGCCACGTCAGCACTGTCTCCGCGTTTTCCGTTGGAAAATCCGGGACTGCCACATCAGCATGGTCTCCGCATTTCAGCCTGCTGCCAGCGAGTGTGGGAATATCTGGGCATGCCACGTCATCGGTTTGTGACATTGTCCCCTAAGTGAGGCGCCCCTTTTGGTACTTCTTTTTATATTAATAATCCAAAGAGTTACAATTGCTATGTAGATGTGGAACCATGCATTGAATCTACTAGAGTACTCCCAAGGCCACACGTTCAAAGGCACCGGGGCTCAAAAGCAACGTGTACAAAAGCTAGGTGCCCAAAAGCATCACTGTAAAAAGAAGAAGATAGTAAAGGCTGCTCAATTGGCAAAGTTGCCCACTTCGTACGTCTTTCAATTACGTGGAATACCTACATCTATTGTTTTTGATAGAGATCCCCTGTTTTCCAAGTTTGTTTGAGAATGTGGATTCTACACTCAAATTCTTGTTGTTGTTTCATCCGCAAACCGATGAAAAGTCGCAGATAACCAATTGAATGATTTTGGATTTGTTAAGATGTCATATCTCTAAAAAAGATAAGTTTCAGTGGGAGCTGTATTTGCCATTGGTGAAGTTTGCTTACAAGTTCAATACTGTTCATACATCGACAAGAAAGACACCATTTGATTGTTGAGGGCGGCAAAAAGGTTTCCCTATTTTGTGCATAGGGACAAAAATCAAGATTTTTTAGGTAGTTCATTTTGTACATGATCTTGAGATTGCTTGTCCTAAGGTTAAGGATTCTTCGCAGAAGTCTCAAGAATGACACAAGAAAGCAGCTAACAAACATCGCCACGACTTGTAGTTGAAGGAAGAGGATTGGGTGGTTCTTTCGTTTGAGAAGGCACACCTCAGGAAAATGAAGGATAAGGAGAAGCTTTTTCCAAAGCAAAGCATGAGATATTACAAGCCCTTCAAGGTTTTTTAAATAGATGAATGATGTATTCTATCGATTGGAGTTGCCAGATACTTGAAATATTGACAATGCATTCCATGTGAGTCTATTGAGACCTTTCAAGGGAGAAACCAAAGGTAGAAGAAACTGAGGGGATTGTTATACTTGAGCAGGTCCTAGTTCACAAGGAAAGGAAAGCGAAGGGTATGCTGGTCCACATGTATTTGGTCAAGCTCAGGCTTTATCTTGTCTTGATGCAAAGTGGACGGAGGAGCAGAAGTTGGGTAGATTCTCCTCAAAGAGAGCTTTACCTTTAGGCTTTTGGCTTAGTAGTTCCCCCCCCCCCCCCCCCCCCCCCCCCCCCCCCAACACACCCACCCACCCACCCACCAACATACAGACGCACATTCACACATACATATGCACAATTACATCCACGCACATACGCATATATTTACACATCATAATTTGATGGAAGGCTTTCTGCAGCGACACCTCATAGAATAGTTGTATAAATCCAACTAATGGCAAGACAACTCTCGTTATCACATTTGATGGCCGAGGCTGGTCCACTGCTAGACGGTGGGGGACAAAAAACAGTAATTTTCAGCTTTGAATACCAGAATTTCAGCGCATAGATAATGTAGATATTAGAGAGAGTAATTAGGAGATTGAGAGACTAAGAGATATAGATGGGGTCAGGAGATGGAGAGGCGGAGTTCCTCCCCTACGTGGTACTAGCCCTTGAATAGGCGCCTCTTTTTTGTTATTTCTTTTATTTATGTAAAGAGTTACAATACAATGCTTATGAGAGATAGCGACTTGTTTTTGAGAGAGAGAGAGAGAGAGAGAGAGAGAGAGAGAGAGAGAGAGAGAGAGAGAGAGAGAGAGAGAGTAGTCATCTTTACAATTGGCTAAAACAGCCCTTTAACTCGTCTGTCCTTTTAGGGTTGGCCCCGACCTGAGAGAAGAATCAAATGGCATTTCGCCATCTCGCGTGAATCTCATTTTTTTTCCTTGAGAGAAAGATCCTTCCATTAGTTAATAAAACTGCCCATAGGGCTACAACCACCTCTACTAGAGAGGGCTACATAAAAAACAAGGGGAGACTCTCCCAATGAGAAAACAAAATATGTACAATGGGGGCTAAATCACGAGATGGGAGACCGAAAGAGCCACACAGGTGGACGGTAGTGCCATCTGGGTGCTAGAGTTGAAGGAAAGCCTCTCCTCGCTCTCGCATGCGGTTGGAGCTGCCTTGGAGTTTCTTGAACTGACCCCTGAGAGAGTGAACCAGCTCCAACCAAAAATCACAAACAATCTCTACCGGTGGAATAGGGCGAGCCTGGAAGATGCGGAAGCAGTCGGCCCGCCAAATGATCCAGAGTGTCAAGTTACGAACAAGCTCCCAACACACCTCTCTCTCATTGCGCCACTCCTGGGCGGTGAGTGCTGTGGTTAGCTGAAGTGTAGGTTGACCCCCCTGGATCACTATCATCCTGTTGGTGGAAGCCAACTCAAAATGGAACGCAGGGCCCGTGAGAGTGGACCAGGCCCGGACACCCCAAGTGTACTGTCCAGTTGTGGAAAGAGCCGGCATCAGCCGAAGAACCCGAAGCCAAACGTGCTGTGCCATGGGCAGTCCCACGGACAGTGCCACTCCAAAAGGATGGCCACAAGCTGCACGGGCTGCCAAAAAGCCACTGTGTACTAGCTAGCTCCCAGTTGCTGTAGCTTTGTGTGCAACTAGCCACTGGAACCAAGTGACTCTCCTCGGCTGTCTGGAGTCCCACAACCGCTTCCAGAAGCCTGACAAGAACTCATCTGTGAGACCCTCCTCCTGCCAATGAAGTGCTGCAGCAGGACGAGCCTCTCTCCATGCTGTTAGTATGTCGCGCCCGAGTTGAACTATGTACTGAAACAAGGGGATCCCACGGTGATCGGATGAGGAGAAGGGGTCTCTCCAGAACCACTCTCCAGGGTCCCAATGTACTTGTGCAAGAGGGCAACTCTCTAAAGCCCAAAGCTGCCAGTGGCCTGTCTCAAGTTTTGTTGGGTCAGGATCTATGACAATGGCCTGTCTCAAGTTCTGCTGGGTCAAGATCTACGACAAAGGTACTCCCACAGATGCCCAAAACTTGTATACTGTGAAAGCAACACTGTAACCTGTGGAGCCTCTATTGAGACTCTGTGAAGGCGACCCTCTCCCTAAAGAACATGTGGGGTATGTACCCCGAGCAAGCACCAACTACAATGAGGACCTCCAATTACGTGAAGGCCCCTATCCATCTTTTTTTTTTTCCGAGAAAAAGATTCTTCTATTAGTTAGTCCCTCGAGCTGTCCTTTGAGAGTGTGGATCAGTTCTAGCCAAAAATCGCGAACAGTCTCTGCTGGTGGCACAGGGCGAGCCTCAAAGATGCGGAAGCAACGAGCCCGCCAGATGAACCAGAGTGTTAGGCCACTGATGAGCTCCCAACACTCCTCTCTCTCAAAGCACCACTCCTGTGGAGTAAGCTCTGTAGTATCAGGCTTGAGTGTAGGTCGCCCCTCCTGCATCACTATCATCCTGCTGGTGGAAGATAGCTCAAATTGAAGTGCCGGGCCCGTGAGGGTGGACGAAGCAGCTGCTCCTTAAGTGTACTGCCGAGCAATGGAGAGAGCAGGCATCAGCCGAAGAACTCGTAGCCACACCTGCTGGGCTGAGGGACAGTCCCAAGACACTGACGCTGACTCTCCACAAGATGGTCACAAGCTGCACATGCGGCCGAGAGACCACTATGCACTAGCCAGCTCCCAACTGCTGTAGCTCTGTGTGGGACCAACCACTGAAACAAGGTGACTCGCCTCGGCTGTCTGGAGTCCCACAACCTCTCCCAAAATGCTGTCAAGAACTCAGCTGTGAGGCCCTCCTCCTCCCAATGGGGTGCTGCAGCGGGGTGGGCCTCTCTCTGTGCTGCTAGTATATGACGTCCCATTCGAACAGTGTACTGAAAGAACGGGACTCCTGGGTGGTCTGCAGAAGAGAAGGGGTCCCTCCATAGCCACTCACCAGGATCCCACTGTACTCATGCCAGTGGACAACACTCCCAAGCCCACAGCCTCCAGTGTCAAGTCTCAAGAGCTACTGGGTCAGGATCTATGACACAAGTCCTCCCACAGATGCCCTCTACTCGGATCCTCTGAAAACAGCACTCTGCCACCTACGCGGCCTCTACTGCAACTCGTTGAAGGCGTCCCCCACCCTGAAGCTCGAAAAAAAGGGATGGAACAGTCTCTGAGCAGGCCCTGACTGAGATGAGAACCTCCAGCTGTGTGAAGGCTCCCATCCACCTGGGTGCTACTGGCTCGAGAGGCGTGAGCCACTCAGCTGGAACTGACTCTGAGATGTCTTGGCACATGCTCTGCACCCCTCTCATGCCCTGTAGCTGGAAACCCTGTACCTCCTCTGACAAACCTGTGAACTCTAACCAGTCACCTAGAGAGCGCGTTGGGCCCACTGCCATGGGACCCTAGGAAACATGAGGCCGACTACCAACCAAGTGGCCTCTCTGCGTGCTAACCATGGGGTTCCAGACAAGGGGCTGCCGTAGGCGCTCCTCCGTGCAAGTAGGTTGTCTCTGCTCCAGGCCTCGCTGCAAGATCTCCCAAGATCGAAGCAGGCTCACAGCGAAGCGGTCCTCCAGTCTCTTGCTCAAACCAACTCTGCGCATCTCTGTAAAGATCCATCTGGTCGAAGGTTGCCAAGGGCCTCCTGCCTGAGGCACCCTAGCACGAAGCCATTGTAGCAAGAACTCCTTCTAGGGCTCCTCACCTGGAAGAAGTCCTCTGACGATGAACTTCCCAAGAAGGGCTCTGCTTTGCTGTGCTGGATCAATGATCCCAAGCCCTCCCTGTGAACAAGGAAGAGTGATGACCTGCCAAGCCACCTTGGCTCGGGCTATCTGAGTGTCACGTCCTGACAAAAGGAAGTTCTTGATCAGCCTCTCTACCTGGCTGATACAAGAACTCGAGAAGATCCAGCAAGAAGTGATGTACCACATAGTCGCCAACAACACCTAGTTGGCAACTACTACTCTGCCAGCCAAAGAAAGTCGTGCTGAGCTCCAGTGTAACAACTTTCTCCTGATAGACAGGAGAAGGAGAGCAATCTGCTGCTCAGGAGACAAGTCCAAACCCACCTGACAGCCCAAGTAGCGAACTGCAGTCCCTGGGGGAATCCACCTAAAACCCTCTCCTGGCATCCAATCGGGCACAGGAGCACTACCAACCGAGAAAGCCATTGTCTTTCTTCAGTTGATCAGTGCGCCCGATGCACAACAGAATGTCTCCAGAGCCTGCTCACACCTGTGAAGGTTGGTTTCCTGGCCATCTAAGTACAAGGTTGAGTCGTCGGCAAACTCAGTGTCCAATAGCTCATCTCCCCGAATAGGGAGTGCTAAGCCGTGTAGACCAACCTGCTGCGACACCGAAAACCTGCTCATCGCCTCCGCATAGCACAGAAAGAGTAATGGAGCAAGAGGATAGCCCTGTCTGACCGAGCCTGTAAGCATGAAGCGATCACCTCTACCTCCTGCCAAAAGTACCTGGCTATGAGCTTGTCTGTACAAAGCTGACACCCCTCTGATCCAAGCATCTGAGAAGCCCATCCTGCGTAGAGTGCCCTCTAGAAAGTCCCAGTCAACTCTGTCGTATGCCTTCTCAAAGTCGAGATGAAGAATCACAAGGTCCTCATCACCACGGAGTCGTGCCAGGGCAGAAGCCTCCCAAAAAGTAAAGATGTCAAGGATACTGCGTTCCTTGACAAAACCTGTCTGAGTCCCATGTATAAGGCTCTCTAGAAGTGGCTGAATCCTCAAACTTAGAGCCTTGGCAAGAATTTTGTAGGCTGAGTTGAGGATGGTGATGGGGCGCCACTGTCGAATCTCATCCAAGGAGCCACCCTCCTTGGAAATGAGGTAGATCAGGCCCTCACTTATGCTGTCAGGCATCACTCCTGTGTGCAAAATGTACTGAAAAGCCTATAGAGATCTGGACCAAGCAGGTCCCAGTACTCCAAGAAAAAATTGGGAGTCAACCCATCTTCACCTGGACAACTACCACGGGGAAGGGCCCTAAGAGCTGTGTCCACCTCCTCAAGCTGGAGTGGCAGCTCAAGCCTCTGACGCATCTCCTCAGTCACAAGACAAGGCATCTGTGCCCAAACCTGCTCCCTGCATGCATCCTGGCGCGCTAACTGGGACTCTGCAGACAGTAACTCACAGTAAAAGTCAGTAGCAACTGCACGCATATCCTCGGGCTCAGAAGCAACTGACCCGTCAGGCCTCCTCAACTGACTGACCTTGGCATGCGAGTGTCGAGGTCCCACTGCCTCAAAGAAAGCACCAGTCACTCTGCCACCCACCTGGGTCCACTGAGATGCCTGTCGGTGAAAAGCAAACTCATGACGCCTCTCCTCTGTGCTAGCAAGCTCTTGTCGAGCCTGCTGTAACTGCTTCTCCAACCAAGGACTGTCTGGATGCTGCTCCTGCATCCTCTGTAGCGAAGCAATGCCCCGTCTGAGACGCTGCTCCTCCTCTCTCACGGCAGCCCGGCGAGCCATAGACACCTGGAGAAAAAAGCGGCTAATCTGGGCTAGGCTTGAGGCCACTCTGTCAGCAGGAGACTCTTGCCTGTCCAAGGTCTCTGTCCACAGAGCCTCTACCCGCTCTCTGAGTGCTGAGTCCAACAAGACTCTCTCTGGGATGCGAAGCATCGTGCTCCCACTCCTCTGCCTGTCTGCCACTGTGAGGATCACTGGTGCATGGTCCGAGAAGGAGGTCCCTGCCAGAATGCCCACTGTCCCTTCCAAGTCACTGAAATGGTCACTAGTGTAGAAGCGATCTATCCACGATAGATTCACTCCTTCACTCTGCGGTCCGATCGAGAGAAGGCAAGGCTGTCTGGGGGCCTCACAAAACCAGTGTGCTGCCAAGCATCCGAAACCCTCAGAGTCATACAAAACCTCTCCCAAGCTGCCAGCTCAACTCCATGTACTGCAGCATGACTGCCACCAATCTTGTCAGAAGGGTCCTCCAACATGTTGAAGTCCCCTCCTATGCACCAGTGTTCTGCCTGCGGCAGAGACTCAACTATCTGAGACCAAAACTCTGCACGAGCACTCGCCACATTGGACGCATAGATGATCAGGAAACCCACTAGGCCACCCTGAACCTGCATAGTAATCCACTGAGCCCTGCTTGGCACAATAATCCCTCTGCCCACCCTGTTGCAAAGAGTCCGCAATAGTCATACATACCCCACCTTGGATGCCTCCAGGTCCAAAAGCAACTGACCAGAAAGTATCATATCGTCCACGCAAGAGTTGACCACAACGTCTAATGCGGCTCTCACACAGATGGTGCTCCTGAAGCATAAGGAGATCAATCTCTCCTCCCACAAGGCACCGCTGACGCTGAAATTGGGGCCCACCTAGTCCCTGCACGTTCCATGAGACGATCCTCATGGGGAGCGAGAGAGAACAGATGCTGCCGCAGCAACTAGACGGGCTATCTTCGAGGCGGGCTTGGATGGGGAGTAATCCGCATCCCAGCGTCCTCTAGATAGGCGTGACTGCATCGAGTGCCTAGCCCAAGCCCAAGTAGAGCGAGCTGTACGTAAAGCAACCTCCTCTGTCCAGGAGTCCTCATGAATGTATACATAGCATGGCAAGCACTGTGTATCGGAAAAGAAGTAAACCACAATGTGTCTACATCTTGCTGAATCTGGAGGTGTCACCGCAAACTTGGCCAATGGCCACAAAGTCTGGAGCATGTCTGTAATTCCTAGTTCTCCCATGTGGTGACAGAACTCAAGAACCTAAGTGTGCAACCATCCCAACACTGAGTCGAGAGTCCACTTTGTCTGGTCTCTGCCGCAAAGGGGGAAGGAGAAGGCAATTGCTGAGTCCAAGGCCTTTGTCCCCAGAGCGGCAAGGAACAAAACATGGACCCTGAAGCAGTCTGCCTCATGGTCTGCTGAGGGGTCGCCAAGAAAACGAGTGAAGCCGTAGTTAAAGAAGTCCCATCGGCGCCGGATGTCAATGCTCGTCAGACCCCGAGGGATAGCTGCAAGGGAAGATGTCTGTATCTGCAGAGGGGGACGCGAGAAGGGCTATCCCTCTCTCGCTAAGCGACTCGTGGCAAAGGCGTTGCCAAGATATCTCCTAGCCGCCGGAGAAGGCCCTGCCCCCTGGGTCGACTGTGGAACTGAAGCAGGAGGGGGGGGAGAAGGAGCTGGGGGGAGCGGTGGAGAAGAGGGGCAGGAGGGAACGATAGAGGTAGAGGGGCGAGGGGGAGAGGCGGCGGGGGGGAGGGTGAGGAAGAGGGGGGGAACTTTGGGGGGGGAGGGGCTGCCGAAGGTGAAGCTGAGGCGGGGCCCCTATCCATCTTAAAGCTGTTTCCTCTAGAGAGGTGAGCCAATTTGTTGGTAAAGCCTCTGCGATATTTGTACACATGCTCTGCACCCCCTCATACCTCGTAGCTGGATGCTCTGAACCTCCACGGACAATCCTGAAAATTGAAGCAAGTCGCCAAGAGTGTGGACTGAACCCTCTGCCATGGGACCCCAAGAAACATGAGGCCTACTACCAACTAGGTGGCCTCTTTGAGTACTAACCAAGGGGTTCGAAACAAGGGGCTGTCTCAAGCGCTCCTCTGTGCAAGTGGGCTGATGCTGCTCTAGGCCACTGCTCAACTGCTCCCAAGATCTGAGCATGCTCATAGCAAAACGATCCTCCAACCTCCTGCTCAGAACAACTCTGCGCATGTCTGTAAAAATCCACGTGATGGAAGGGCTCGGAGGGCCTCCGACATGAGGCACTCGAGCTCGAAGCTGGTGAAGCAACAACTCCTTCCAGGGCTCCTCCCTTGGAAGCAGTCCTCTCGCCACAAACCTCCCAAGAAGGGCTCTGCTGTGTTGTGCTGGGTCGATGATCCTCACCCCCCCGAGATGCACTATGATCTGATCCCCTTTCTTCTCTGGAATCCTCTGATGAACTTGTATCTTGTTCCCTTAGTTCGTTGGAACCTTCAGATGCGCTACCATCTGATTCTCTTATTGCTATAGAATCCTGTGATGAGCTGTCATGTGGTTCCCCTGATTCATTCTCTTCAATGGAAGACTCTTGCCTTGTTGAGGTGGATACTATCTTTTTCGTAGGGTAAGTCAATGAGTCAAGATGCATTCCAAATCCTTGCTTAGCATGTCCCATAAGTCTGTGAATAGAGTCAGACTTCTGGTTTAGACAATACTCTCGAATCTCTTTTGGCAAACCAGAACAAAACCACTTGATCTGGTCCCTCAAAGTAATCTTTCGAAAGGAAGACAGTGGCGAATAAGTATCCGAAAACCTGTGCCAGTAGTCATCCAATGTATCTTTCTTAGTCATTCTCAAGTGATGCCAAGCCGTGATGACATCTCTTTTATAGTCGTTCGATATCCAAGTTGATGTGAAAATTTTCTTGAATTTTAATGACGTCGCAGGTGCTTCTCTGCGTAACAACATAGTAGACCACCATGTCTGTGGATTTCCTTTTAAGTAAGATGCCGCCCTTCGCACCTTGGAGTGTTCCGTGAGCCAACCTTAACAGAAGGCGATGTCAAGCTGTTGTACAAACTCAAAGGCTCGATAGGTGTCCTGGTAGCTTGAATACTTCTCGAATGTGACTGCCTGATCCCCTTCCTTGAACTTTTTGGTCTTCTTGCTCATCTGTTCACTGTCAGAAGAGGAGAGGATCTCCTCCTCCGAATTGCTAGATGGACTCCCATGCCTTCTAGACTTTTTCAAAAATGTGCCTTTCTTGTCTTTCTGTGCTTCTTTTGCCTTTTCTCATCCTCTAGAAATAGAGGACAACAAATTGTCGGAACTCTTTGAAGACGAAGAAAAATCTGAGTCATCCTTGAAATGAGCATACTTCTTGGATCTGCTTGCCTCCTCAAAACTTAACTTCCGGCCCATAACCGGGGAAATCGACCGATTTCCTCTTTGTCCGAGAGTGCTTCAAGCCTTTTATTATCTGGTTCATCTTCTTTTCAAGAGCTCTGTCGAGCTCTCTGCCAGTAGTCATCCAATGTATCTTTCTTAGTCATTCTCAAGTGATGCCAAGCCGTGATGACATCTCTTTTATAGTCGTCTGATATCCAAGTTGACGTGAAAATTTTCTTGAATTTTAATGACGTCGCCGGTGCTTCTCTGCGTAACAACATAGTAGACCACCATGTCTGTGGATTTCCTTTTAACTAAGACGCCACCCTTCGCACCTGTTGGAATTAGGGTTGCAGAGAAACACACACAGCTTGGAGAAGACGAAGGAAGCTCAAGGCACACAATAGAGAGTGTGTTACTTAGTGTGCAATGGAAAGATAGATAGCCCTAGAGTGATGGGCGTATATACAATGCACGGGGGAAAAAACCTCCTAAAGAGGGAAAAAATGCCCCGGCGGTCCTAGTGTGTTCACACACATCACTACCACATGTATATGGTAACAAATCCCCCCTGGAGTGATGCGGTGAACGAGAGCTGGCACATGAGTAAAGGGAAGTGCCATGCCCTGAGGACAGGATCAGTCCACAAAGGGGAGTAAGCCCAAAGCTTTGCGGAAAGCTTCAAGCTTCTCACGAGACAATGCCTTTGTGAAAAGATCTGCAAGGTTGTCCTGTGTTGGCACATAAGCCAAGCTGATCTCTCCTGCTGAGAGCCTCTCCCTGACATAGTGGTAATGCACCTCAATGTGCTTTGTGCGAGCATGAAAAACTGGGTTCCTCGCAACTGCCAATGCGCTCTGACTGTCAGTGTAGATAGTGTTGGCAGTGTCCTGTCCAACACCCAAGTCAGCCATAAGGCGTCTGAGCCATACACACTCAACCGTAGCTGTGAAGACTGCCCTGTACTCAGCCTCACAACTCGAAGTGGCCACAGTAGGTTGCTTCTTGCTCAACCATGATATACATGAACTGCCAAGCATGAAACAAAAACCACTTGTGGACACTCGCGTGTCAAAACAACCAGCCCAATCTGAGTCCGAAAAAGCATGTAAGTCTGGCGGCAATGATCCCCCCTTGGGATAAAACAAGCCAAGATGTAAAGTGCCACTAAGGTAGCGGAAAATCCTCTTGACAGCCTGCCAATGCTTAGACCCTGGGCTATGCATAAATCTGCTGACCTGCGAGACTGCAAACTGAATATCTGGCCTCGTGTTGCATACATAAATGAGGCAGCCAACAGCAGTTTGGTAAAGAGTGACATCAGCAGGATCGCCAGCATCATGTAGACTCAACTTCAAACCTGTTTCCATGGGAGTGGCAATAGGTTTGCAATCCTCAAGTCCAAACTTACATAGCAATGTCTCTATGTAACTTTTCTGACACAAGGCAATACCACCATCACACTGCTTAAACTGTATACCCAAGTAATGATGCAACAGCCCCAAATCTTTCATCTTGAAAGTAGCATTCAAATCAGCCTTAAATTCAGCAATATGTCTCTCATTTGGTCCAGTGATCAGCAAATCATCAACATAAAGAACCACAATGAGAAATACATCATCCTCACGCTTTACATACAATGTGCTTTCTGTTGGACTGTTACGAAAGCCTCGTTTAACCAAATGAGTGTCAGCTTTCTCATACCAAGCACGAGGAGATTGCTTCAACCCATACAAAGCCTTCTTACATTTGCACACTTTGTCCTCTTGTCCTTTTATGACAAAACCGCGAGGCTGCGTTACATAAACTTCCTCAAATATGTCACCATTCAAGAAAGCAGTAACAATGTCTGATTGATGTACATCCCAACCAAAATGAGCTGCCAATGCACATAGAAAACGCACAGTAGTCATACGACAAGTGGGAGCAAAAGTCTCTTCATAATCTATGCCTTTTTGTTGTGCATAACCCTTTGCAACAAGTCGAGCCTTATGGCGATCGATCTCACCATCCGGCTTGCGTTTCAACTTGTAAACCCACTTCGTACCAATGGCCTTTTTGCCAGGAGGCAAATCACATAAAGTCCATGTGTCATTCTCTATAAGTGCATCATATTCTGATTTCATGGCAGCAATCCAATTTTCTGAATTCTGTGCTTCATCAAAAGACAGAGGCTCCTCAACATCATGTAAACTAGACACAGCCAAAGCATAACAATCTGATGCATAAGATGCATGGCGAGAGCCTGAACGAGTACGACTAGATAAAGGTGCATCCAATTTACTGTCACGCAAAGTGTGCACCAGCCATTTTGGCATACCTCTAGCCTGCTCATTTTCAGCCCTTTCCTCATCAAGTACATCATGTACATCTGCATCAGTAATAGGCTGTTCTAAAACATTTTCAGAAACCCCCATAGGCTGTACATTTGTCTCATTGGAACTTACATTCGTATTTCCACCACTGAAAAGAGGCAACAAAGTGTCATAAATGTCCTGTGAGCTTACATTACTGTCTCTAGTACATGACAGCAAGGGTTGAACAGAATCTTCCACAAACACTACATCCCGTGAAACCAAAATACGTTTTGTTTGCGGGTGATACAACCTGTAACCTTTGCTTTCAGCACTATAACCAACAAAAATACATTTGACAGCCTTATCATCCAATTTTCTGCGCTGCACTTGTGGCACCAAAGCATATGCCAAACAGCCAAAAACACGCATGTGCTCAATAGAAGGTTTTCTATCATGCCATGCTTCATATGGAGTAATAGACTGCAAAGCTTTCGTAGGACACCTGTTAAGTACATAAGTGGCACACATGATGGCCTCAAGCCAAAAAGAATGCGGCAAAGCTTGACTTTTGACCATACATCGTGCCATTTCCGTTAGTGACCTGTTTTTCCTCTCAGCAACACCATTTTGCTGAGGTGTATAAGGCACTGTACATTGGTGTTTTATCCCACGACTAGCCAGAAATGCATTAAATTCATGAGACATATACTCCCCCCCTCGATCGGAACGGAGGGTGCCCATAGTACATTTTGAGACATTTTCAGCCATAGCCAAAAATTGTTTGAAGCACATAAAAACTTCGGACTTCGCTTTAAGCGGAAATACCCACGCATGCCTGGAGTAATCATCAATGAAAGTCACGAAGTACAGGTAATTGCCCAAGGACGGAGTTTGCATGGGCCCACAAACGTCACTATGCACAAGCTGCAACCTGCATGTGGCCCTAACTGAACCATCCTTTGGAAACTTAGAACGCTGCATTTTACCCAGAATACAGCCTTCACAAACATGTTTGATAGGTGCTTCAAGAGGCGGCAAAGAAGCAACCATATCAGATTTCTGCAAACGCAGCAAACTGGCAAAATTCAGATGACCAAAACGTGCATGCCAAAGTTTTGCATCTGAAATAGCCCTTGAATCTGCAACAGCATTTGCAAAATTTTGTCCACACTTGTCATACAAAGTGAGCTTATACAGCCCACGGCACAAAAGCCCAGATGCAACAATTTCATCACCAAAACTGAGATCATGAACTGTACATCTGTCATCCACAAATTTGACTACAAGTTCAAGTCTAGCAAGTGCGGATACAGACAATAGATTCTTCTTGATCCCAGGTACATAAAGTGCATCAACAAGTGTGAAGGAACTGCCATTAGCAGCAGTGAGCACAATCTTTCCAACTCCCTGAACTGGATAAGAGGCGTTGTTGGCACAAGTGACTGAATTCCCATGAGGGACAGACTCGAGAGAGGTAAACAATTCACGATGTGAGGTAATGTGCTTTGTAGCACCACTGTCGAAATACCACACATGTGAATCTGCAGCAACTGACAAGCATGCATCATGGACAGCAGGATTGTAAGTGCACTCTGCACTAAAAGCCCATTCTGCATCAACATCAGCATCACAATCTCCTTTCACAGAAGACTCAACAATGGCTGCATTTGTAGTGGAACCAGCATTTGCAGTGGAACCACCCTCTTTCTTCTTAGCCTCTTTGGCCTTCAACTTAGGACACGACTTGATCAAGTGATCATTGGCTTTACAATAATGGCAACGCATCTTCTTTTTGCCCTTATCACCAGAATTGCCAGACGAAGTGCTGCCAGCAGAAGCATTAGGAACAGAATTTTTGCCACTCGCAGCAGAACCATAAGAAGTGGCTGCATTACTGTTACCACCCTTTCTTTGAGAAGCAATAAAAGCCTGTTCAACTGCACGCTGCCTAGTCCTGTTTTTTCTAGAAAGTGACTCTTGCAACAGCAATGTGCATAATGCATCAAACTTGACAACTTCAGGATTTCCTTGGGTCATCAGTCTCCAAGTACTAGCAAAAGTCTGGTAGGAATCTGGTAAGGCATCAAGAACAGTCTGCACAAGGGAACTGTCAGAAATGACTTCACCTGCAGAAATGAGTTGCTCATTGATATCCTTGACACTAGCAAGGAAAGTGTCCATATCATCTTCCTCATGCATAATCTTCGACTCTAGCTCTTTACGCAGCAAAGCAATTTTAGCCTCATTGCGGCTTGCATAAAGACCTGCTAGAATATCCCAAGCCTGTTTTGCAGATTTTGCTGAACGGATGTGAGGAATAATGGTGCGCTTCACAGACAACGCAATCAATGCATGAGCCTGCGCATCCTTAACATCCCAACGAGCTTGTTCTGCTGTAGGCAAAACAACTCTAACAGCTGCAATCCTTGCAGCAAGACCTGCAACATCCTCAATATCGCCTACATCTTCAGAACCAGGACGTACATCAATGCCCTGCACAATGTTCCAGACACCTTTTGACACAAGAACGTGTTGCATCATATAAGCCCACATAGGGTAGTTGTCCCCATCCAACCTGTCCTCAGCAGCAAACATCTTGAACACATCTGTGTTGTTGTTGTCAGCCATGGTAAATGCTGCACCTGATGTGAAAACTGCCCGAAAATAGGAGAAATGGAGCGGGAACAACTTGTGCTATATAGCACAAACCGTAGAAGACTATAAGGCACCTGTTATGCAGAAAACGGCACTGACAGAAAATCTGCACAAAATGACGAAATAGCCTGTGCAGTACTGCCCGTAGTGGAAACGGAGGCCGAAATGAGCCCAAATCAAAATTCTGAGCAGACCGAGCTCTTCGAGCTCGCCCAAAATATTTGTCGACCTGCGAACGCTCGCCAAAGCTCACTGAAATCGGAGAAAGTGAGCAGGCGTGTGCTGGAGCAGCTGGCGACTAAGCCCGGGAGGACGTGACCTGCTCTGATACCAATTGTTGGAATTAGGGTTGCAGAGAAACACACACAGCTTGGAGAAGACGAAGGAAGCTCAAGGCACACAATAGAGAGTGTGTTACTTAGTGTGCAATGGAAAGATAGATAGCCCTAGAGTGATGGGCGTATATACAATGCACGGGGGAAAAAACCTCCTAAAGAGGGAAAAAATGCCCCGGCGGTCCTAGTGTGTTCACACACATCACTACCACATGTATATGGTAACAGCACCTTGGAGTGTTTCGTGAACCAACCTCAACGGAAGGCGATGTCAAGCTGTTGTACAAACTCAAGGGCTAGATAAGTGTCCTGGTAGCTTGAAAACGTCTCGAATGTGACGGCATGATCCCCTTCCTTGAACTTTTTGGTCTTCTTGCTCATCTCTTCACTGTCAGAAGAGGAGAGGATCTCTTCCTGCGAACTACTAGATGGACTCCCATGCCTTCTAGACTTTTTCAAAAATGTGCCTTTCTTGTCTTTCTGTGCTTCTTTTGCCTTTTCTCATCCTCTGGAAATAGAGGACGACAAATTGTCGGAACTCTTTGAAGACGAATAAAAATCTGAGTCATTCTTGAAACGAGCATACTTCTTGGATCTGCTGGCCACCTCAAAACTCAACTTCCTGCCCAAATAATCGGGAAAATCCATCGATTTCCTCTTTGTCTGAGAGTGCTTCAAGCCTTTTATTATCTGGTTCATCTTCTTTTCAAGAGCTCTGTCTAGCTCTTTCTGTGAGTACAACTTCCTCTACTTTTCACTTGTCTGCCCTCTTAGCCTGGCCCCGACGTGAGAGGAGAATCAATGGCATGTCCCCATCTTGCATGAATCTCATTTTTTTTTCCCCCGATTGAAAGATCCTTCCATTAGTTAATAAACTGCCGATAGGGCTACAACCACCTCTACTGGAGAGGGCTACATCAAAAACGAGGAGAGACTCTCCCAGTGAGAAAACAAAATATGTACATTGGGGGTTAAATCACGAGATGGGAGGAGGAAAGAGCCACACAGGTGGACGGTAGTGCCATCTGGGTGCTAGAGTCGAAGGAAAGTCTCTGCGCTTTCGCATGCGGTTGGAGCTGCCCTGGAGTTTCTCGAGCTGACCCCTGAGAGAGTGAATCAGCTCCAACCAAAAAGCATGAACAGTCTTTGCTGGTGGAATAGATGCGGAAGCAGCGGGCCCGCCAAATGAACCAAAGTGTCAAGCCACGGACGAGCTCCCAACACACCTCTCTCTCACTACACCACTCTTGGGGGGTATGTGTTGTGGTTAGCTGAAATGTAGGTCTACCCCCTTGGATCACTAGCATCCTGTTGGTGGAAGCGAACTCAAAATGGAGCGCAGGGCTCGTGAGAGTGGACCAGGCTCCGACACCCCAAGTGTACTGGCGAGTTGTGGAAAGAGCCGACATCAGCCAAAGAACCCGAAGCCAAACTTGTTGTGCCATGGGACAGTTCCCACGCTATAAGACATTTTGGTCAGTTGCATTTGGACTTGGTGGGTATCCAAGGAGGGGTATGCATGACTATTGCAGACTCATGGCATCAGGCCATTGTGGGCAGAGATATTATTTTTCCAGGCAGGGCTCAATTGATTACTATGCAGGTTCAGGGCTACCTCATGGGCTTCCTAAACATATATGCACCCAATGTGGCAAGTGCGAGAGCAGAGTTTTAATCTCATATTGTAGAGTGTCTGCCGCATGCAGAGGAGTGGTGTGTCGGGGGAGACTTCAACATGGTGGAGGACCTCTTTGACAGGATTGGAGGTAGCCATGCTACTGTACATGGGGCTGAGTTGGCAGCTTGGGAGCGCCATGTATGACTTTGAGGGTTTCTGATGTTTGGCAGTGTTCAGGCTTTGTGAGGCCCCTTAACAACTTGTCTTTCTCTCGCTCTGACCGCATAGTAGGAGTGAATCTATCTTAGATAGATCGCTTCTACGCCAACGACCACTTCTGTGACATGGGTGGATCTCTCTGCATTTTGGCAGGAACTGCTTTTTCTGACCATGCACCAATGATCTTCATTGTGAGAAACAGACAAGGAGGGGGAGCACGATGCTGCGCATCCTTGAGAGGATCTTGCTGGATCCAGAGCTTAGAGAGCGAGTGCCACCATTGTGAGAAACAGACAAGGAGGGGGAGCACGATGCTGCGCATCCTTGAGAGGATCTTGCTGGATCCAGAGCTTAGAGAGCGAGTGGTGGCACTCTAGACAGAGAGCTTGGACACACAGGACTCCCCTGCTAGTAGAGTGGCCTCTGGACTTGCTGAGCTTAGTCGCTTCTTCTTCCAGAGCCTGTAGCTCGCTTGGCTGCAGCAAGGGAGGAGGAGGAGTCTCTGACGGGGCGTGGTTTCCTTGCAGAGGATACAGGAGCATCACCTAACAGTCCTTGGTTGGAGGAGCAGATGCAGCAGGCTCGACACGAGTTGGCTAACGTTGAGGCAGACATCTCACTGGACGCAGGTGGGTGAAAGAGTTACTGGGGAGTTCTTTGAGACGGTGGGTCCCCGCCATGCGCACACCAATGTCAGCCAGTTGAGGAGGCCCGACGGCTCAGTAGCTTCAAAGCACGAGGATATGCATGTAGTGGCTACTGACTTTTACCGAGATTTGCTGTCAACCGAGCCACAGTCAAAGCGTCTGGATGCATGCAGAGAGAAGGTTTGGGCACAGATGCCCTACCTTGTTACTAAGGAGATACGTCAGAGACTAGAGCTTGCCCTCCAGTTAGAAGAGCTCCATGAGGCCCTCAGAGCCCCCCCCCCCGAGGTAGCTGTTCAGGGGAGGATGGTTCGACTCCCAGTTTCTATTGGGACTTGCTTGGTTCAGATCTTTGCAGCGCATTTCAGTACATTCTGTATATTGGAGAGATGCCTGACAACATGAGTGAGGGCTTGATCTACCTCATTCCCAAGGAGGGAGGCTCCTTGGATAAGATTCGACAGTGGCGGCCCATCACCATCCTCATCTTAGCCTACAAAATTCTAGCAAAGGCTCTGAGCTTGAGGATTCAGCCACTACTAGAGAGCATTATACATGGGACCTAGACAAATTTTGTCAAGGAACGTAGCATCCTTGACAGCATCTTCACTTTTTGGGAGGCATCTGCCCTCGCACGCCTCCAAGGAGAGGATCTGGTGATACTCCTTGATTTTAAGAAGGCTTACGAAAGAGTTGACTAGGACTTCTTGGAGGGTACTCTATGTAAGATGGGTTTCTTAGATGCTTGGATCAGAGGCGTGTCAGCTCTCTATAGGCGTGCACACAGTCAGGTGCTCTTGGCAGGGGGGAAGAGGGGAGCGCTTCATGCTCACACGTTCAGTCAGATAGGGTTTCCCTCTAGCCTCGTTCCTCTTTTTATTCTATGCTAAGGCAATGAGCAGTTTTTTGACTTTACAGTAGGTTGGCTTGAGTGGTTTAGAGCTCCCTATTAGGGGAGATGAGCTACTGAACGTTGAGTTTGCCGACGACTCAGCCTTGTACTTGGGAGGGCCAGGAGGCTAATCTAAGTGTGAGCAGGCTCTTGAGGTGTTTCTCTTGAGCGCACTGATCAACAGCAGGAAGACAGTAGCTTTTTGGGTTGGCAGTACTCCTACGCCTGATTGGTCACCAAGTGAGGGTTTCAGGTGGATTCCCCTAGGGACTTTAGTTCGCTATATAAGCTGTCAAGTTGGCCTGAACATGTCCCTAGAGCAGCAGACTGCTCCCCTCCTCCTGTCCATGAGAAATCAATAGCAACACACAAACAGAAACTTCAAAATCGTTGAACTTTAAGAGAGAGAGAGAGAGAGAGAGAGAGAGAGAGAGAGAGAGAGAGAGAGAGAGAGAGAGAGAGAGAGAGAGAGAGAGAGAGCACAACGGAGTTCCACGTCTAGAAGCACTTGCTTCAAAAACTGGGGCCCCTTTCGGTATTTCTTTATTATTGATCACATCAAGGTTACAACTCCCGAGGCTCCTCTGCTCTAAGACTCTTCGTCCAGATGCTCTACAGAATGAGAGGCCCAATGGCTCTTTTATTCTTACAAGGGATGCCCAAAAGCAGAGCCCCAAAAGAATCAGATCAAAAGCACTTTAATCCAAAAGCATTTGATCCCAAAAGCTAGCGCTAAAGTTGCCACGTTATCAGCCCAGCACAACTTGCGGAAATCCGTACAGTGTGCCACGTGGCACCATTATGTTAGCGTGATTTACAAAATCCTCTCCCGGAGTCCAAGCTTCTAGTCATTTTAGGGTTTCGATCTCCACCGCTGGTGCTTCAAAAGTTCTTTCAGTTCTTTTCAGGCTGCCACGTCATCACTGTTAGCGTGAAATGCGGAAATCCGTACAGTTTTGCCACATGAGCATGTCAATGAAAAACCTGGAACTCCATACAGTCTGCCAGGCCAGCATGTCAGCGCAAAACCCGGAATTTCGTACAGGATGCCACGTCATCAATCAGCATGAATTGCGGGATTCCGTACATCTGCTGCTTCTGCTTCTTCGCTTAGGGTTTAGACCCCTCGGCCGGGATCTGCAAGTTGGCTCCGTTCTTTAGTGGCTTGACAGCAATTTGTGACATGTAGCTGCTGAAGAAAGGAGGGTAGCTATGGAGCTAGAGCGTGAGTAGGCATGCAAAGCTCAACGCATAGCCGTTGAAGAAACTAGAGCGTTTGCAGGCACGCGAAGCTCAACAGATAGCGGCCGAAGAAAAAGAGGGCAACTATGAAGCTAGAGTGTGAAACGCAGTGAGACCAATGCATGCAAGACTTGGTCCTACAAGTGTTGTCCTCAAAGAGCGACCCACTCAAGGAGGCTGGTGAGTCATCACGTAGATTAGGTAGAGACAACGACGCCAACAATCTAGGCATTGAAAAGTTGACTTTCAGTAAGTATGATGGTAAGATAGATGCTTCTGTGATGTATTCTTAGTTGCATCAATTTAACGCTTATTTTGCTACTAACAAGAAAAACAGAAACAATAAAGTTTTGAGTGCTTCCATGTATCTGTTGGGTGATGCCATTAATTGGTATTAGGCTCGGCAAGAGGTGCAGACTGCCGAGCACCTTGATTGTGCTGTGGATGGTGAGCCACTGTCTTTCAGTTGGATTGACTTCCAACACAAGCTCAAGGCTCGTTTTATGCCACCGTAGTACCTTGATATGTTGAAAGAGGATGGGAGAGGCCTCAAGCAAAATGAGACTCCTGTTATGTCTTTTTCTATCTGCATTTTGCAGATTGGTGTCCAATTGCGTAAGTCTGATGAGGATCACAAGAAGGATTTCCTCTTTGGTTTGGACGAGTACATCAAATACGATGTCTAAGGTTTCAGCCCTAAGTGCTACAATGACACCGTCCGAATCTCTCTTGTGCAGGAAATAAAGCACGATAAAAGTAAGTGGAAGGAGAACAAGTCAAGTACCCCTCAGAACCAAGAGAATTAGCAGAATGATAAGAACTTTAGTACGTCTTCTTCTCAGTTTTCCACTACATCTAGAGCACACGTCTCTTCACCTAATAGTGATAATGAAGGAAAAGCTAAAACTCAAGAAACCCCTAAGTTGACACCCGATGAAAAATCACCCCTATGGATCATGAATCTGCCACTCTCATGCTTTCGAAGCGGATAAAACATGCAGTCGAGTAGCATCTCCTAGTACACAATCACACAATTCAGAAAAGAATTAGTCCTTTCATGAGGATAGGTCCTAGCGCGCAAGGAAATGAGAGTGAGGGTAAGTTGGTCTGCTGTTATTTGGTCAATTTCAGGAACTATCCGGCTCTTGATCCAAAGTGGATGGAGGAGGACGACTTAATAGATTCTCCTCGGTTACTAGAGCTTTACCTTGAGGCTTTTGGTTAAGCACTAACTATTCTGAAAGTGCACGATAATTTAGTGGGCTGATCCTGTTGCAGTTTGTGCTGCACAAGAGGGGAGCCACTCCACTCCCTTGTCAAAGGTTGTCTAGAATGAAATAAAGTCACTAATTTCTCCATGAGATTTTAGGGATACTGGCAGGATGATAGTATTATGTAGAATGACTTTATGAAAAGATGTACATTGAAACGGGAATTCCTAAAATGAAATTGGTATATGTGCTCTTTCGTGTGTGTATTGTTTGAGTACCTGTTAAAAAGATGAAATGATTGCAACATTTTATCTATTTCACGTGACGGGTGATGTGAATGTGATAGTAACAAGACTTAGTAGATCAAGTTATCTGTAAAAAGATCAGCGCGATTTGGATGTGATTGCTAGAGAAGTTACAATGATCATGCTTCTCATCTAAGATCTCGGCAGGGATAATAATGTGAATGTGATTTGAATGTTCATGGGTACATAGAATCAGTGTCTACTTAGCTAATTTTTGTTCTTAGTCTGTTTTGTAGGCGTAATTGAGGGCGATTACTCTTCTTTCATGAGGGTTGGCACCTATAGTGGCCTACAGTGGCCTAGGGCCACTAGAAGCCTTAAAATAAAGCAGGGTCCACTCTTAGCAAGGATCGAAAGCTGGCGGCAGCTTCCGCAAATCATTCCGTGAGTTATTGACTGCCACGTCGTAGTCCGTACGGCCAGCCTTGAGGGTCCTATGCGTGGAGCTTTTGGAGGGCACTGCTTTGGGAGATTTTGGGGGTGCCTAGTTTAGGGTTGCTTGTGTACTTATAAATAAGTGGCCAGGGCTCCCTCTTCCGCGGATGAGCTCAGGAGCATCGCAGAGAAGGAGACCCTCGGCAGTTGTAAACTTTGCAAGCAATCAAGAGAGAAATAGCGAAAAGGGACGCCAGTCTTTGGGACCAATGCATCTCGAAGTGGAACTGCGCTTCGTGTCCACTCTCTCTCTCTCTCTCTCTCTCTCTCTCTCTCTCTCTCCCCCTCTCAATTTCTGTTGTTCCAGTTTCTCACATGTATTGCTATCGATTTCTCGCTTGGAGTGTCCAAGCCTGTTACACACAACATCCAAATATCTTTTTTTAAGTGCTGTCACTTATGCATCAGATTCCATGTCATGCATTAGATTGAAACCTATGATTTTGGTGACAACGGGAGTTTGTAGAGCTGTTTTGCCTGCGGTTATTATAGAGTATGGAAACTGCTGTGGTAACCCCATTTTATTAATTGTACCACTCATTTCACCAATAGCGCAGTAACATTCATTAGTTTGTCTCTCTCAAATGACTATGGTAAGGGTTGACTCTGGTGTGAGTGTTAGTCAAATTATCTTGTTAGATATTTCAAAGTTGCTACCTTCTTACAGATGTATAGGCAGAATGTTTATCACCTTGAAAATTGCCAAAAGTTTCAGGATTTTGTTTGAAAGTCGATGAGTGTATTTTTCCCTGCAAACAATGACCCTCTTAGCATGCTGTTGTGTGTAACAGCGAGCGGAGATGAAGTCTGGTTTGACTCGCAACTTTGGCTGGACTCAGATTCTGATGATGATTTTCGGAGTGTGAATGGTGGTAAGCTTCTGTACACTGCTCTTTTGGTGACCATTGCCAGTTGCCACGGCTGCAGACTTCATTCATGTGGTTCATACTTTGTCAATAAGTGTGTTTGGTTTTAAATGTTGCCAGTCAATTTTGAATACTCTTAGTCACACCAGATTCTTTACCTCGATTGGGAAACACATTTGATCAATTCGCCAGTATACAAAGCAGTCCTCAAACTTTTGCATCATTGAAAGAAAGGATTCAGAGCTCTCCTGTAGAGACTTCAGTCCAGAGCTCTCCTTTGGAGACTACAGTTGCTGACCCGCAAGTTGATGTTACTAGTCCATCGGACAAGAGAATGCTAGCAGAGTTTCTGTGTCAGATGTCCCCCGGAGATGAACGGTATAGTTTAGTGAATGGAAGCCATCAGCGAGGCATAGACAAAGGTCTGTTTGTCTCTTCTCCATTTGTGGCATGAAGTTTTCTTTTTGATATAGAATCTCTCATGGAGTTGATGGCAGGTTACGAACACCAGGATAATTCTTCTCATTTGTCCTGCTTACCTCGGCTACTCCCTTCTGTCAGCTTTAATGACAAGAAGGCTCCAATAAGTCCTGGTCTGCAGAAGGCAAAAAATGCCTTGCTTCACTTTCCTTTCAAGAGGCGTTCAAATGATTTTCTTGATGCAACTAACCCTTGTATGTGCAACTCTTTTTGGAAAGAAAATCTCACTTTTAAGTATGTTACCCTTTTGTAGCAAAAACATAGTCTCATTCTGGTTAGAATGGTATAACTGGTGCATTTTATGCAGTTACATCAAGTGTGCGTGTAGAAAGGCCTATCGCTGGGTCACAAGTGCCTTTTTGCAGTGGAGACAAGTTGATGGAAGGAACGTGGTCTGTAGTTGGCCCTTCAACGTTCAAACTTAGAGGCTCAGGCTACCTAAGGTATAGCTTTTTAGCAGCCTTATCATGTATAATGACAATGTATACAGCATGTCATAAGCACTGCTTTTTGTTATGAAACATAAACTTTAAGAGTTAATGAAAAGCAATATAAAGTAATGCCTTTGAATTGACTTCCCCTTGATGTAAAACAACTCAATATGTGAAGAGGTTTCTGCTACCTGTGACTGTGGTCTTATCATTTTCAGAGATAAAATAAAGATTTTTGCCTCAGAGCATTCAATGTATGAACCTTTTGGTGTGGATGTGTTTATATCACCCAAGAAAATTAGCCATATAGCTCGATATGTGGAGCTTCCAGTTTGTAACAAGGTTGGAGATCTGCCATCACTACTTATTCTTAACATTCAGGTATATGCATGTCCTTGAATAAGAAGTTTTTCACTGCTTGAATTATGTCACTGGGAGGTTTCATCCCAGAAGTATCTTCTGCAGATTCCAATGTATCCTGCTGCCATTTTCTTGAATGAGGTTGATGGAGAGGGTTTAAGCTTAGTGTTTTATCACAAGCTTTCTGAGAAACAGGCAATGGTCCCTTCTTACTTTCAAGAGATGTTTCTGGTAAGACTCTCTTCTGATCTTGTTGATATTCACATTCTTGGTCCTCTCGACTAACACTCTATAGCACTGCTGAACATTTTGGAGTTGTGGTTTATAGAGTCCTACTTGAATGCATGATGCTCTTTATGCTATTGAATTTATTTCTGTTTATGCTGTACTTCGAGTGTACATTGTGACACTAATATGTTTGCAAGGAAGAAGGATGTTTCTAGAGTATCATTTGTAAGGTTATATATATTTTTTCTTATAAACAAAGCAATGTACTCCGTCATTTTTTAAACAAAGTTAATTGATAGAAACAAAGAACATGGTATAGAAACAAAGTTAATCGATTGTAAAAAGTAAGTCAAGACTTCCAATTAGTGAATGATCTCTATACAAACTTGCCCCTACTTTTCAGCACTGTGAATCATGACATGAGTAGAGTTGTCGTGGCTATTAAAGGTATTGATGTATCATTTTTTCTTTAATGGACAAGCAGTGTAGTTGAGATTGCACATTGTTAAAGTTTTATATATGGTGTTTCATTCGTTTGTTAATGCTTCATTCCAGACCTTTACTTTGTAGAACGTGAATTTTATAATGTAGATTATTTTTAGTAATCAAGCAATTGCACCTTTGTCATAGGTCTTTGTTGCTGCTGCCTATTCTAGGTCTTTATGCTGGAAAACCTCATTTTAGTCTGTTGCTTCTTTTAGGGTTTAAAATAGTCGTAGTGTTGCTGTAAGAGTTTGATATATCAAATAAATTTTGTCGCTTGGTCTTGGTGTGAATGACGATAAAGTAGAGGTTTACTAAACAAAAGATGAGTTGAAACCAGGTTATGATCATTTGCGTATCTTTGGATGCAAGATATATGCACATGTGCCCCAAAGAGATTTGGAAAAAGCTAGACCCAAAGTCACACAAGTGTCTTTTCTTGGTTATGATACAAATGGAGAGATCGGATATCATTTCTTGTACCCATTGTCAAGAAGTATGCAGTGCGGCTAGGGAAGCGCCGGGCCTTTGACTGCGAGGGTTCGTAGCAAAATCAAGCGAATCACAAAGCAAAAGACACACTTAAAATGAACAAAACTCCAGCCATAAAAGCTTCACTTTATAAAGAAGCCAAGATCAACTCAAAACTCTTGTGTGTATGGTGATCCGGTGTAGCCCTCGCTCCCAATTGCATAGATACAGTGCTTGTTTGCCCTATCGAAAACCCTTTCTTCCTCCAATTCTTCGTCTAGGCCATTTCCTGGGAGCTTCAACACCTCCATAGACAAGCCCACACACCTTCTTAAAGAGAGAAAACCCTAACTGGAACCCCTACACACTCCAATACAAGGTAGGAACAATGCGAGATTGCGCTAACACACCATAGAAGAAGTCTTTGTATCCTTTCTCAAAGAGGATTTCTTTTTTCTTCTAATAAGCTCCCCACTTCCTTATAGTCACGGCACCATGAGTAATGTGGCGGTTTGATTTAATTTTGGCTATTTTTGGGTTCTTTTCGATCATCTTATGTAATAACCCAAAAACATCCTTTTTTGTCTGTAAAAAGCCCAAATGAGTTGGGAAAAATCCCTAAATTTATGGAAACATTCCCCTGGGCTCAAATTACATGCCGAATCTCATTTTCCCACTTAGCAAGCACTTTAGATACATCGTTTACGACTTCGTATGAACCCTTCTATTTTTAGACGAGATTGTCCGCATTGAACTTTCTAGGCAAAACGAGTGTGCCATCTTGATGCAGTTGATACATGTACACTTCTAACCCAAATTAAGCATGTTTTATTAACATGCCATTGTGCCATGTCGAGGTCCTACCCTCCCCGATAAGGTATGTACACGACAATAAACATGGTAACTGTTTTCAGTCAGATAACATTTATGCAATTTCATCTTCACTTTGCATAGATTTAGATCCATCATCTCCTTGACTTGCTTGTGCATTAAACGGATTAGCATCCTCTCTTGTTTTGAACAATTTAATTCCTTTTCCCGCAATGGGAATTCTCAATTCTATCCCATCTAACTCAAGCAAGGTATAACTTGCATTTCCATGCATATGCTTCAACATAAGGACCAAACCATCTTTTTGCAAGCTTCCTTATTGTTGAGTATTTGTTATCAAGGCTACTGTCATACAACAACACCCAATCACCTTCCTAAATATCTTTTGGCTTGAGTCTATGCCTCTTATCAACCTGTCTTTATTTTTCAACATTGCATCTTTCAATTGTGATATTGCAAGCTCAATTTCTTGAGGCCTTCTTTCTAATTACTGTATTCGCAAAGCAAGGTCTTCCCTACTCATTCCATCCTCCCAAGGCAACACATTCCACCTAGGAATTACATACTCAATTGGCATTACAGGCTTCTTACTCGTTAACTCAATAGGTATATAACCAATGATTGAGCTATGTGTTGTACGATCAACCCATAAAGCATAAGGCAAACCCTAGGCCAAATCTTTAATGATAGGAGAATGTTCACACTCAAATTTTCCATTCCCTTTAGGAACGTAAGCAGTATTGAGAACAAGTTTGATGCCCAATGTGGAAAAGAACTTCCTAGTGTCACAAATTGCTGACGTGTCAAGCCACTGAAGAACGGAGCCGACTTGCAGATCCCGGCCGAGGGGCCTTAACCCTAGAAGCAGCAGAAGAAGTTGAAGTTCACCAACTTACAGATCCATGCCGAGTGGGTCTATTTTTAAAGAAGTTCCCACCGACTTATGGGACCCCGTCCGTTGGGGCCCAAGTGACCTAGAGAGAATAAATAAAGCAGGATCCACACACGCACAGAAGGACTTGCGCATTCAGCTGATGACGTGGCAACATGCTGTACGGATTTCCGCGTTTCACGTTGACTTTGCTAACGTGGAAGCCTGTACGGATTTTCGTGATTTACGTTGGCTGATTTTCAGCGTCAGCTTTTGGGCCAGTTGCTTTTGAGTTTCAAGCTTTTCATGTAAATTGCTTTTCAAGGCCAAGGGCTTTTAAATAAGTGCAGAGGGCTCAAGTCTTTGGCATGCTTCAGTGAGAAGGTGCAGAGCGCGAGTACCGGCATTGTACTGAGATCAAGTAACATAAAGAAATATTAAAAGGGGTGCCAAGGTTTGGGCCGAATACTCTCTGGGGTCGAATTCCGCCACTCCGTGTCGCGTGTGCTCTCTCTCTTTCAGTTTCAATTGTTATTGAAGTGCTAAAAGTCTGTTCAGTATGTTCTTTTCTATGCGCACGTGGTGCTCGTCTTGTGACACTTGGCTTCCTCAACATCCAACTCGCCCCTATCTGCTGCTATTTTCCCAACACAGCCACGGCGACAAGTTAACATCTTCAAAGAGAAACTTACATACTATCTCCGTAGTCTTTGTCCTTAATGCACGACCTTCCACTTGGTTTGACAAATCTTCTATTGCAAGAATTATGTATCTCATAAAATAACCAGACCTACCACCAATTTGTAATGCATGGTTAATGGATACATAGGGTACAACCCATCACAATACCTTACATTTGAATACATTTCATATGCTACACAAGACTCCACATATTAGATACATCCTTGTACATTCTTTTCCACTTATACCTTTCTTTCAGTTTGGCAAAGGTTGTCCGTACACCTCGGTGACCAGCCCATATACTCTTATGAAACTCCTAGACAAGCTTCATTTGAGTGTTTTTGTCGCATACTACCCTTTTTGAAATTCCATCCTTGTACATTCTTTTCCACTTATACCTTTCTTTCAGTTTGGCAAAGGTTGTCCATACACCTCGGTGACCAGCCCATATACTCTCATGAAACTCCTTGACAAGCTTAATTTGAGTGTCTTTGTCGCATACTACCCTTTTTGAGATTCCATCTTTTTGTTTTGGATGCTTCCACAAGTATTGATTCTTCAAAAAGTACCCATATGCGTTTCTTTTTATCCTCTTGAATTCCTATTCAGACCAATCTTCTTTCTTTTGCAAAGTACTAAAGTAGCGACCGATAAGCAACCATTCACCTTCATACATCTCCTATTGAAATGGATCAAGTGAGGTTGCCAAACACATTTGATTGCCCTTAGCATGAGTGATGGTGTAAAACTTTGTACCTACATCATCTTTATCAACAACCATGTTCTCTTCATCTTCATACCTTGCTCTTGATAGCATATCTATCATTCGATTACAGACTTTTGCCCTGACAAGGTAAGGTTGATATCATCCAACCTTATCAAAATCTTCTCCCAATCTCCAATACAATCTGCAATAAATTTACAGTACCCCCTCGAATTCATAGCTTCATCTTGGTCTTTTTCTTCACATCCTTTGATAGGCACATCATCAAGAAATGGCATTGTGATTTGAGGTAAGAAGTCATGTAGATCCTTATTGATCCCGTTCATCATATGTGTAACTGAATTAGTTGTTCCCTGAGGTAAGGTACACATCCTTACCAATCCCAAAGGCATTTTCATTGTTGTCAAATCTCTGCTTTCAATAGCTAGCTGAAATTGATCATACCCTGAATAGAGATCTCTTTTTGAGTAAATTGCCCTAACTGTAAATTCATCCACAACTCGCATTTCCGATAGTAACCTCGTTTACAGGCTGCATATCTTGTATGAAACTCAAGGCTCTATTCTTCTTAGGGAAGTAAACCACCTGTTTGAATATGGTATGTAAGAAGAAGGCTCCAAAATACCCATGTTAATCTTCTCATCGAGTAACTCTATTAGGTTTAGCAAATGTGCTTTTGAAGTGGGAATTGGACGTAAATTTCAAGGTACATGAGGGATAGTGAAGATCACCAAGGTGCAACGACACTAGGATCAACACATCCTAGCTCACACGACTGAAAAGCAAAAGCCTTGCCATGTCTTGAAAGCATTTTTGTAAAACACTTCTCTTTTATTGTGTTAAAAACTCCTCCAACAAACCTTTAGTTCTTTTAGAGATTCCACTGTGAACTTGTGTCTTGTTCTTTTTGGATTCTTGAAATTTGGCAGCAAAGAAGCGTCTTTTAGCTTCTCCCTGGAATCTGGTGGTAAATGCAAGGCCACTGGTCTTATTTTCTTTGCCACAATTTTGTACTTGGTCTCTACCTGCACTTCCTGTTCTTCATTGACATTGAATCCTTCCTTATTCTCAAAAACCTCAATAATTCGTACATTTGCAGAGTGCACACTTCCACAACTTAGCTTCTATATGGCATCTTAGAATCCATTACAGCCTCCAGCTCATACATAGTATCAACATAAGAAACCTGCTGAAAGAACTTTGAAATACATTCACTATCCTCTATAAAATTCATTTTTTTCATATCATTTTGTACATTATATACATGTTGACGTTAGTTTCTCTTCATATCATCAAGCTTCATGAAACATAGTGACCCATGCTCCCTTGAAAACCTTTAGTGAAAGCTTCTTCTCCATTTTGGGTCAAGCGAGAATCTTTTTCTTTTATTACCATTGCAATCCCGCTTCGCAATGGTACATGGCCACGTTAAGTTCTCTTCATATCATCATGCTTCATGAAACATATTGACCCATGCTCCCTTGAAAACCTTTAGTGAAAGCTTCTTCTCCATTTTGGGTCAAGCGAGAATCTTTTTCTTTTTGTACCATTGCAATCGCGCTTCGCAATGGTACATGGCCAAAGCCCCTCCTCTCCCTAGGGCGTGTAGTCCTTGAACTCTTTGTTTGCCTTAGGTAGAGGATACTCCGGAAGATTATCATGGTTCCTCTCATTATTCACACATTCTGTCAAGAATTGGATAACCCGCTTCCCATCTCTACTCTTTATCTTGGCATAAGCAAAACCATCATCCAAGACCTTTGTTTCCATGCGAATGGTTGTGATGTATGGCTGCACAAAGATAAGAGGATAAGTAGACATCTCTTGCATGAAGAAGTTTTGTTCATCTTTGACATTGCCAATGGCCACCTTCACGTTTGGACATGCCCCATAGAGATCTCCTGATGAGTTGTTGGCAACACTAAACATCCAACCATATATCAGCCACTTGCCCTTCATGTAAAGACTCTTGGACATGAGATTTATTTCGGAGCCACGATCTATGAATGCAATATATGGCTCCTCAAAGTCACCCATCTTGACTAAAGTTTCCATTGTAGCTCTTGCCCAATGACCTATAGAGTAGTTGCTTTTTGTCACAAATGGTGACGTGGCTGGCCCCCGGATACACACACAACCACTGAAATGCGTCGACAGGCTGACCTGGTAGTTGGCCAGCGGGAAAAGCACCGAAAAATGCGTTGACATGCTGACGTGGTAGGCCGTACGGATTACCACAATTTCCATTGACATGCTGACGTGGCAGTGTACGGATTTTTGGAAATTACGCTGGCTGATTTTGGGGCAGCTTTTGGATTGCTTTTAAGTTTAAGAGCTTTTGCTGCTCTTGGGTATCCCTTGTAACAATGAATGTGTCTGTTGGGTCCTTTTACCTAGAGCATCTAGACGCAAAGTTTGAATGTGAGTCCCAACAGATGCCCTTGTACTTTGCACCAAGATTCATATAAAAAGAAATAACGTAAGGGGCGCGAGTCTTTGGGGCCAATACCTCTGGGCATGGAACTACGTTGGGCCGTGTCGTCTTTTATGAATTGTTTTAAAGTGAATCTTTACTGTGTCGCGGTAGAATCTAGACTTGGGGTGTCCAAGTTTGTTACAGTGGTTTCAGAGCATAGAAAGATTCTTCTTCTACGGAGGATCCTTTTTGCAGCGCGCACAGCTTTTGTGAAAGAATTTTCGTGGCTCGACCTCGGACTTATTAGCCACTCCCACCCTTCATACATCGCACATCGGGCGTGCTTCCGTCTTCATCGCTCTGTCTTATAGGGCATAAGCCATAAAGAATCCCAGATTACACATGGGTTCTCGTGAAGAATCTGACAGAGATGACACCTCTCAGTGGGAAGGCAAAGCAAAGTTGAAGATCCGGCGCGAAAACTGAAGAAAAGAATGAAGATTTGGCCAGAACAGAGTACAATCGTCACCTGTAGATTGGCATATGTGTGAACAGATTGATTAAGTACTCCAGGGAGTTGAGATTGGCGAGACACCTAAAGAATCACCCGATTGATAAGATTTACTCGAGATGGCATGTAGCCATTGCTTCTCCTCTTAGGTAGGGAGGAAAGTCGAAAGGACAGACAAGTGTAGAAAAGCGGAACTTGTACACGCAGAAAGAGGTGGACTAGAACTCAAAAGACCACTAGAAGATAAACTTGAGAGTTACAGAGCAGCAATCGAGTGCGGAAGAAAAGGAAAGATGAAAGCAGAACTGGTATCACAGTGAGTGGGGCCCGAACCGAATCGGATCAACGAAAGATCAAAACTGCCGCCCTTGGGGCAAAGTGAAAGATCAGGAAGCCCTCACATTTCATTTTTTCTTTGATGATGGAGCAGCCAAGGCAAACTTCTTGAATTGGCGGCTCGATTTGGAATTACGCCTGACAAACTGAGGCAGTTATAGCGGCACCGGGACGGGATGTTGCCATTATACCAATCATTGGCAAAATTCGTTTGCAATGTTAGGGGTATTTAGGGCACGAGGACTTCTACGTAATGCCCTTAGGAAGGTTGTGACATCCTCCTCGAAATCCCTTGGTACCGCAAGAACAACTCCGCGGTTGACTATCGGACTGAGAAAGCGACTTTGACAAATGAGGGGCAAAGAGATTGTACTTGATGAAATTCAGTTTCTTTACTCGATTTTTCTTGAAGAGAACTAAATGATGATTGAAGGTCGAATATGTTTGACCTCGAAAAGAAACGACAAGATTTTTCTGCAATAGAGGTTGACTGTTTTTTTGAAGGCGTAGAAAGCGAGTTACCTCCTTTACGTCGTGAAGATCACATGATTGATTTGTGGTAGTACACCACTGAACCGGCCACCTTACAGCGTTAGCCGAGGCCAAGATAAAGAAACAATGAACCAGAACAGATTTCCACATTACGAGGATCGATGATATACTCGACAGACTTCAGAATTCTACTTGCCGAATTGATATGAAGAAGTGAATTATCATCAGATTTATCATCAGATTTGTATTACTCCTCGAGACGTCTACAAGACAACTTTCAGGATGACTTTTTGGATTTTCAGGGAATACCGATCATTTGTGGGTTTTCTAGGCACTGAGGAAGGAGAAATTGCTTATACATGTGAAAAAGAGTGAATTTTTTTTCTTGTTGGAGATTCACTTTTTGGGACACATCGTCTTAGCAGGAGGAGTACAGATGGACCCGGCCAAGATTGACACTATACGTGATTGGCTTGATTTAAAGAATGTTCATGAAGTTAGAAGCTTCTTGGGCTTATGTTTTTACTACCGGCGGCTCATTCGAAAGTTTGCAGAGATCGCCTCCCCTTTGCACATTTTGACACAGAAAGGAGTCCCTTTCTCGTGGGGACTCACAGAGGTGATTGCCTTTCAGACTTTGAAAGAGAAATTGACTACGGGACCAAAATTCACTTTGCCGGATTTGCAAAAGTCATTCGAAGTATATTGTGATGCTTGTGGTCGTAGTCTGGGTGCGGTCTAATGCAAGAAGGCCATGTCATAGCCTATGAAAGCCGCTTGTTATCAAGGCCGGAATTGATAGCACAGATTTATGAGAAAGAGTTTTTGGCGGTTATCCATGCTCTTACTCAATGGCGACGTTACCTACTCACGGAGCCGATTTTACAGTCTTTACTGATCATCAGAGTTTACACTACTTCTTGTTACAGAAGCAACTTTCGGAAAAGTAGATGTGGTGGACTAACATCTTGTCACAATTTCACTTCCAGATTGTCCATGTTCAGGGACAGAAGAACTTGGTGGTAGATGCTTTGTCCCAGAAGCCACTAGTCTTGGCTATTTCCGCGATTCTTCACAGAAGCCTTGAGGACATGGTCGATCAGTATGCCACAGATCTAGATTTTTCGGATGTATTCACTCGAATACAGAATGGGGAGGTAGTAGCGGGACATTCCATATGGATGGCTATTTGATGAAGAAAACGATGTTGTGGGTTACACAACTGTTGTGGGAAAAGGTTCTAATTGAATGCCATTGTCCACCTTTTACGGGTCACCGCGGCATTGACACCACCTTGAAAGGTGTGGAGCGTTACTTCTTTTGGTTGAGACTCAAGAAGAATGTGGACGATTTTGTACGTAGTTGCTTGGTATGCCAAAAGGTCAAGTTTGACGGGCATAAAGCACAGGGATTATTACAGCCTTTACCCATTACCACCCGCCCCTGGGAAAGTATTGCTATGGATTTCATTTTTGATCTCCCAAAGACACAGAGTGGGCATGATGGCATTTGGACTGTCATCGACATATTTAGCAAGCAAGCTCTCTTTATTCCAGTGAAGAAAACAATCAAGCCGGATCATTTAGTGAGACTCTTCATTTCACAGGTTTTTCAGATTACATGGCATGCCTGAGACAATAGTCTCTGACAGAGATCCCCGAGTCACGAGTTTGTTTTGGAAGGCTATTTGGGAGAACATTGGCACACGGTTGCATTCTCGTCATCTTTCCACCCCCACAGAAAGATGGGCAATTTGAGATTGCAAATTCAGTCGTACTTGGTTTGTTGAAGTCTTCTTCTTTGGATCCGAAGACTACATGAAGAAAGTATTTGCCCTTGGTGGAGTTTGCCTACAACGACACACGGGAAAGACGCCATTTGAAGTGTTCGAGGGTGCTAAGAAGCTTCTTCAATTTCTAACCCATAAGACAAGATTCTTTTGAAGACGATTTTTGAAACAAAGTCTAGAAGGCATAGAAGGCCATCTAGCCGTTCAAAGGAGGAAGGTCGTCCTCTTTTGACAATGACAGATCAACAAGAAAACCAAAGAGTTCAAGGAAGGGAGTCAGGCCAAGACACCCATTGAGCCCTTGAGTTGAACAAGAGTTTGATGTCGCCTTCTCTGGAGCGTGGTTCTTAGAACATTCTAGGGAGCGAAAGGCTGCATCTTACTTGAAAAGAACGATGAATATGCAAGAAATGTCGTTATGCCTTGGCATCACATGAAAATGATTGAGAAAGATACATTGGATGACTACTGCTAGAGATTTTGAAATACTTGTCGAAGATTCGGCTATGATTCGCTAAAGAGACTCAAGACTATGCTTTAAACCATAAGTCTGACTCCATGGGACACGACTAAGCAATGATTTGGAACGCATGCCGGCTCATTGACTTATGCGACGGACAGGAAAGTATCGATAAGGCAAGAGTCTTCCAGTGAAGAGAATGAATCAAGGGAACCAGATGATAGCTCATCACAAGATTTTGGCGAATCAGAGGGTTCCGACGAACTAAGGAAACCAAATGCAAGTTCATTAAAGGATTCCACAGAAAGAGGAATCAGATGATAGTGCGTCTTAGGGTTTCGATGATTGACTGTGACGTGCCAATGGACAAGGAAGCAAAAGACGCTACCCGCAAGTCCATGGCACAAGGAAAGAAAGGCATCAATTGGTAGATCAGAACATTTCGCAGACCCAAGATAAGATTTTTGAAGCCGACCGGTACACGAGGGACTTGGACACTGGTTTTGCCAAGGTCTGGGAGGCTTTAGAGAAATCTCAAGAAAGACATAAGAAGGCAGCAGATCGATATCGTCACGATTTGAAATTAAAGGAGGATGATTGGGTGCTCTTACGTTTTGAGAAGGCATGCCTAAGAAAATGAAAAGGAAAGGAGCGGCTTTTTCCAAAGCTTGGCATGAGGTATTATGGCCCTTTCCAGATAAAAGAAAAGATAAATGATGTCTCCTTTAGATTGAAGCTGCCCGATACTTGGAAGATTCACAATGCTTTTCATGTGAGTCTCTTGAAGCCTTTTAAAGCCTTCATGTGAGTCTCTTGAAGCCTTTTAAAGTCGATTTGCTCGATCATGGGGAGCCAGATGAGCAACCCGAAGTGGAGGAAAGCGAGGAGATACTTGTTCCAGAACAGATATTGGCATACAAGGATAGAAAGATAAAAGGTAAAGTGATTAGGCGGTTTTTGGTTAAATTCAAGAACTATCCTACATTGGATGCGAAGTGGATGGAGGAGGAGGACCTAGCAGATACTCCTCAGGTTTTGGAACTTTACCTTGAAGCATTCGGTTTAGCATAGTCTACTCGGATAGAACTCCGATTTTAGCATGGTGAATCTAGTGCAACGAGCTTGCACAAGAGAGGAGTCGCTCCACTCCTTTGTCAACGGATTACCCCGATTTTTGATATAGTCACTGATGTCCCTTTGGGTTTCAGGGATATTGCTGGGCTGACAGTATTGTGCTGTATGACTTTATGAACTGGAATTCCCGAAAATGATACTAATTGATTTGTACTTGTTTGAGTGCAAGAATTGAAAGAAGAAATGACTGCAACATTTCGGTCTCATAAATCTCTATAGACATGATTGCAATAAGGATTAGTTAATCAGGCATCCGTGAGGTTCGGAATGGATCTAGATGCGATTACTAAATATGTTGCCGATTAATCATGGTGTGAGATTTGGAATGAATTTGAATGTGGTTTGCCATGTGATGTCCAGTGATGTGATTGTCGATTTGTACAAGTGCTAGATGCGTTGTGTCTAGTGCGCCGGTACTAACAGTCAGTGTCTACTAAGACAGTTTATGGCCTCTGTCTGTTTTCCAGGCGTAACCGAGGGCGATTACAATTCTTTCAAGAGGGGGTATGTCACAAACTGGTGAAGTTGGTTGGTCCCCGGACACACACACAATGATTGAAATGCGCCAACAAGCTGACGTGGCAGCTGGCCAACGAGAAAAGCGTTGGAAAACGCGTTGACACGGGTCGTGTCGTCTTTTGTGAAATGTTTTAGAGTGAATCTCTGCTGTGTCGCGGTAGAATCTAGACTTGGGGTGCCCAAGTTTGTTATACTTTTATGTGAGGCTTCTTCATTATCGCCATCCACAAATCTAACATGCATATCTCTTCCAGAAGATTGGTAGCATCGGACCACATCGTTATCACATTCTTTCTCTTGTACATGTATCCCTCGTGCCTACAATGACTTTCCTTCACCCTGTAATTGTAGAGGAATAGACTCAATGAGAGTTCGGCTCTTTCTTTTTATGATATCTTCATGGACTCATGCTTAGCCATGCCAACCCAAAACAAACTCAACTTTACTTCTCAAAATTCTTTCTTCCAATATTTGTTTTAAGTTTGTAGTAGCTTCAATATCAAATTGTAATTTGTAAGTAGGGCCTTTCAGTTTTGCTTTTCCATGCTCTTTCTTCTTTCCTGGAGATACTTCCTCCGTTGGAACCTCAAGAGGAGGAACGTGAGGTGAAGCCTCATGAGAAGATCTCGGGTCCTTCCTCCTAACTCTTGTAACCCTCTTTGAAGTAGAGGGTCCTTCATCCCCATTTTCACGTCTACGCTTCTCTTCGACAATTGCTTCCAAGATAGTTAGGTACATAGTGTTCGGTACAAATTCGGTACGTAAGGTATGTAGTATAGAATGGATTGAGTTTTTAGGTACGTAAAAATTCGTCCTTTTTTTCACAAAGCCTAAAACTGAGAGTACTTTGTACATTTACTTATGTATTCACCAAGACTTCAAATAAAGACTAGCAAATCAACAGTACACCGTTACAAATACCAAAAATGGAGTCCACGACTCTAACTGAACAATGAAAAGGCAAACTTGAGATTAGCTAACCATTGATCAATGTCTACAAACAAATAGTATTAGATGTCTGCTATCATGGTCACATAAAACTAAGAGCATCAAAATAAATACATAATGAATCATGAAAAAGATAAATCCAAGACTGAAGTCTGAAGTCTCGACTCTAATAACCAGTAAGCACTAAAAACCGCACACTCAGCTGAAACAGGGCTGAAATAGGACTGAAGATGATGATGATGACTGAAATCGGTTGAAATAGGATTGGGGGACCCCAAAAAAAAAAAAAAAAAAAAAAACGTGTGCGGAACCTACTGAACCGTACTGTACGGATGTATGGTACGGATAGAATCCGTACGTACGTACGGATGCAACCTTGATTGCTTCATTGTTATGACACTTGGCAAGGTAGATATGCACTGACAAAGAGTCCACAAGATCATCCAACCTGCCGTGTGGCTTGTGCAATATTAACTTCATGTAACACCTGTTTAGTTACCATCCCTTTCTTAGCTGACGCCACTGCATACGGCCACAAGCCATCGACCTCATAAACATCATGAATAGGCCTTGACCTTTCTTTGAAATTGGCTCTATCTTCGTCCCATAGGTAGCGGCCTCCATGTAGAGATGGCATGATTGGTCTCCATATCCTTCATTAACTTCCGCATCACTCTTTTAGTTCCTAATGGGATGCTTGTCTCTCACAAATGGATCTTCCTTTTCTTAAAAAACACAAGATTCCTTATCAAAGCATCACTGAAGCTATCATAATCCCCTCTACCATGGTTTGTGCTATCACACCATATACATTTGTGCACAAGCGCTTCTTTACTTTGGGATTTCTATTCAAAAGATTGTCCTTTCTCTTCAAGCTTGACCAACTTCAATTGCATTTCACGCATGTGCTTAACAAGCTCATCAAGCCTAGAATTATCACCTTTTGGAGTCACAATAGCAGGCTTTGTTGGGATCTCAGGCATGCTAGAGGCACCATTCACCACCATCTTGTTTCTACATCGTTGCCTCTTAGCAAGCAATGAGACTACATCCTCAACCTCTTCACACTCTGCCTTTAAACCCTGTTCTGTATTCTTGTCTTCTAATAGTAGCTCTAACTTTTCTTAGAGTTCGAGTCCTGCAGCTTGAAGAAACAATTCATTCTTCCGAGTGTCCCACTATCCAAAGTATTTCGCTTTGTTCTTGACAGTTGAGAATAGCGTCACTCAAACCCCCTCAATAGTTCAATGATAGAAAGCCCTTCTTTTGGCTTGGAAACCCACTCTAAGAAAGTTTGTTTTGTAACCCTCTCAGAGTCTTCCATGAAGAGTTCTTCCTCTAAGGCCAATTTGAATTTTTACCTGATTCCCCTTACATGCTCTCTAATGTCATGGACCACAACAAGCTCGAAACTTCGAATCATCTCTTCCTCTGGTACTTGCTGTAACTTCATCTCCTTCACATAACGACAAAGATATTTTGTGACATGTTTCCCTTCAAATTGATCCATTTTATTCACAATGGATTGAAGGGCTTTGATTATTGACATCTCCCTTCTTTTTGCAGGTTGTTGGTGTTGCATAAACATAGCAAATGCTTGAAACATTTGCATTGTACCTAGGTCAAAAGGCATCCCCTATTGCTCTTGTTGCTCTGTAGCTTTGAAGCTTTGTGTTGAGACCTTCAATAAGGCTTTTGAACCCTCACCCTAGCTTGCTTCGCATCATGCTCACTAAAAATCCGTCAAGAACTATGCAGTGTGGCTGGGAAAGCGCCGGGTCTCTAATTGTGAGGGTTTGTAGCAAAATCAAGCGAATCTTATACGATTCGAAGCAAAAGAGATACATTTAAAATCCAGCCATGGAAGCTTCACTCTATTAAAAAGCCAAGATCAACTCAAAACTCTTATGTGTGTGGTGATTTGGTGTAGCCCCGCTCCTAATTGCACAGATCAATGTCTGTTTTCCCTATTGAAAACTCTTTCTCCCTCCAATTCTTTCATGGAAGCTTCAGTTCCTCCATAAACAAGCGCACATACTTTTTTTGAAGAGAGAAAACCCTGATTGGAACCCCTAAATTCGAATACAAGGTAGCAACAGAGCGGGACTGTGCTAGCACACCATAGATGAAGCCTGTATATCCTTTCTCAAAGTGGCTTAAAGTGTTGATCTTTTTTCTTCTAATAAGCTCCCCACTTATAGTCATGGCACCGTGAGTGATGTGGTATTTGGACCCATTTTTGGCTATTTTGGGTTATTTTTAACCATTTTATGGCGTTTTTTAGCCTAGAAAATGGCCTTTTGGCCCGTAGGAAGCTCAACATCGTTTACAGCTATGTATGAAACCTGCTATTTTAAATCGTCCGCATTCAACTTTCTAGGCGAAACGACTGTGCCAGCTCAATGCTCTTGACATATGTACACTTCTAATGTAATTAAAAATGTTTTATTGTGAGGATCCGATCCTTTCTGTAGCACAAATAGGTTCTCACGGAGAATCAGACAGACGACACTCCTCCGATTGTTAGTGTGCGGGGAGATGAAGAGAAGCAAAATCCCAGCATGCAAAACAAAGAAAATTAATGGAGATTTCAATGGGAGTAGGCCTTTTTCTGAGGAGTAGGGAGCAAATTTTCGACGGGGAATCTTGACACAGTGAGGTACAAAGTTCAAACGTCAATCACAAGTTGACATGTGTATGCAAAGATTGGTCAAGTACTCCAAGGATCCTAAATATGTGAATCACCTAAAGGATTACCCGCTTGACAAGGTTCACTCCAGATGGCTAGAGCTATGCATTCTCCTCGCAAGTCGGTAATGAAGAAAAAAGCAAAACCTAGTACAGAAAAGCAAAGTTTGACGAAGCGCTTGAAAAGAAGATAAATCAATCAATGAAAAGCCTAATTTAGCACACTTGGAAGAAGAGCAAATTAGTAGATTTCCTCGGTTATTTGGGCCGAAAATCAACTTTTGAGGTGGCTAGTAGATCTAAGAAGCGTGTTCATTTCGAGGATGACCCAAAATTTTCTTCGCCTTCAGAGAGTTACTACAGTTCATCATCCTCTAGTTACAGTGAGGATGAGAAAAAGCGGAAGAAGCGGAGGAAAAGCAAGAAAAGCAGATTCTTGATAAAGTGTACAAAGCATAGAAAGCTATCTAGCAGTTTAGAGGAGGAGATCTCATTCTTTCTTGACAGTTCAGAGAGCGAGAAAAAGAGAAAGAAGACTCAAGAGTTCAAGAATGGAACCTTGAATTCATACAACAGTTTGGCATCGCCTTTTCGGGAGGTCGTTTTTCGGAAGCGAAGGTGGCATCTTACTTGTAGGGAAAGCATAGACATGGTGGTCTACTCTGTTGTTGCGTGGGGAAGCATCTAATTCAAGAGAATTTTCACTTCAGCTTGGTTAACGGAAGAATATGAAGAAGATATCATCATGGCTTGGCATCATGTGAGAGTGAAGAAGGAAGACACTTTGGATGACTATTTCGAGAGGTTTTGGAATATTGTTTTGCTCATTGACCTATCCTACGGACAAGCCAATGTCCACCTCAATGGGACAAGAGTTCTCAAAGGAAAAGAAAGAATGAAGGGAACCAACAGATAGTTCATCAAAGAGTTCCAAAGAAGCAAGGGAATCAACTGATAGTTCATTAGAGAATTCCGAAGATTCAGATTGATGTCCCAGTGGACAAGGGAGGCTAGGACAACAACCAAGATGTCCTAGGGCACAAGAAAAGAGAGCAGAAAGGTAAGCTAGGTCCACCGATAATTAAGTCAAGGACACTTTTGTCTCTTGGATGCAAACTGGATGGGGGAAGAGAACCTCGCAAATCTTTGAGATGTATCTTGAGGCTTTTTGATTATTAGCAGTGTCTTTTTCGAAAGTTACCAATGAATCAACAGCTTGAATATGGTGCAGTGCACTATGGTGCAGTGCGCACTGCACAAGAGGAGAGCCACTCCACTCCTTTGTCACATATTGCCTAGATTGAATAAAGTCACTAATTTCTGCTTGAGGGATATTGAGAGGCTGACAATATTTTGCCGAATGACTATAAAAATATGTACATTGAATTGGAAATTTCCTAGATTGAACTCATTACATGTATTGTTAGAGTAATGTAAAGGAAGATGAAATGTCTACAATATTCTGTCTGATGAATGACTTGAAGTTAGTGCATTTAGACATCTGTTAGAGATCAGTGAGATTTGGATGCGATGCCTAAGTGAATGTATTCTAGTGCATCACGATTTCTTTTGGATCAGTCTCTTGTGAGTGCATCAAGAGTTTCGGACTAGATGAGATGGCTAGATTGAATGAGAGAACCGAGCTCGGTGTTCAATGTGAATTAAATGTTTGATTTGTGAACTACTTAGTAGATCAAGACATCCGTAAAAAAATCAGCGCGTCTGGATGTGGTTGCTGAATATGTTACAATGATCATGATTTATTTCTGAGACCCTCGACGGAAATGTGATTTGATTAGTGACTAATGTCTTGGTGGAAGTGCTAGATTTGTTGAGCCTGGTGCCTGTGTACATTGAGTTAGTGTCTACTGAGCTAGTTTCTATCCTTTTGCAGTTTTTGCAGGTGTAATCGAGTGTGATTACAATTCTTTTAAGAGCGAGTATAAGGTTGTGACGTGGCATGCCCAACTGGAAGGATTGCCTGAGAGGACAAGGGTCTAATCCAGAAGAACTTTGAAGATATGGCCATGGGTCCTGGTCTGGGGGGGGGGGTTTAGGATTTAAAAAACCTAACCCTACCAACTTGAAGAGCACCGACTGAGGGGCCTAAACCCTAAACTGACAAAAGCAATTGTAACTTTGTGTTGACCTGTTGATGTGGCACTTGTACGACATATCCTAGATTATGCACTGATATGCTGACATGGCATTGCTGCACGAAATCCCAGATTTTATGTTGGCTGATCTGGCAGTTGGGTGCCATGCTTTTTGGGAAGTAGATGCTTTTGAGATTAAGTGCTTTTGGATGAGAGCTTTTGGGGCTCTGCTTGTGGGCATCCCTTGTGTACTATTTATAAGTGCCCGGAGGGCCAGACCTTAGAGAGCATTTGGATGCAGAGTTGGAGAGCTGGACCCTTGGAGAGTTGTACCTTTGCAAAGCAATAATAAACAAATACCGGAAGGGGTGCCAGTCTTTGGGGTCAATGCATCTGGGGACGGAACTCTGCCATCCCGTGTCGACTCTTCTCTCTCTTTCTCTCTCTCTATTTAAGTTCAATTCAGTGATTTGTAGTTTGTGTTCGTGTGTTGCTATTGATTTCTCGCTTCGAGTGTCAGCTTGTAACAGCCCAAAAATCACACACTACATAAACACATCTAGCATACAATTTAACTATTGGCATATGCAGATCCTTTTAATGTATATCCCATAAAGATCAGCAGCTGGCGACCATTTGCACCATGATTTAAAAAACAAATAAATTAAAATGTATTTCCATGAGGATCAACAGTTGACAACGCTTGGAAAAGAATCCAAAGAATCACATGCTTGGTGATAAGACTTCAAATTATATTATCATAAGATCAGATAAATATTGATGTACCAACAATACAGAAGGGCCAAAACACTTGCACAAAAAGAAATTCAATACACATATATAGCTATACAAGAGGTGCGAGGCGTCATAATAGATTAGTTTGAATAATTAAGAGGCAAAATAAATGAGGGGAGCTGGTTAAAGATGCTTACACAAACCATTAAAGCAAGAATCATACGTATACCGATGGAAAGGAAATATCAACATTCGTTCCAGAAAAATATAGAAATATATAATATTGGAAACAATAACCACTTAAGAGATTAGCAGAATAGAATGATGAAGGGGCGGTGTGCCCATGCGTGCGTCCCCCAAAGGAAGTTTAGATCGAGTTTGCCACACATTCTAAGGCCTTGGACATAAACTAATCAATGTGTTTTGCTGTCCAAGGCAATATGAAAGATGAAACTATATATAAGGCATAATATGGATGGACAATTTGGATACGAACATGTAGTGGCCAAGTAGAAAGCTTATTGAATTCAAGATGAGGCAATACCTAAGGGACCCCCTCCTTCAATCGAATGTGAGTGCACGAGTGTGGAAGCATGTGAGAGTGCGATTAGAGGCAAAACGCTAGATATATAGAATGAGCAAACTCTGCTATACTCAAAATCACAAGTGAGAGACTACCCACCCTAGTCACATATCAAGTGCAGTAGGGGAAGGTAAGGAAATCAGACAACAAAAAATAAGGATGTGGGAATAACCTGCTATGCAACGCCAGAGAGCCAGTTTGCATTGCCAAATGGTTTCCAAGGTACATCTCCATCAATGAATGGGCTTGTGCAAACGCCATAGATGATTGCCCCATGCTCCACAATCCAGAGGGGAGGAATGAGCAAACGATATGTTTTGGAAGCAGTGAGTGCATGAAAACATAAGAACCAGGATGATGAAAACAATCTTGCAAGCACTTCATAGCCTCAAGTGGAAGAAAAGGTGTAAGAATCTGGCTAGTAGTCTCCATATCATGCACACGCACATGCACACACACATTAAACACCTCGGGACTGAGGGGGCATGGTTTGCGATTGTCGATGAATGGGCTTGTGCAAACGCCATAGATGATTGCAGATGGTGAAGGGGTTGCAAAAATCACTGAGCAGGGCAGGGATAATGCTCAGGGTTCGTGCAGAGGCCTGGAGAGTACGAGGGCACTTATAGTAGGCAGAGTGTGCTGATTCTGCACCGCACCACACAAATATGCACAGTTGGCCTGGATGATGAACAGCTGCGGAAGCTCTCTGTGTTTTTTCAGGTTTTAGTCGCTCTCAATTGCTTGAGAGGCTCCAACCAAGGTGTTTCTTAAGTCAAATGGCATAGTTCACTTTCATGCCTTTATGGCTTGTAGGTTCCATGTATCACATTGAAACCTGCACACCACTGAAGTTTTCATAATGTATGCTGCTTAAAGATGCAACCTGCATATTCTGTCAATAGAAGTCCTCTTGCATTTTTTAGGGTCACTTATGCGGACTCGTCATTTTAGAACCTTTTGAGAAAGTCTCTCTTAGAACTGATATTCCTAATGCTAAAACGAACTGGAAAACAGGCACGCTTCAACTTTTTCTGTGTGTGTCAAACAGAAGGTGCTCAATGATGAGGTTGAAAGAGTAAGAGGCTTTGCAGGCGATTTTTCATTACCATTTCGAGAGAGGTTGAAAATTCTTGGGCGAGTTGTAAACCCTGAGGAGCTTCATCTGAGTGTGGCAGAAAGAAAAGTCGTGTATGCTTATAATGAGAAGCCAGTCCTTTCAAGGCCACAACATACTTTTTATCAGGTATAGCTTCTCATTTCTTTCTTCCTTATTCTTCGCCTTTGCAATAAAATGCTGATATATTATCCCCGTGATAATTTACTTTGCAGAACTTTTTCATATAAGGCACAATGAGCTTTTAGTCTCTTGATGAGCAGTTGATTTTATTTGCCTCACGGTATGATTTCAAGACAGAAATGTGTGCTTACTTTTTGGTGTTTTTCATGCTTCTTAGGGGGACAGTTATTTTGAGGTGGACTTGGACATGCATCGGTTCAGCTATCTGGCTAGAAAAGGAGTCGAATCGTTTCGCGAAAGGCTGAAATTATGCATTCTGGATCTTGGTTTGACAATACAGGTAAAAATGTTTGGTTGAAACCATTATATTACATGGTATCACACTTTCAAACCGTGATCTTGTTCAGGCTTATCTGTATTGCCTTTATATACAGTTGAATGGTTAGACCCCACCAACCCCACCCCATCTTTGGTTTAGGCATGATTGGTTTATCTCTACAGTTATGACAGAAACTTAGTAGGCAGAAGTTTGTATTGATGTGTGGATGTGTGAGGGCCTATATTGGTACCTAGTTCTACATCCACTATTGGGCACTACTGACGTTAGTTGGGATGTCATAGTATTTAGTCGATACTATGCATGTCCTACGCTTGTTTGAGCATCGGGCCACTCGGCAAGACTTCAAAAGTTGGGTTTTCTTCAGTTCCTTCACCTTCTTCTAGTGTTTTAGGCCTCTCGGCTGTAACCTGCAAAACTCAAGGGTTAGATCAAGACCCGAAGATCGCTCGGATGTTCCTAATGCCACACACAAATGAAAAATATCACATAGAGAAATAGTCATGAGACAGAGGATTCTGGCTTCACCTAGGGATTGGCATGGATGATCTTTCCACAGAGAATGAATCTGTGACTTGCCATGCGGACACATTGCTTGATGCGTTTATGAACTCGACACAAAAACCCTTATCCTAAAACTCCTCATAGAGTTTCTTGCCACCGGCGCAGACACCAATCTGCTAAAGTGGGGCCCCCCATGTTGCTTTTATAGGCTATGGGAGGGTGGCAGGAATAGCAAAGAGTCGATGCTTTTTCCCCAGCAATAGTAGGTGAATAGGGCCACCTGAATATATATATATATATATATATATATATATATATATATATATATATATATATATATATATATATATATATATATATATATATATATATATATATATATATATATATATATATATATATATATATATATTATATATATATATATATATATATATATAGATAAGATAAGATAAGATGGATAGACAGATTGATTGATTGATTGAAATGAAAAGAAATGAAATGAAATGTTATATTAACGTCTTCAAAATAGCTAAATCACAAGTCACAAGAAATCCAACATCGGTCGTTGGCGGATCTCATCAATCTCCTCCAACAGTAGTCTAACCGGGCATCGTGCATGTCGGGCCAAAGTGATCCGAATCCTCTGATGTAGCCTCCGTCGATGCTGTGTAGTCCTCTGCAGTCGTGGGCGTTTGGATCTCCCTAGCTCAGTCGCTCGATCGATCAGTGTGCCTCTGGTGTGAGGCGACAAGATCTGCTGTGGTAGTAGCTCCTTTGGGTCTCCAGTGTCTGCTCTAAAGAAGTCTGTGATGTGTCTCTGAGACTGGCTAGCCTCTCCTCTCATCAGGCTTTCTCTGTGTCTGCGCAGCTCGAGCAGAAACAAACCCACGCATCTTTGATCCTCATACCTGATGAGTCCGGAGAGTGGTCCAAAGCCCTCTCTGAACAAGCAGTGGAAGCGGCCTCGTATCTCGTAGTAGACGGGGCAGTGGCATGTGTAGTGTAACTCTGTCTCAGGCTCCATCTCACACAGGGTGCATGTCCTGGCCTCTGCTGGCACTCCGCTGTATCTCCCAGTCTCGATCAGCAGCTGGTGTGAAGATGTGTGTATCTGGCCAATAGCACACCGTATCCCATGAGACAAGTGGGTGTCCATGTATCTCGGCCTCGTCACAAAACCGTCCGCCTTAAGCTGGAGAAGATGCTCTCTATAGAAATCCATCTTCGTGCCCAACTCCTGTGCTGGCTGTACCCATGTCCTTCTGGTGTCTAGCCGAGTCGGGTCCTGGCAGATGAGCCTGGTGGTCTCGGATCGTGTAAGAGTCAGAGAGGTTGCATCCAGTGAGTACTTGAAGGAGGGTGTAACAGACTTGGACACTCCAAGTCGAGAATCTACCACGACACCATAAATAATCACTTCAAACAGTTCACAGCTCACAATTGATTCGACACTGGCCCGGCGGAGTTCCGTGCCTAGAGATATTGGCTCCAAAGATTGGCGCCCCTTTCGGTATTTCTTTTTGTATTAATCTGTGTTCAAAGTACAAGAGTGCGGGCAAGCGCTCACACTCAGACTCTGCGTCCAGATGCTCTGAGTTATGAGAGCCTACCTGCATATATAAAGAGTACAAGGGATGCTAAAAGAAGAACCCCAAAAGCTGGTAAACTCAAAAGCTTGTTCTCTCTCTCACTGGCTCTCTTTCTCATGAGAGAATAAAGCAAGGCAATAAAAAGCTCTCTCTCTCTCTCTCTCTCTCTCTCTCTCTCTCTCTCTCTCTCTCTCTCTCTCTCTCTCTCGCCCATTGCGTAGCCAAAAGCAATGCCCAAAGCTGCTGCTGATGTGCCTGCAAAATGCGCCGCCAAACGCGGACGTCCGTACAGCCTGCCACGTGGCACATCCTCCGCAATTTCCGGGCAGCCTCACCATGTCAGCATTTTAGTGTACTGGGCAGCCTCGTCACACTTTTCAGCCTGCCAGAGAGTTCTTGCCAGGGGTGTGTGTGAGTACTGGGCACACGTCACCAGTTTGTGACATACCCCACTCTTGAAAGCATTGTAATCGCCCTCGATTACGCCTGCAAAACAGATAGAGGCCATAAATTGCCTTAGCAGATGCTGACTGTTAGTACCAACGCACTAGGAACACACATCTAGCACATGTACCAATCGATAGTCACATCACACGACATCACAGGAAATCACTTGATATCACAGAACATCACATGACAAATCACATTCAACATTCATTTGGATCTCAGACCATGATTTATCGGCAATGCAATTAGCAATCGCATCTAGATCCACTCAAGACCTCATAGATGCCCGATTGACTAATCCCTATTGCAACCATGTCTATCGAGATCATTTAGACCAAAATGCTGCAGTCATTTTGTCTATCAGTTCCTGCACTTAAAAAAACAAGTCAAGAACAAATCAGTTTCATATTTTCCGGAATTCCATTTCATAAAATTCATAGAGCAGAATACTGTCAGCTCTCAGTATCCCTGAAGCTCAAAGAGACATCAGTGACTCTAGTATTCAAAAATTCTAGGTATCTGTTGACAAAGGAGCGGAGGAACTCCCCTCTTGTGCAAACCCACTGCACCAGATCTCCGGCCAAGCTGAATTCGGGGTTCCATTTGGAGTAGACTATGCTAAACCAAAAGCTTCGAGGTAAAGTTTCACAATCTGAGGAGTATCTGCTAGGTCCTCCTCCTCCATCCACTTCGCATCCAATGCATGATAGTTCTTGAATTTAACCAAGAACCGCCTTCTCACTTTACCCTTATTCTTTCCGTCCTTATGTGCCAAAATTTGTTCAGGAACAAGGATCTCCTCGTTTTCCTCCACTTCAGGTTGCTCATCAGGCTCCCCATCTTCGGGCACATCACCTTTAAAAGGTTTCAAGAGACTCACATGAAATGCATTGTGAATCCTCCAAGTGTCAGGTAGTTTCAGTCGGGAGGAGACATCATTGATCTTTTTGGAGATATGGAAAGGCCCATAGTATCGCATACTAAGCTTTGGAAAAAGCCTCTCCTTTCCCTTTTCCTTTCTCAGGCGTGCCTTCTCAAAACGTAAGAGCACCCAATCATCCTCCTTCAATTTCAAATCGCGACGATGGCGATGTGCTGCCTTTTTGTGTCTTTCCTGAGATTTTTGCAAAGCCTCACGGACCTTGGCAAAAGCCGTGTCCAAGTCGCGCGTGTACTCATTGGCTTAAAAAATCTTATCTTTCGTGCTTAGGAAGGGTGGAACCTTCGCAGCACTTTAAATAATCTCAAATGGCGCCTTCCCCATCGAAGAGTGTATCGTGTTGTAGGCAAATTCCACCAAAGGTAGATACTTTTCCCATTGAGTCTTCTGATCCGAGATATAAAACTTCATTAAATCTAAAACCACTAAATTGGCAATCTCAGATTGCCCGTCAGTCTGCGGGTGGAAAGATGATGAGAACTGCAACCGCGTGCCAATATTCTCTCAAATTGCCTTCAAAAACAAACTCGTAAATTTGGGGTCCCTATCAGAGACAATCGTCTCAGGCATGCCATGTAATCTAAAGATCTGGGCCACAAACAGTCTCGCTAAGTGATCCGGCTTGACTGTTTTCTTCACTTGAATGAAATGAGCCTGCTTGCTACATCTGTCAATAACTGTCCAGATATTATCGTGACCACTCTGTGTTCTCGGGAGATCAAAAATGAAATCCTTTGCAATACTTTCCCAGGGGCGGGTGGGTATGGGCAAAGGCTGTAACAATCCCTGTGCTTTATACCTGTCAACATTGACCTTCTAGCATATCAAGCAACAGCGCACAAACTCGTCCACACCCTTCCCGAGTCTCTGCCAAAAGAAGTATCTCTCTACCCCTTTCAAGGTGGTAGCAATGATGCGGTGACCTGTAAAAGGTGGATAGTGGGATTCGGTCATAACCTTTTCCCTCAACGATTGTGTAACGCATAACATGGTTTTCCTCATCAAGTAGCCATCCCGAATGGAATATCCCGCTACTGTCTCCCCATCTCGTATCCGTGTGAAAACGTCTGCAAAATCTGTATCTGTGGCATACTGATCGATCATATCCTCGAAGCTCCTATGATGTATCGCAAAAATAGCCAGAACCAATGGCTTCCGAGACAAAGCATCTGCCACCAAATTCTTCTGTCCCTGAACATGGACAATCTGGAAGTGAAATTGTCCCAACGCATCTGCTTTTCTGAGAGTTGCTTTTGTGACAAGAAGTAGCGTAAGCTCTGATGGTCTGTAAAAAGAGTAAAATCCGCTCCGAGTAGGTAATGCCGCCATTGAGTAAGAGCATAGATAACCGCCAAAAGCTCTCTCTCATAAATCCGTGCTGTCAATTCTGGCCTTGAGAACAATCGCCTTTCGTAGGCAATGACATGGCCTTCTTGCATTAAGACCGCACCCAGACTACGACCACAAGCATCACAATATACTTCAAATGACTTTTGCAAGTCCGACAAAGTCAAAACTGGTCTTGTAGTCAATTTCTCTTTCGAAGTCTGAAAGGCAGTCACCTGTGTGGGTCCCACGAAAAAGGGACTCCTTTCTGTGTCAAAACATGCAAAGGGGAAGCAACCTCTGCAAACTTTCGAATGAACCGCCTGTAGTACGAACACAATCCCAAGAAGCTTCTAAGTTCATGGACATTCTTCAAATCAGGCCAATCACGGATAGTCTCTATCTTGGCTGGATCCTTCTGCACTCTAGCTGTTGACACAATGTGTCCCAAAAAGTGTATCTGTGGTAGGAAAAATTCACTTTTCTTCTCATTAATCACTAACTTGTGATCTCGTAATGCCTGAAAGACTTGAAGCAGATGATCTCTATGTTGTGCCTCATCCTTGGAGAAAACAATGATGTCGTCAAAGAAAGTGCCAACAAATAGCCTGTACTCTCTAAAAATCTTGTCCATCATCCGGTTAAATGTCGCAGGAGCATTGGTTATAAGCCAAAAGGCATCACCAAAAACTCAAATAACCAAAAAGTCGTCCGAAAGGCTGACAGACGTCTCCTGGCGTGATTCGGATCTGATGATATCCATTCTTCAAATCAATCCCGCTAAAACACGAGGATCCTTGTAATCTGTCGAGTATATCATCGATCCTAGGAATCAGAAATCTGTTCTTGATGGTGATTTTGTTGAGAGCTCTATAATCGATGCACATTCTCCAAGATCCGTCTTTCTTCAAAACCAACAGCAATGGAGAGCAGTATGTTAAGTATGGAGCCTGATTTATCCTTGTAATTTTCTGTGGTAAAAGCGCACATTTGTAAGGCCCCCATTATGAGGAGAAGCCATCGTGCGTGAAGAAAAATCACTCACCGGAAACCAAAATTTTCACGGACAAGAATCAAGGGCAACTTTAAAGGCCTCGGGAGGCCCCCGAGTCTTTTTTTTCGCCGGAATATTCTTTTTCCACCGGAATATTATGGCCGGATGGTGGCCGGAAAGTGGTCGGAAAACAACCGGTCGGTTGGCCGGTGGCCGGTAGTCAATGGCCGATGGCCGGTGGTCGGAAGTCAATGGCCGGTGGCCGAATTCAAAAGCGGACTTGTCCTCTCAAGGGCGGCCACACATGGGCGGATTGGAGGGTCCGATTTGGACTTATTCGCACAAGGGCAGCTACACATGGCTGTTTCTCATAAGAGAGGGCAGCCCTTTTGGTCTATAAAAGGAGGCCATTTCTACACACATTTCATAGTGTGAAGTTGATGCAACAAGGTGAGTGTGAGGTGGTGAGAGTGAAGCAAGGCGGGAGCTCCATTAAGGGTATAATCCCTTTGTAAACTACTTCTTGTTTTGAAGTACTAAAGCCATTGAGTGGCTGCTTTCCCGTGGACGTAGCCCACATTGGGTGAACCACGTATATCGTGTGTACTCTCTCTCTCTCTCTCTACTCTATAATCTCGTGTATATAAATCTGTCTCTCTCCATTAAGTAATCTACTCAATTATCTATTTAGCTACGTCTTATTTCCTAACAACTGGTATCAGAGCAAGGTTTGCTCGTAGCTAAATTATCTCAAGGAAAGGATTCCTTGAATTGAGTGGGAGTTATGGCGGAGGAAGAGAAGTTCAAGATTGAGAAGTTTAACGGCAAAAACTACCAACATTGGAAGATGCAGATTGAAGACTATCTCTACCAGAAGGACCTCTATTTGCCACTAGGCGGTCTTGCGAAGAAGCCCCCAACAATGGCAGATGAAGCATGGATTGTCCTTGATCGAAAGGCACTGGGAACAATCCGGTTAAGCTTGGCGTCAACGGTGGCCTTCAATGTTTCGGAGATGAAGACCACGGAGGACTTGATGAAGTCACTTGACGACTTCTACGAGAAACCATCGGCATCCAATAAGGTATTTCTTATGAAGCGCTTGTTCAATCTAAAGATGGCAGAGAATGGTTCAGTTGCAGAACACCTAAATGACTTTAACACAAACATAAGTCAACTTCGATCAGTGAAAATCAATTTCGATGACGAAGTGCGAGCTCTCCTTATACTATCATCTCTACCGGATAGTTGGGACAGCCTTGTGATGGCTGTAAGTAATTCTATCTCTGGCACAAATACTCTTAAGTTTGATGATGTTGTGGGTGTTCTCCTAAGCGAGGAAATGCGAAGGAGAAGCACAGGAGAATCATCAAGTGCTGCACTGTCAGTGGAAACAAGAGGAAGGCTTAAGGAGAGGTTCAAAAACCAAAAGGGTCGTGATCGCTCAAGGCGGAGCAAGTCACGCACAAAGTCAGTTCTTGAATGTTGGAACCGCGGCAAGAAGGGCCACGTCAAGAAGGATTGCTGGTCCAAGAAGAAGAAGGAGACAGAGTCTGAAGACAACAAGCCAACATCGGAGGCCAATGTGGCAGGTAAAGTAGAGCAAGATGCTCTAATTCTCTCATTAGACAATGTGTTTAATTCCTGGATAGTAGATTCTGGGGCTTCATTCCATGCGACACCACACAAGCAACATTTCCAAGACTACAGCAAAGGTAATTTTGGGTATGTATACTTGGGAGATGATGAAGCTTGTGAGATTGTCGGCAAAGGTACAGTTTCTGTCAAAACTGCTAACGGAAATGAATGGAAGCTTAAAGATGTTAGGCATGTTCCTTCTCTTCGCAAAAATTTGATCTCTACAGGACAATTGGACGATGAAGGTCACAACATTGCATTTGGAAACAAACGGTGGAAGATCTCAAAGGGATCTTTGGTGGTTGCCAAGGGTGAAAAAGTCGGTACACTTTACTTGTGTACTGTTAGCACGCAACCTTCGGCTTGTGCAGCAACTACAGAAGTTGACAGTGCGGTGTGGCACTACCGACTTGGGCATATGAGTGCCAAAGGAATGCAAATCACTCAAACAAAGAAGCTTCTACCAGGTTTGAAAGAAGTGGACTTAGAGTTCTGTGAAGATTGTGTTTATGGTAAACAAAAGAGGGTAAAATTTCAAAAATCAGGAAATGAAAGAAAAAATAAAAAACTTGAGTTGGTTCATTCTGATGTTTGGGGTCCTGCAAGTACACCATCACTTGGTGGCTCATTGTACTATGTAACATTCATAGACGATGCGACTAGAAAAACATGGGTTTATGTCATGAAGAATAAATCCGATGTATTTTCCATATTTCAAAGGTGGAAAGCCTTTGTGGAGAATGAAACAGGAAATGCCTCAGATCCGACAATGGAGGCGAATATTGTAGCCAAGCTTTTTAAAGCTTTTGTGCTAGCAATGGCATTCGGAGGCAAAGGACAACCCCAAGGACACCTCAACAAAATGGGATTTTGGAAAGGATGAACAGGACAATCATGGAACGAGCACGAAGCATGCGGCTACATGCAGGCCTACCGCTTGAGCTTTGGGCGGAAGCTGTAAGTACGTCTGTGTACTTAATCAATCGGTCACCCTCAACGGCATTGGATGGGGGAGTTCCAGAAGAGGCATGGACAGGTAAACCGGTGAATTATGCATTTTTCAAAGTGTTTGGGTGTGAGGCTTTCATGCACATAGATAGAAGCCTAAGATCAAAGTTAGATGCAAAGTCCAAAAAGTGTTTCTTCATTGGCTATGGAGAAGGAGACTTTGGGTATCGCCTATGGAATCCTGAAGATGGTAAAATCTTAAGGAGTAGGGATGTAATTTTTAACGAACAAAATATGTACAAAGATTACTTGGAAAGAAAACAAATAAAAGAAACAGGTGATGAGTACATGGAGCTTGAGGACGGTGAAGACTCAAGGACTGTAAACGGTGACAATGTGCAACAACGTCAACCAAATGAGGAGCCTCAACCTATTCCCCGAAGATCTACAAGAGCAAGTAGACCTCCAGAAAGGTTTGTTCCTTCCTTCAACCATCTCTTGATCTCAGATTTAGGAGAGCCGGAATCATATGAAGAAGCTATGCAACATGAATCCAAAGAAGAATGGACGAAGAGCATGCAAGTGGAGATGGACTCACTACATCGCAACTAAACATGGGAGTTGGTTGAGTTGCCTAAAGGTAAGCGGGCACTTCAAAACAAATGGGTGTACAAGCTAAAGGAAGAAGAAGGTGGGAAGAAAAGGTACAAGTCTAGGCTTGTGGTAAAAGGTTTTTCTCAAAAGAAAGGTATTGACTTCAATGAAATATTTTCTGATGTTGTAAAAATGAACTCAATTAGGCTTGTCTTAAGCCTTGTGGCTGCTCATGATCTAAATCTCGAGCAAATGGATGTAAATACGGCATTCCCTCACGGTGACTTAGAGGAGGAAATCTACATGCTTCAACCAAAGGGGTATGAAGTAAAAGGTAAAGAGAAAATGGTTTGCAGATTAAAGAAGAGCTTGTATGGTTTAAAGCAAGCATCAAGACAATGGTACTTGAAGTTTGATCGATGGATGTTGGATCATGGATTCACAAGATGCAACTCGGATCACTGCGTCTACCCGGAGAATTTGGGAGATGGGAAATTCATCATCCTAATGTTGTATGTTGATGACATGTTGATTGCAAGTGCTAACATGCAGGACATCAAAGACCTAAAAGAGGAGCTGTCCAAATCTTTTTCAATGAAAGATTTAGGTGCTGCAAAGAGGATACTTGGTGTGAAAATATCAAGGGACAGGACGAAGAAGACAATAAAGCTATCTCAAGAAGATTACATCAAGAAGGTACTAGAAAGGTTTGCAATGCAAAATGCAAAACCAGTTTCTACACCTTTGGCTGGTCATTTTAAACTAACGAAGGATATGTGTCCAAAGACACAAGAGGAGATAGCCTATATGTCTAAAGTTCCATATGCTGCAGCGGTAGGTTCTCTAATGTATGCTATGGTCTAGACAAGGCCAGACATTGCACATGCAGTGGGAGTTGTGAGTAGGTTCATGGACAACCCAGGTAAAGAGCATTGGCAAGCTGTGAAGTGGATACTTAGGTATCTAAAAGGGACAACAACAAATGCTTTGTATTTTGGAGGAATTGATATTTTTCTAGAAGGGTATGTTGATGCAGATATGGCAGGTGACAAAGATACTCGAAGAAGCACTACTGGCTATGTGTTCACGGTTGGAGGCACAGCAGTAAGCTGGGCTTCAAAGCTGTAGAAAGTGGTTTCACTTTCTACCACGGAAGCAGAGTATGTAGCAATGACGGAGGCAAGCAAAGAAATTGTGTGGCTTCACAGATTCTTAGAAGAGCTTTGATTCAAACAAGACAATTGTGTCTTGTACAGTGATAGCCAAAGCGCTATTCATCTTGCGAAGAACTCAGCCTTTCATTCAAGGACAAAGCACATTGAGGTGAGATATCACTTCATACGCACTCTTTTGGAATATTCTTTTTCGTCGGAATATTATGGCCGGACGGCGGCCGGAAAGTGGTCGGAAAACAACCGGTCGGTTGGCCGGTGGCCGGTAGTCAATGGCCGATGGCCGGTGGTTGGAAGTCAATGGCCGGTGGCCGGTGGCCGAATTCAAAAGCGGACTTGTCTTCTCAAGGGCGGCCACACATGGGCGGATTGGAGGGTCCGATTTGGACTTATTCGCACAAGGGCGGCTACACATGGCTGTCTCTCATGAGAGAGGGCAGCCCTTTTGGCCTATAAAAGGAGGCCATTTCTACACACATTTCATAGTGTGAAGTTGATGCAACAAGGTGAGTGTGAGGTGGTGAGAGTGAAGCAAGGCGGGAGCTCCATTAAGGGTATAATCCCTTTGTAAACTACTTCTTGTTTTGAAGTACTAAAGCCATTGAGTGGCTGCTTTCCCGTGGACGTAGCCCACATTGGGTGAACCACGTATATCGTGTGTACTCTCTCTCTCTCTCTCTCTACTCTATAATCTTGTGTATATAAATCTGTCTCTCTCCATTAAGTAATCTACTCAATTATCTATTTAGCTACGTCTTATTTCCTAACACAGTACGGTGAAGTACTAGGCTGGACAAGACCCTTTTCCAAGAGGTCTTTCACTTGGTTCATAATCTCTTTGTTTTGGGCTCAGCTCACACGACTCCCTTAAGTTTTATATCGAGTACAATGGTTTTGCCCTTCTCCATGGTCAATGTTGCTTTTCTCGCCCGATAGTCGACCATGGCGTTGTTCTTGTGGTACCAAGGAATTCCCAAGAGGACATCACAACCTTCCAAAGGCGTTATGTAAAAGTCCTCATGCCCTAAATACCCCTGACAATGCAACCGAAGTTTGCCAATGACAGGTATAATGGCTACGTCCCTGCCGGGTGCCGCTAGAACTGCCTCTGCAAGTGGTCCCATCCGATCGGGAGTGATCTCAAGCCGCGCTGCCAATTCCGGTGGAATGAAGTTGGCCTTGGCTCGTCCATCGAAGAAGATCAGGGCTTCTTGGTCTTTCACTTTGCCCCAAGCTCGGCAAAGTTCTGTACTGTCGTCCATCCTGCTAGGATCGGTACCCACGCAATTTGGACCAGTCCTGTTTTCATCTTGCCTTTTATTCAACAGTCCTCACTTGCTCTCAAACTCTCAAGCCTTTCGTCGTCCTTATCATTCTGTTCTTTCTGTGCCTTTTTAGGGCACTTTGCAGAGATATGTCTAGTTTCCCCGCATCCAAAGCACTTCCCCTCCTTTATGTAGCGAGCTCTCCCTTGAGGAGTAAGCTTGGGTCGTGTATCCTTGTCTTTCTGTTCTGGGTTGCTCTTTCTCTTTCTACTTTCGTTTTTCGAAGTCTGTTCGGCTCTTTGCGTCATGATCTCATCTGTGGGGTAGGTCAGATTGCCAGAGTGAATGGCAAAACCCCGTTTCGCATGACTCATCAACTCCTGAATAGAAGCTGACTTTTATTCCAAGCAGTGAACTCGGATATCTGTAGGTAGACCGAAGGTAAACTGCTCAATCTGTTCCTTGAACGAGATCTTGTTAAATGAAGAGGCGGGTAGAAAAGAGCTCCAGAATCTCTCGCAATAAGCGTCCACTGTATCCTTCTTGGTCATCCGAAGATGGTTCCAAACAGTTCGTATATCCCGTTCATACTCTCGAGTCAGCCAAGAAGAAATAAAAAGCCTCTTGAATTTCAACCGTTTAACTGGTGCAGTCTTGTTTAATAGAAGCGTGGACCACCAAGTTCGAGCATTCCCCTTAAAATAAGAGGCAGCTCTCCGAATCTTAGAGTGCTCTGAGTAACACCCTCATGAAATAGCGATGTCAAACTGTTGTATAGAAAACAAAGCCTTCGAAGCATCTTTATAACCGGAAAACGTGTCAAATTTAATTGACTGTGCACCTTCCTTAAACTCTCGAACTTTCTTGCTTTTGTCTTCTAGAAAGGCATACTGGTTGGCTTTATAAAAATTCTTCTTCTTTGCGTAAAAGATGCTGTCATTAGAGTCTGACCTATCTGAAGACGGGTCCTGTGTAGAACTGACAACCATGGGGCGAGATTTTGGCTTCTCTTCCTTTTTCTTGCCCTTTCCGAAGCTTTGCTTTTTGCTTCGCTTTTTACCCCGTGTCTTCTTCGCTCGAGTCAGATGAGCCAGAAGAACTGTCAGAAGAAGAAGAAGAAGAAGAAGAAGAAGAAGAAGAAGAAGAAGAAGAAGAAAAACTGGGTACTCCTTCAAATCGAATACGCTTCTTTTGCTTTTTTGCCTTTCCAAATGTCGACTGACGACCCAAATAACTCAGGAAGTCAGCATCTTTCTTATGATTTTTGTCGTGCGTTTTATCTTTGTTTTGCGTGTCAAAAAGCTAAGCAATTCGTGCATCAACCACCTCTTCTAATTCTTGCTCTGTGTACATCTTGGGCATAGGAGGTTTCTTGAGAGCCAGTTTGAGGGGTGGCTCTGTGGTCTTCTTCCACCGTGTATGCACCTCATCGAAAGAGGTCTCGCTCATATACTTTGCAAATTTTGGGTCCTTCGCAAAATTGAGGATCATCTTTGTTGCGTCGCCGATCAATCGTTGATGCTTCATCTCTCGAGCTCCGCCTGAGTAGGCCAAGGCGGGCCATACTCCTCGTGTGAATCTTCGTTGTGATCTCTTCTCGCATCGCTAGATGCAGAGGAAGTCGATTGATTTTTGCCTGAAGCCATAGGTGCCGCGAAAAGGGATCGGATTTTCTGTAGAAGAGAAATCGGCCGTGCTGTGATACCATTGTAACAAACTTGGACACTCCAAGTAGAGAATCTACCACGACGCCACAAATAATCACTTCAAACAGTTCACAGTTTACAATTGATTCGACACTGGCTTGACGGAGTTCCGTGCCTAGAGATATTGGCCCCAAAGACTGGCGTCCCTTTAGGTATTTCTTTTTGTATTAATCTGTGTTCAAAGTACAAGAGTGTGGGCAGACGCTCACACTCAGACTCTACGTCCAGATGCTCTGAGTTATGAGAGCCTACCTGCATGTTTAAAGAGTACGAGGGATGCTAAAAGCAAAGCCCCAAAAGCTGGTAAACTCAAAAGCTTGTTCTCTCTCTCTCTCTCTCTCTCTCTCTCTCTCTCTCTCTCTCTCTCTCACACTGGCTCTCTTTCTCATGAGAGAATAAAGCAAGGCAATAAAAAGCTCTCTCTCTCTCTCTCTCTCTCTCTCTCTCTCTCTCTTGCCCATTGCGTAGCCAAAAGCAATGCCCAAAGCTGTTGCTGATGTGCCTGCAAAATGCGCCGCCAATCGTGAACGTCCGTACAGCCTGCCACGTGGCACATCCTCTGCAATTTCCGGGCAGCCTCGCCACGTCAGCATTTCAGTGTACTGGGCAGCCTCGTCACCCTTTTCAGCCTGCCAGAGAGTCCTTGCCAGGGGTGTGTGTGAGTACTGGGCAGCCACGTCACCAGTTTGTGACAGGGGGCAATCTGTCTATACCAAACCCATGTGCCTGGAACCATGACGTCATCTCCCCATACCAACATGCCGTGTCTTCCTGCCTGGCTAACTGTCGAGAGGACTCAAGTGCAAGGTGGGCGTATCTGTCTATGGGAAGTTCCCACAAGCGGTGTATGAAGGAAAAGATTTGGTGAGCGCCTCAAATACTAGTGGGGGGGGCAGCTAGCTCTGCTCGGATAATAGCATGTGGTACTGAAGCCTTGGCTCTAATGAGCCGCGAGATCATAGAGACCAGAGGCTTCTCCATGTTCCCCCATCCATCAGTGCGACCTGTTCTCCCGTGATGATCCAATGAAGGCCCCCATATCTCAGCTCCATAGAGCAATACAGAAGCCACCAAAGTGTCAAAGAGCAAGAGCTTCGTCCGAGGCTCTTGAAATTGAACCTGTGAACACATCCTCTCCAGTCTTCCCAATGCCGAATGGGCTCTGGTCAATCTAGTCTCTGCTGCTCTCCTCAAAGAAAATGCTGGTCCACTAAAAACCACTCCAAGGTAAGTGTAAGCATCTGTATATTCACTGTCTCCTGGCCATATGTGAATGCGGGTGTTGACCTCCTGATCCACTGTGGGGTGGTATTTAATACCATGACCTTGGTTTTACCAAGGTTGACAGACAAGCCACTTTCATGGGCAAACCTGTGCAAAGCATCCAAGTGACGTTGCATCCCCTCCGGAGAGTCGGAGATCAACACAATATCATCAGCATATAACAATAGCGGAATCCATGTCCCTGCCAGCGGTGCACCTCTTTCACCATCTTTCTCAATGTAGTCAGAAACCTCATCCACATACATACCAAATAGAGTAGGAGAGAGCGAGCAGCCGTGCTTCACTCCAATAGTGAAGTGAACCGGTGTAGATAGACCCTCTGAGGTGCGTACATGCCCTACTACTGATCTGTACAATGCCATGATCCCCCAAATGAGCTCTGTGGGTACTCCCATCTCCTGTAATTTGCGCATTAATCTAGCTCTGGGTATTGTGTCAAATGCTTTGTGGAAGTCCACAAAGCTACAATAGATCCGTCTCCCATGGGCTCTGTCCTCCTCGATGATGGCCTTGAGTGTCAAGATATGGTCAAGAGTAGAAAAACCTCTCCTGAACCCTGCCTACCCAACAACATGCATGCCCTCCCTCTGTGCCCATCTACTCAGTTGCTGCTCAAGAATGATGCGTACAACCGTGCCAATGTGTGTCCAATCATGATAGTGCGATAATTCCCAAGCTCCATAGGGTCTCCTGACTTGAAGATAGGTACGATCGTAGATAGACTCCAAGTATCAGGCAAGCCCTCACACATGGCACGGTTAAACATAACTGCTAGGAGCTCTGCTAGTAGATCTCTGGCATGCATGAAATGCTCAGCCACTAAGCCAGGATGATCATATGCTCTCCCAGTCCTCATCCTGTCAATGGCCTTATTCACCATCTCAGCGGTGAAAAAAGCACATGTGTGTGGGCATGGATCAGGGGGGTCGAGAAGGGGCTGCTGTCGATGCGTACTGACCCTAGGTCTCTGTAGAGGTAATGGCAGGGGAGGGGGGAGTGCTCATGAAAGAGCCGCCATGCCTCATGTGAGTCCTGACTCAAGAATAGTTGGTATAGATCCTGCTCTAGTTGAGCCAAAAATGCCCTCTTCTTCCGCTGCACTAGGCGTCGGAAGTCAATCTGTGACTGTCTGTGAGTGATGTCCCCCAAAAGCACTTCCCTCTGAAGTCTAGCTCTAGTCTGACAACATTCCTCATCATACCAGCTGTTGTGAGGCATGCTCCCAGAACGACGTCTCTGCTTAGAAAGTGTGTGTGGGTATGCCTCTATTGCAGCATCGTGTAATGTCTGTGTCAGTATAGTAGTAAGCTCCTCCAGAGGCACTAGTAACACGGGTGAGCAAAATGGAGATGAGCTAGGCCTAACCATGCCCTTCTCAACTAACAGATGCACTTACCGCATAACCTCCTCTTGTTGAGCTTGAGAAACTCTATAAGGAGGTTTATTAGGCGGTGAACTTCCTGGAAGGAGTTCAATTGCATGGTCATCATTGCCTCGTTTAGGAGGTAGTTCACAAGGGATTTCGTCAATAAAGACATCTTGAAACCCCTTGAGAAAATTGGATAACTCTAATTCCTTGTGGTTGTTTATATTTTCTTTTGCTAAAGCATTAGGTTCATTTTGAGAATCTTTAATGAAAATCATGTACACGGAAATAGAGCTCTTTATTGAATTATTGAAAGCTTGCGTATGTACAATGGGTATGGTGTTACCCATTTCCTTAGCATCTATGTACATATCTTTTTCCCTGAACCTAAAGTAGATTCTCCTTTCAAGAAATTGAACATTGGCAGCCATGCGGTCAAACCATGGTGCCCCTAGGATTACATCCTCGTGCTTGAGAGGAGAGATAAAGAAGTCCTCTTTGTCTACATAGCTTTGGACATGGAGCCTCAATTTTCCAATTAAGGGAGTGGCTGAAGCTTCTTGCCCCTTGAAAGCACCATTTATGGGTAGGACATCTCCCATCTCATAGGCTTGGATGCCTAGCTTGGTGGCCAACTTTGTGGAAATGAAATTGTGAGTAGAACCAGGGTCAAAGAGAATAAAATCATCATGTTCTCTTACCTTTCCCCAAGCATGGCATAGAGGAGATCCTTTGTGGTGAGCTTCCTCTTCTTGGATTTCAACCAAGGTAGCTCTAGGAGGCTCATGGCAGGTGTTCTTTCGGGGACAAGCGCTGTACGCATGCCCTTGCTCGTCGCACTTGAAACAGCGGTTATCCTTGCGATAACGCTCAAGCTCTTCATGAGAGAGTTTGTTTTTGCCTTCGTTAACTCCCTTCTCCTTAGCTTTGTTGTTATTGGAATTGCCCTTATGAGACTTTTGGACATTGTCCTTCCCCTTACGCTCATTGGAACCCTTCTTTTCCGTGGGCTTAGAATTTCTCTTAGCCCCTGTTTGGAAATTGATTCGAGAAGCCACCGTAGTATGGTGTATAACTGCAGATATGGTGCGTGGCGTTTGGGAGTTGACATACTCCGCCATTTCTTCAGTTAAGCCCGCACAAATTTGTTGTTTTTGCTCTCCATAATCCATCTTTTTGAAGAAAGTGGCTTTGAGATGTAAATTCCAAAACTTGTCTACATATTTGTGAATGGATTCGTAGGGAGAGAGCTTCAAGCTTCGCCATTCGGTGAGTACTTTGTCTTTGGCATCGGTGGCCAAAAACTGCGTCATGATGGAAGCTCTTAAAAGCTTTCCATGCTCGTGGAGCTTCACTGTTGGCCCGTAGGCTAGACCACCATTGCCTGGCGAACTTTTGAAAGTGCATAGCTACATGGTGTAGCTTAGAGGACTTCGTGAAGCCCTCATCTCCAAACGCCGCATCGAATTGTTGGATAAAGGCCAAGACTTTGTCCATAGCACCAAAGGTGCCATTGTAGGTAAGGAAAGAGATGCTCTTTCCTCCCTCTCTGAACTTCTCGAGGGCCTCTTCTTTTTGATGGTTCAAAAGTTGCACCATCGCTTTCTTCAGAAGATGAATAATTTGAGGAAGATGGAGAAGAGGGTGACCTCTTTCTCGCCTTTTTCTTGCCTTGGTTCTCTTTGTCCGCACGGTGCACCATCACTTTCTTCATAAGAGGAAGAGGATGAAGAAGATGGAGAAGAGGGTGACCTCTTTCTCGCCTTTTTCTTCTCTTGCTTTTTGTCATCCCTCTTTGAATTATGGTGTGGAGAAGTGTGCGATGGTCTTCTCCGTTTAGGAGGTGATGGAGAGCGTTTTGCCCGCCATCTTCGTGGAGCCATCTCCACCGAGGTGGCAGGAGACTTACTTCTTTTTCGTTCCTTCGGTGGGGGCTCTTGAGTTCTCCTTTGAGAAGGAGATGCGTCGTTGAGAAGCAAATTTTTGAGCCCTTCATATGGATCCTCTTCCTCTTCTCGAATTGGAGAGAGATCTCTTTTGGAAGTGTCACAAGGAGGCTTCTTAGGTACTCTGTCGTCATGGTGGGGAGCTTGGAGAATCCCATGAGCACGAAGCTACCGTTGCACTTCACTTTGGAGGGATGGATTGCACATGGCTTGTTGAAGCCTAGAAACAAGGTAGTTAACAAGCATAGGGGAATCATTAGTAGCCTGTTCATTAGCAAAATCAAAGCTATCAACAGTAATTTCACTCTCTTTAGGTGTAACTTTTTTAGGTGTACTTTGGCACTTCAAGTCCTAGTTGCTACTCCTCTTTACACCTTTAGAAAAGCACTCAAGCTATTGTACCCGTGGCTCGAATACCATTAATTGCAAGGAATAGAAGAGAAGGTCTTTCAACACCAAAACAACACCGGCTCCTGTCAAGCTTCTAATAGCTCAATAGTGGTTAAGCCGTAGGCAAGCCCCGTAGGACTCCACTATTAAGACCATAGCTCTTGACGGTGATGCCCCGTTATCTGCATGAAGGCAGACGCACTGCAAGGTTGAAAAATCCCTATTCTACGCACTCAATTGCAATTAATAATACGAACCATTTATAGCTAGCTTGAGGACCTCCCTTCTTGAGCAAGAAAAGAGAGCTTGTGCTCTGATACCAATGTAACATTTAATGGCCTAGTAACTTGTGTGTAGCGGAAAATAACATGAACATAGTGAGCATCTCATTAGAATAGGTTCCTAATGAGCATAACAAGAGTGCTTGGGTGGAGAGAGCAACAAAAAGCATAACACCTAGTTAGATAGGCATGAACAATACTTCAAAAGAGCGAGAAATTAAGCTATTGACAACAGTTGAGGACCCAATTTACATGGAGCCGGTCCCCCCTCCAAAAAGGCTTTGTATTATAGGTTTCCCCCAGTAAGAGAGACATTTTACAATACAATTCTTTGTGTTCCTTCAATAACTAGCTAGTGCAATGAAGATGGAAGCTTCAAGCACTAAGCAAAACACTTATAAAACACAACATCCATTCCCTCATGGTCTCAGACCCAAGACCTCACACACCTTCGAAGATGGTGAGAGATAGCGTGGTATGAGAGAAGATTGAGAGGACTTATTCTATGTGTTCTTGGAGGGACCGTTATGCTTTTAGAAAAGCACACGCCTGAAGCTTTGATACCACTGTAATAGGACGACACCATGTGCCAACTAAACAGAACAGATTGGAACAGACTTTTAGCACATCAAATGACCGAACTGAGAGAGAGAGAGAGAGAGAGAGAGAGAGAGAGAGAGAGAGAGAGAGAGAGAGAGAGAGAGAGAGAGAGAGAGAGAGAGAGAGAGAGAGAGAGTGTGCTGATGCTTCCGTTGATGCTGCACTTTGGAGGCTTTGGGTGTGGGAGGGCCGTGCCCTATCGCAGCTTTATTGGGACCCAAGAGAGTGGCATTGGCCTCACTCAGACCCCACAGGTGCACCTGTATCCTTCTTTGAGTACACTGTCAGGATTGGAAGATTAGCATTGATGAGACAGCAACCACAGCAGCCTACTCGTATGCGTTTCTGGTTACATTCAGGCCTCTCCCATGCCTATCTGCAGCAGTTTTGGTTCGCCATCTGGGATTTACATGTTGCTCGTCGTATTTCCTTTTTCATGTGGATGATTGCTCATGCGGGACTACTAGTTGGGACTTGGCTAGCTACTATGGGTCATGATCCGTTATGTACTCGTTGCCCTTTGCGCCAACTTGAGTCACCTGCCCACTGTCTTTGGTCATGCTCAGCTTCCCATGTAGTGTGGCTTGCAGTTTGCTCTCTACTCAACAGAACAGGTGTTCAGCATGGATTTCTTACTTGGGGATCTGTCTCATGGTTGATGCCGATGCCCGGCCCGCATCTTTTCTACGAGGGCTCAACCACAGATCCAGCCTTCATGCTTACCTCGACTGGTTATCGGCGAGGGACTTTGGCTATGCTACCATAGATTGCTTGGCAGGGGGATACTCAGACACGTGATGCAGTTTTCTCAGTCATCACTAGTATTACACTATGGAATATTTGGAGAGCTCGTTGTCTTCACATTCTCCACAACTCCTTCAGGACATCCTCACTGCCATTTGGCTGGACATCATTCACACCCTGATTTGGCAGTGGGATTCGTCCTCCGGTACATCTAGAGCAGCCGAGGCTCGTCGATTTGCCTTCCTTCGGCGTTGGGCAAGATCCCCGCTCTTCTTCACACTGACAGGTGGTCAGATTACTTGGCATTATGCCCCTCCTCAGTGGTTTCTGCTCCACTCCTCACACCGACCACCATGAGATTGTTGTAGTTGAGTAGTCACTATAGTGGCTCTCCTCCTTACATTCACAGCTTGTACACCCCACGTGATAGGCTATTTTGGCATCCGCTGGGATTATTTTGTACTCAGTAATATACAGCCCTGACTTTTTCCAAAAAAAAAAAGAAAAAAGAGAGAGAGTGCTAGAGTTCCACTCCCAGACGGCATTGGCCCCAAACCCTGGCACCCCTTTCTATATTTGTTTATATTGCTTCAATAAGGTACAAGCTTTGGGAACTTTGCTCTGCTTCTCTGCGTGGTAGACTGCCAGAGAGAGAGAGCCCATACAGTGTATATGATCGCCCTTGGCCTATCTAGAAGCAGTTATATGAAAATCATGAGTTTTAAAAGCTCCAGGTCCAAAAGCATGCGGCTAGAGGACTGCTCGTACAGTGCTGCCATGTAAGTAGCAGTTTCCGCAAAACGTGGGTCTGTCTGTACAATCTTGCCATGTCATCATCTTCATGCGATTTGTGTGTGAGTGTTCTCTGCTTTAATTCAGGGTTTAGGCCCATCGGCCAATGATTTGCAAGCTGGTAGGGTTAGGATTTTTATTCCTAACCCCTTTTGACCTAAGTTATAGGTTTTAGGCATGTAATCTATACTATAATAAAAGGGGGAGGGATTCCGCCCCCCCTCCCCTTACACGTGGCGCTATTTCCTTGCTTAAGCCAGTGTGGCCTGCAACTCCCCGACCTGAGAGAGAGAGAGAGAGAGAGAGAGAGAGAGAGAGAGAGAGAGAGAGAGAGAGAGAGAGAGAGAGAGAGAGAGAGAATATGCCGGCTGAAGTGAGTGGGGAGTTCTGAGAGAGAAAGAGAGAGAGCGCGCCTTAATGTCTAATCATTGGGTGGGAGGACCCAAATTGCCTAGCTTCTTTCGCTATTTACTTCGCTTCAAGTCGTGAGTCCTGTCACCTCTGTGTGTGTGTGTGTGTGTGTGAGAGAGAGAGAGAGAGAGAGAGAGAGAGAGAGAGAGAGAGAGAGAGAGAGAGAGAGAGAGAGAGAGAGAACTCTGAGAGTACTTGAACCACGTGACTCCCTTCAAGTTGAGAGAGAGAGAGAGAGAGAGAGAGAGAGAGAGAGAGAGAGAGAGAGAGAGAGAGAACTCCTGATCGGTGAGGAATAGCTGGAGCCTGGGACTTTGGAAGAGCTGGAAAAGTATGCTGATTCTGTGTGTGTGTGTGTGTGTGTGTGAGAGAGAGAGAGAGAGAGAGAGAGAGAGAGAGAGGGAGCATATGCCGGCTGAAGTGAGTGGGGAGTCCTGAGAGAGAAAGAGAGAGAGCGCGCCTTAATGTCTAATCATTGGGTGGGAGGACCCAAATTGCCTAGCTTCTTTCGCTATTTACTTCGCTTCAAGTCGTGAGTCCGGTCACCTCTGTGTGTGTGTGTGTGTGTGTGTGTGTGAGAGAGAGAGAGAGAGAGAGAGAGAGAGAACTCCTGATCGGTGAGGAATAGCTGGAGCCTGAGACTTTGGAAGAGCTGGAAAAGTATGCTGATTCTGTGTGTGTGTGTGTGTGTGTGTGTGTGAGAGAGAGAGAGAGAGAGAGAGAGAGAGAGAGAGAGAGAGAGAGAGAGAGAGAGAGAGAGAGGCTGTAGAGCATCACAAAATGCGGGAAGAGGTCTCTGTGTGTGTGTGTAAAGATGCTGCAGGCTGTTTCCGCTGCCTTCTCTCTCTCTCTCTCTCTCTCTCTCTCTCTCTCTCTCTCTCTCTCTCTCTGTCAGAATCAGCTGTGTGTGTGTGTGTGTGTGTGTGTTGGGGGGGGGGGGGGATGTTAGCGCGTGTAGTTTGAGAGCAGCTCTGTGCCATCAAATGGTCCAGCTCATGAATGCTCATCTCCGTCCCCACTTCAATTTCGTGAATAATGTGCCCCCAGGCATCCACCATTAAAATTGGCAGGAACGTGCACCTGCAGAGCTTGCCGACAGGAGCATGCATGCAAGCTGACTCTGGAATCGCAGCACTTGCCTTTCACCCCTGCTATGCTACCTGATCAATGAATGGAATTGACTGCACCAGAGCGCATGGCATAAGCTCCCTTGCGACCTCCGTAGTTGACAAGATGTGTGTGTGTGTGTGTGTGTGTGTGAGAGAGAGAGAGAGAGAGAGAGAGAGAGAGAGAGAGAGAGAGAGAGAGAGAGAGAGAGAGTCACAGCCCTGACATGCATGTTGCTATGTTTTAGTGGAGGTAGTTGCACGTCCAGCGGTACTAAACATTTTTCGTTGTGTGTGTGTGTGTGTGTGTGAGAGAGAGAGAGAGAGAGAGAGAGAGAGAGAGAGAGAGAGAGAGAGAGAGAGAGAGAGAGAGAGAGAGAGAGAGAGAGAGAGAGAGAGAGAGCGCCACAGCCCTGATTAGCACGTCCGTGGGTTCTGGTTTGCGGAGGCTGGCTGATTAGTAATGTGTTTGTGAAGGTTACTTGCTTGCGGAAGTATCTTAGGGTTTAATTTCACTGCTGCCGCAACAACAGCGCTTATCTCTCTCTCTCTCTCTCTCTCTCTCTCTCTCTCTCTCTCTCTCACACACACACACACACACACACACACAACGATGTCAGCATGCAAGTGATGCCTTCAGATCAGGTGTGCCATAGATTCAAGCAGTGTGTCTAGGGCACGCACGTGTCAAAGTGGGGAGAGAGAGGAGGAGAAGAAGAAGAAGAAGAAGAATAGAATTTTAACACCATAGGAAACTATCCCGAGAGACCTTCAAGATCTATTTGACGAGGAGAGTTGAACTTTTGATGTGTTAAGGGAGGGAGGGAGGGAGGGAGGGAAGCTACATTGCTATTTGGCGCTAGCTTGACCATGATCACTGTAGCTCTTCTAATAGTTTGACCATTGACACCTTTGCCCATCTTGCTACAACGTCCGGGCCTCATGGAGAGAGGAGAAGAAGAAGAGAATTCTAACGCCGTAGTAAACTATCCCGAGAGACCTTCGAGATCTATATGACAAGGAGAGTTGACCTCTAGATATGTTATGAGAGAGAGAGAGAGAGAAGCTACATTGCTATTTGGCGCTAACTTGACCAGTGATACCAGCATGCAAGTCGCACCCACTGCAGCTCTTCGAATAGTTTGGACACTGACGTCGCTGCCCATCTTGCTACAACGTCCGGGTCTCATGTGCATAAGCTACATTGTGCTTACGTAATGGTGTTGACCTGGTGCATTTGTGATGGTGATCGTGCTTATTACTTGGCTTGCGCAGCGGCAGTTTGATGCAACAAAATTTGTTTTTTTCGAGCACTGGGGGGATTCACCACGGTGTGGGCCAACAAGAAGGCGTTCAGCAAGAAGTAAAAAGAATGGCTGATCTTGCATGATTTTTGGCCGAATGGAGGCATAAATGGGATGCATGTGCCAATTTTGAGAATGCAGTTGTTTATTATTTTATTAATGATTAATAATAATAAATTTAAAAATATGTGTCATGGCACGGTCTGTAGCTCAGCTCACACTAAAGCTACCCCATGATGTTGCCGCCACACATTCTGTATGCACCTGTCGAACATCTCATCTCAGTGACGTTGTCGGCAAGGAAGGCTTCACACACTTTGGTGTAGTCAAATCAGTGGATGGTCTTGAAGAATGATTCACGATCTCTCTCTCTCTCTCTCTCTCTCTCTCTCTCTCTCTCTCGTACGAGTCTCCATGGCTAGTATATAGCTTATGCTAATTAACAACTAAAAAGGTTATTACTTCTTAATACTTATGTATTCCTCTATACAAACCTGAGTTCTTAGTTAATCTCTGTAGATCTGACCACCCATGAGGTATTTAAGTCCTTGAGATCGAGTCCTATGAGTTAACTGCGGCAAATCAAGTTTATTCACAAGATGCTATCAAATTCTAGAGTCTCCATCTCTCTAACTCGATTAGCGAGAAGTGTCATTAACATTGTAAGTAATCAAATGCTCTTCGATTGAAGAAAACAATTAAAACAAAGTCCTTTTTTTATTGATTTGCTTTTATGAAATTTGTCAAGAGCGAGGGGTTTGAGGGTAAGAGGGGCCATGCCGCCGCCCGCGCCGTTTTACTAGTCTTTATAAGTGGCCTTAGGGGCTCACTTCTCAGAGCATCTGGATGCAGTCTGAGAGTGAGGCTTGAGCACCAGTGGGCCCAGTTGTACTTTGCGCATAGATTTATAAAAATAAATATCGAAAGGGGCACCAGTCTTTGGGGCCAATATCTCTTGACACGGAACTATGCCATGCCGTGTTGTCTCTCTTTTGTTCCATCAGTTAATTTGAAGTGAATCTTTGCTGTGTCGGGGCAGAATCTTGACTTGGGGTGTCCAAGTTTGTTACAGTGGTATCAGAGCGGGGCCAATTTCTCTTCTACCAGGAAATCGGATCCCTTAATTCTTGACACTTATGGATTTCAAAAAGAATCAGTCGACTTCTTCTGCATCTGCTGATGCGGGATGAGATCACACAGAAAAACGACTTAATAGAGGAAGAGTACGGGCCACCTCGGCCTACTCAGTATGAACTTCAAGAGATGCAGCGTCGACAACAGGTTGACAAGTGCACGAAGCTGATGATCAAATTTGCGAAAGATCCTCAGTTTGCAAAATTTTTGTCTCAGCAATCCATCGCTGAAGTGCACACTCAGTGGCAGAAAGTCACTGAACCACCCATCAAACCGGCAATCAAGAAACCTCTTCTCCGAGGATATTACAGAACAAGAACTCAAGCAGTGGTTCAAACTCAGATCAGTCACCTTTTGGACGCGAAAAATCAATCCAAAAAGCAATTGAAAAAGTGCAAGAAGGGGACTCACTACCCTCGTCATTTGGGCCGTCAAATCTTCTTTTGCATCTGCAAGAAAGCAGAAGAAGCATGTAAGATTTGAAGGACTACCCAATTCTTCTTCTTCCTCTTCATCTGACAGTTCTTCTAGCTCTTCGGACTTGAGCGAGGAGGAAAGAAAGGGCAAAAAGCGAAGCAAAAAGCAAAGCTTCAGAAAGGGCAAGAAAAAGGCAAAGAAACCAAGATTCCGCCCAGTTTCTGACAGCTCTATAGAGGAATCGTCCTTTGACAGTGCGGACTCCGATGACCATATGTTTTATGCAAAGAAGAAGCATTTTCACAAAGCCAACCAATATGACTTTCTCGAAGACGAGCGAGAAAGAAAAAGAATTTAAAGAAGGTGGACAATCGATAAAGTCGATAAAATTTGAATCCTTTTCTGGGTTCCAAGATGCTCTGAGGGCTTTGGCCTTCATCCAGCAGTTTGACATAGCCTTCTCTGGAGGGCACTACTCAGAGCACTCCAAGATTAGGAGGGCTGCATCTTTTCTCAAAGGAAATGCTCGAACATGGTGGTCCACTATTCTTTTGAGGAAGGAAGCTCCAGTCAAGTGGTTGAAATTCAAAAGGCTCTTTATTTCTTCTTGGCTGACCCGGGAGTACGAACGGGATATATGAACCGCTTGGAACCATCTTCGGATGACCAAGGGAGATTCTCTGGACGCCTATTGCGAGAGATTTTGGGACTCTTTTCTACCAACCTCTTCATTTAAGAAGGTCATCTTTAAGGAACAGATTGAGCGGTTTTGCAGGGAACTCCCTACGGAGATCCGAGACTACTGCTTGGAACAAAAGTCAAATTCTATCTAAGAATTAATGGGTCATGCGAAACGGGGTTTCTTTGATGCATTCGGGAAATTTGACTTACCCACTGATGAGATCTTGACTCAGAGAACCCGATAGACCTCTAACAATGAAAGTAGAAAGAAAAAGAGTTCCCAAGAAAAGAAGGATAAGGATGCACGGCTCCGACTGACTTTTCGAGAAAGAGCTAACTATATCAGAGAGGGGAAGTGTTTTGGTTGCGGGAAACAAGGGCACATCTCCGCAAAGTGCCCTTGAAAGGCACCACAAGGACTGACTGAAGACAGGCCAGAGAGGTCGAGAGCAGCAGAGGAACGTGGCAGAAAAGGCAAGGTGAAAGCAAGATTGGTACCAGATTGCATGGGTACTGACCCAAGCCTGATTGATGAAAGTACATAACTTTGCCAAGCTTGGGGCAAAGTGAGATCAAGAAGTCCTGATTTTCTTCGATGGAGGAGCCAAGGCCAACTTCATTTCACCTGAATTGGTGGCGCGGGTCGAGATTACACCCGACAGGATGGACCACCAGCAGAGGCAGTTCTAGCGGTGCCCGGATGGGACATAGCCATTACACGTGTCATTGGCAAACTTCGGTTGCATTGTCAGGGTATTTAGGGCACGAGGACTTCTACATCATACCTTTGGAAGGCTGTGACGTCCTCCTAGGAGTCCCTTGGTACCATAAGAACAACGCCGTGGTCGACTATCGAGCAAAGAAAGCAACCTTGACGAATGAAAAGGGCCGAATAATTGTACTTGATGTAAATTGAAGGGCGAGTCGGTCCCGATTGTATCGGCTTCGGCCATTTTCAAATTAATGAAATCCAATCTCTTTGTTTACTCGAACTACTTGAAAGAGTTAAATGATGAACACAGAACGAACATGTCTGAGCTTGACAAAGAACGCCAAGGTTTTCTCCACACATGCTGATTGTTTCTTTGAGGACCTGCTAGGCGAGTTGCCCCCATCTCGTCGTGAGGATCACATTATTGATCTGATTCTTGGAAACAGACCACCGAACCGGCCACCTTACCGTGTTAGACGAGCCCAAAATGAAGAGATCATGAACCAAGTGAAAGACCTTCTGGAAAAGAGTCTTATCCAGCCGAGTACTTCACTCTACTGCTCTCCGATGTTGTTGGTTTTAAAGAAAGACGGATCTTGGAGAATGTGCATTGATTACAGAGCTCTCAATAAAATCACTATCAAAAACAGATTTCCGATTCCAAGGATCGATGATATTCTTGACCAACATCAGGGATCCTCTTGTTTCAATAGGATTGATTTGAAAAGCGGATCTCATCAGATCAGAATCGCTCCGGGAGATGTCTACAAGACAGCCTTTCGGACGAGCTTCGGTTTATATGAATTTTTGGTGATGCCTTTTGGCCTTACCAATGCTCCAATGACTTTCAACCGAATGATGGATAGGATTTTCTGAGAGTATCGATCTTTTGTCGGCACTTTCTTTGTTGACATTATAGTCTTCTCCAAGGATGAAGCAAAACATGGTCACCATCTGCTACAGGTCTTTTAGGCATTGCGTGATCACAAGTTAGTTATCAATGCCAAAAAGAGTGAATTTTTCTTGCCGGAGATGCACTTTTTGGGACACATCGTCTTAGTAGCAGGAGTACAAATAGACCCGGCCAAAAAGAGTGAATTTTTCTTGCCGGAGATACACTTTTTGGGACACATCGTCTTAGTAGCAGGAGTACAAATGGACTCGGCCAAGATTGAGACTATATGTGATTGGCCAGATTTGAATCATGAAGTTAGAAGCTTCTTGGGCTTGTGTTCTTACTACCGGCGGTTCATTCAAAAGCTTGCAGAGGTAGCTTCCCCTTTGCACATACTGACTCAAAAAGGAGTGTCACAAACTGGTGACGTGGCTGCCCTGTACACACATGGCTGCCCAGTACACACACACCCGTCCTGCTGTCTTGCTGATGTGGCAGACCCGTACAACACTCATGTGGAAAATGCGATGCAGAGCTGACGTGACAGATTTCTGTACGACAGTTTACGTAAAACAAACGCTGCCAGCTTTTATTTTTACGCAAGGCATTAGAAGAGAGAGAGAGAGCTTTTGCTTTATTTTATGGCAAGGCTTTTGATTTATAGCTTTTTGGGGCTCTGCTTTTAGCATCCCTTGTAAAACCTTTATAAGTGTGGGTAGGCCTCCCACTTCTCAGAGCATCTGGACGCAGAGTCTGAGAGCCTCACACTCCCTTGTACTCTGAGTTGCAGATGAATACAAAAAGAAATACCGAAAGGGGCGCCAGTCTATGGGGCCAATATCTCTAGGCACGGAACTCCGTTGGGCCGCGTTGAATCAATTGTGAACTGTGAACTGTTTTGAAGTGAATTCCTGTTGTGTCGCGGTAGAATCTTGACTTGGAGAGTCCAAGTCTGTTACAGTGGTATCAGAGCGCGGTCGATTTCTCTTCTACCGGAAAATCCGATCCTTTTTACGCGACACTTATGGATTCAGACAGAGATCAATCAACTTACTCTGCATTCGGAGATGCGGGAAGAGATCACGAAGAAGATTCACCCGAGGAGTACGGCCCGCCTCGGCCTACTCAGGCGGAGCTTGAAGAGATGGAGCGTTGACGATTGATCGACGATGCAACAAAGATGATGCTAAATTTTGCGAAGGATCCGAAATTTGCAAAATTTATGAGCCAGACCTCCTTCGGCGAGGTGCATTCACAGTGGCGGCAAACCATAGAACCACCTCTCAAACCGGCACTCAAGAAACCTCCTACTCCAAGGATGTTTACAAAGCAAGAATTAGAAGAGGTGGTTGATACACGGATTTCTGAGCTTTTTGGCGCGCAGAATAAAGCCCAAAAGTACGAAAAAAGTAGAAGAAAGGCACTGACTTCTCGGGTTATTTGGGTTGTCAGTCTACATTTGCCTCAGCAAAAAAGCAAAAGAAGCATTTGCGATTTAAAGGAGTACCCAGCTCTTCTTCTTCTTCTTCTTCTTCTGACAGTTCTTCTAGCTCCTGTGACTCCAGCGAAGAAGACAGAAAAGGGAAAAAGCGAAGCAAAAAGCAAAGCTTCGGAAAGGGCAAGAAAAAGGCAAAGAAGTCTAAATCTCGTCGAGTTGTTGACTGTTCTACAGAGGACTCGTCTTCAGATAGTTCGGACTATGATGACAGCAACTTTTATGCAAAGAAGAAGAATTTCTATAAAGCCAACCAGTATGACTTTCTAGAGGATGAAAGCAAGAAAGTCAGAGAGTTTAAAGAAGGTGGACAGTCTTAAATTTGACACGTTTTCTGGATATCGAGATGCTTCGAAGGCTTTGGATTTCATACAACAATTTGACATAGCTTTCTTTGGAGGGCGTTACTTAGAGCACTTAAAGATTCGGAGGGCTACCTCTTACTTCAAGGGAAATGCTCGAATTTGGTGGTCCACGCTTCTATTGAACTCGACAGCGCCATTTAAATGGTTGAAATTTAAAAGGTTTTTTATTTCTTCTTGGTTGACTCGGGAGTACGAACGCGACATACAAACTGCTTGGAACCTTCTTCGGATGACCAAGAAGGATACATTGGACGCATATTGCGAGAGATTCTGGAGCTCTTTTCTACCGGCCTCTTCATTTAAGAAGATCTCGTTCAAAGAACAGATTGAGTGGTTTACCTTGGGACTTCCTATAGAGATCCAAGATCACTGCTTAGATCATTTCATTCAGGAACTGATGAGTCATGCGAAACGGGGTTTTGCCATTCATTCAGGTAGTTTGACCTACCCCACAAATGAAATCATGACGCAAAGGACCGAACATTCTTCGAACAATGAAAGTAGAAAGAGGAAGAGCAACCCAAAAAAGAAAGAAAAGGATGCACGACCCAAGCTCACTCTTTGAGAGAGAGCTCTCTATATCAAAGAGGGGAAGTGCTTTGGATGCGGGGAAACTGGGCATATCTCGGCGAAGTGCCCTAAAGAGGCACCGAAAGAAGAGAACGACAAAGATGAAGACACACCTAAAGGTTCGAAAGCAGCTGAGGAACGTGGACGAAAAGATGAAAGCAAGACTGGTTCCAGATTGCATGGGTACTGACCCAAGCACGATTGATGAGAGTACAAAACTTTACCGAGCTTGGGGCAAAGTGAAAGACCAAGAAGCCCTGATTTTCTTTGATGGAGGAGCCAAGACCAACTTCATTTCACCTGAATTGGCAACCCGGCTCGAGATCACACCCGATCGGATGAGACCACTAGCAGAGGCAGTTCTAGCGGCACCCGGCAGGGACGTAGCCATTACACTTGTCATTGCCAAACTTCGGTTGCATTGTCAGGGGTATTTGGGGCACGAGGACTTCTACATAATTCCCTTGGAAGGTTATGACGTCCTCTTGGGAATTCCCTGGTACCACAAGAACTGTCACAAACGGGAGCGCATAACAATAGAAAATACATTCGGATAAATAGGATTTATCACTTATTACTGAAGCCAGAGGATATAGAGAGAAATAGATAGAGAGAGAGATAGAGAGAGAGATAGAGAGTGAGAAGATCGACATAGTACTGGGGACCAAAAGATCAGCTGGTCCCCCCCCCCCCCCCCCCCCCCTATACAAGCACTTGAACCAAACGTATTACCACGTTCGTTCTAGAATAAGACTTGATGGTTCCCGGAAGCCTCAACTTCCGATTCCTAAGGCAAAACCCTATTCCAAGGAACTTCCATTCGTTATTCCAATTCCTCGAGACTCAAGGTTCTCGCCTCTGTATCTCTCCTTCCAAACTCAGGGCATGGCATCCCTGCAACTCATTTTTTCAACTCTGTTTCCAGAGTCCTCTTCCGCAGAACAACTGTGCTTTCCCGGACACGAAGTCCTTACTTGGGAATCCCAACTTCCGGATCACAACTTGAAGACTACCTCTCCCCGATCCGTGGATCTACTTTCCAAACTCGGGTACGAAACCCTTGGGCTGATCTGGCTCTAGTTCCTCAGAGCGCTTTTCTCCTGCAGAGGCTCATGCCTTTCTCTGCTCCTACTCCCTCACGAAGAGGAAGTACACTTGCAATAAAATACTCAAAGATCATAACATGAAAATCGTTACCTTCAAAGTCTTGACGCTCGAAAAGTAACTCGGTTCTCGAAAAGCAATTCCCCGGAAGAGGTCTCTACATAGAAAATCTTCTCTTCCAATCCTAACACATAAGAGGGGTGTTCTCGGGTTCCTTCTCGTAAATCAGCCTTGTCTACGACGTTTATGGGCTGAAAACAGAGAAAAACAGAAGCTTGTGGCGATGGAAACATGCTCAGTAGGCACTTCTTCGCGAGGGAACTCGCGCACTGGGTCTTGGCGACATCAGGTACACTTGGGACAGTCATGGGCATCACCGGCAAACGTCTTCTTTGCGGGTGAACTCTGCAGCAGCATCTCCTTCTTGCAAAAACTGATCCTCCCTTCTGAGTGAGGGCATGTGATGCTTTCATAGCTCCTGGCCACGGGCACAAATAGTTGCTCGCGTAGAGATCGCGGCCGTTTTTTTTTAATAATAATTATTATAAATTTAATTTTTTATTGCGCTGTTCTGCCAGAAAAAGAGAGAGAGAAAACGCTGGCTGAATCTCTTGCCTTATTTATCAGATGGCTGCCCACTTATTAAATGGGCGGTCGTCGTATTTTAAAAATAGTCTGAACCTGCCCAAAAACTCAATAAAACCTTATAAGTTAAAAACAATGCTTTCACAGCACTTCCCAGGCGTCCGTGGATGCAATCACGTACACAGTTGGAATGCAAACATAGACTTCCTCGCGGGAAAGCATCTACTTTCTCGAAAAGCAATCCCGCTTTCTCAGAAAGCATCCGTTTTTCCTCAAAGTTTCCTCTGAACCCATCTTCATTCAAGTGCTTGCTTCTCCTTGTGCACAATTCCAACACAGTTCGGAATTTCCTCTCGACTATGGATATCTTCTTTCGGATGCACCCGTCACCCACCTTGTGACGCATCAGGAATACCCATCACCTACTCCTTTCCTATTGAACTTACGGTACAATCTCCTTCGTGATGCTCTATGTCACCCATCCTATGACGCATCAGAGATGTCCGTTCCCGGATGGTCGGATACTTCTTCCCGATGCTCCCTGTCACCCATCCAATGTGACGCATCAGAAGTACCCGTTCCTAGTGGCCTTACAGATATTCCCGTTCTCAGTGCTCCCGTCATTACTTTGAATGACGTCCTAGGAATACTCTGTACTCGGATGTCTCGAGTGAGAAAAACCCTCTCACTCAAAATTCCAATAATTCATTTAGAATTATGGTGTAACCAAGCGAGGAAACCCTCTCACTTATAAATCCAATAATTCATTTAGAATTATTTTTCTGTCAGATAAAGCCAATTTAGCAACATCCCTCTCACCTACAAACAATTGTCCTCAACTGTAGAGATCCAACTGAACTGCCGGGGAGAAACTGGAAAGATTCCAAATCTTGCTCAATGGTGAGTTGAGCTAGTCCTTTCTCAAAAGAGAACTTAAAAATTAAATTAAACAAAAATTCAATAATTTAATACTTACCTTACCGGTTCATGTCGTTCCTCTAGTACCTCGAGGATATCCTTCACCATTCATCAAACTAACGAGCCACGTAAGAACTCATCATTCACGTCTTTCCAACAGGTTGGAAGTTTCCTCATCAGAGAATCTGTTAACTCAATTCCACCCTCTCAATTTCGAGAAGAATAATCCTCCTAGAAATCAATCTAGGTCTATGTCCTTGCGCATAACCTTTCGCTATTAGTCCTGAGGATATTAAACCTCTTCTGTCCTCCCGCATAGGGCATGTCGAGAGCATTAAGCTCATGTAAATCTTCCTGTGGCAGACAAAGTGTGTCATCTTACCAAAGTAAGTTCTTATTCCGGGCCTTTGCTTTGGGTAGGCCAATTGTTCTGATCCAAAGTTTCTTTATCTGAGACTCTGTTAACTTGATTCCGTCTTCTCAAAATCGAGAAGAATAATCTTCCTAGAAATCAATCTAGGTATTTGTCCTTGCGCATAATCCTGCGCTGTTAGTCCAGAGGGTATTAAACCTCTCGTGTCCTCCCACATAGGGAATGCCCAAGTCATAGAGCATTATTCTCGATGTCTTTCTTTCACAATTTGCGATCACCTTAAAGAAGGTTCTTATTCCGGGCCGTTGCTCAACGTAGACGAACGGTTCCAATCCGAAGATTCCTTGTGCACGGCGGCACTTCCTTCCAATCTTTTCCTCCTGCGAGTTATTACCACCAGCAGTGTTTTCCCGACGCCCATTAGAGTCTCTTCCTTACAGAATCATAAAAAATGATTCAACTTGCGAGCATTAATGATGCCTTGCAAAATCTCAGGCAGATAGGATTCTAGACATAGCATTTTCTGAATGTACGTTCAAACCCGGTCCACAATAGAGCGAACCCTCTTTGATTCTTACCATTTTGAAACGGTTGGCGAACTATATTCTTACGAACATAATAGTTCGAATTTATTCCAGCAGCGTGTAAATGCTACTTGACCTGCTCATGGAGAAACATATACCGCAACCAAAAGTTGCTTCTGTAATGGTAAAAGCACATAGCGTACTCAATGATCAACGATCATCAGAAAACCTCTTCTCCGTAGAGACTCAAAGTTCTTCTACCGAACACACCTCAAATAGAGATTCTCATGTCGGAATATCCTTGCATGCAAAAAGGCGCTCAAGAGAGTATAACAAACTCCCGTCCAGTTCCTGAAAAAGAAGTTGGTTCATCTCATTCCGTTCAACATAAAAAAATTCGATTGGTAGATGAACCACCTTAGCATAGGTCTGCATCTTCGTGTGTTATCCATGTACCCAAAGGTGTACCTAAGTTTCAGTGAGCCTGGGAAATTACCTTCCCTTTGTAAGATCCTTAGAGCGAAGACGCTCAACCTGACGATCCCTTGGCTCAATCTCAGAGCAAAACCCGCTCATCAAATAAACTAGGATTTTAATCTTTGGATTCCTTGATCATAGGCCGTAGTCGTCGCTTGTTCCTCCCTTCGTAAAGAGAGTATTCCTTCACTTGTGCGAAAAGCACTACTATATCTTATCTTACCGGGTAAGGGGTGTGGGCTTAAAGAGTACTCAAGCTTCATGAAAGTTTTTCTTTGCTTGAAAGCTCAGAATGGTTCCTTCATAATTTCCTACCCGCAATAGCAAGTAATTTGTTGGAGAATTACCAGATACTTGATCAATCATGGACCTTCCGGATGGTTAAGCAAAGAGTTCATCGTATAAAACAATGTTTTGACTCAACCCTACTCTCATAAACACTCGAGAGTGATTGTCCTGGTTAGACACATGCATATCTCATGCATAAAAGCAACACACAGTTGATGAGTTCCTCAAAGATTTAACTTTGTTCAAGGACCTGCCCTCTCACTTAAAGTTTGAGGGTCTTCTATTCAAAAACTCAGAAGTTAGATTGAATTCCCTTACTCCAAACTTTCTTCGGATAGCAACATATCCTTCGAGGAGAGGTAACAAAAATTCATTGTTTCTGTGTTCAATGGTTCTCGTCCCACTGCGGGGATTGTATTCTATGTACACTAAGGTGTACACTTTCAGCTTTTATTGCTGACTCCAACGTCTGCTGCAAAGTATCTTGCAGATGCGTTTACAAAATTCGGGCAAAAGTCCTTTGTTGAATATGTTCATCTTTCCTTAGAGAGGATCAAGAATGGAGCTACCTTGGCAAGAGTGAACCACTACTTGCTTTGACTCGCTCGTGTTCCTATTGGGCAAACCAATCCCAATCTTATTGAATGTTTTCCTCAAAGCGTAGAGAAAAAAAAATTGTTCGAAAATTCAGCCTTGAATTGAATCCAAGTTTTGTTGTAAGTTCCTTGCAGAGCTTTGATATACCACCAAGTACTTGCAATCCCCTTGAGGTGTTTGGTCACAGGCCTCACCTACGAAGCTTCTCAGAAATTGCCGTTTGCAAAGGCAACTTCAAACCGTCGAATGAAAGCTACGGTCATCTTTCGTCCCGCCAAAAGTATCAAACTTAACCAGAGTGTTCTGAGATCTAGAGACGTCCTTCATATCCTTCCCGGAATGACGGGATTTCATGGCTATAGTTCTGGATTGATGTTCATGGATATCTTTTGGGTTCTGAACGATCTTGAGAATTCCGCTCCTTGGATTCTCTAGGTTCTTGAGCATCATGCTCTTGTTGCCTTCTCAAAGAATCCCAAGTCTTGTGTCGACTTCTTGCAGAGAGAAAAAAAATTTCCAATTCTGTGAGCTTTTCATGCAGGACTTAGGTTTCCGCTTGCTTACTTCTCTCTTGGCTTGTCATGGCTTCTTCCCGTATCTTCCCAGAGTCGTCCTCCTTTACAGAGAAAGATGGGAGACCATGCTCTGATACTACTGTCACAAACGGGAGTGCATAACAATATAAAATACATTCGGATAAATAGGATTTATCACTTATTACTGAAGCTAGAGGATATAGAGAGAAATAGATAGAGAGAGAGATAGAGTGAGAAGATCGACACAGTACAGGGGACCAGAAGATGGGCTGGTCCCCCCCCGTAATAGTATCTTTATTATTGAGGAGAAGTCTATACAAGCACCTGAACCGAACATTTTACCACGTTCGTTCTAGAATAAGACTAGATGCTTCCCGGAAGCCTCAGCTTCCGATTCCTAGGGCAAAACCCTATTCCAAGGAACTTCCATTCCTTATTCCAATTCCTCAAGAATCAAGGTTCTCGCCTCTGTATCTCACCTTCCAAACTCAGGGCATGGCATCCTTGCAACTCTTTTTGCCAACTCTGTTTCCAGAGTCCTCTTCCTACAGAACAACTTTGCTTTTCCGGACGCGAAGTCCTTACTTGGGAATCCCAACTTCCGGATCACAACTTGAAGACTACCTCTCTCCGATCCGTGGATCTACTTCCCAAACTTGGGTATGAAACCCTTGGGTTGATCCGGCTCTAGTTCCTCAGAGCGCTTTTCTCCTGCAGAGGCTCGTGCCTTTCTCTGCTCCTACTCCCTCACGAAGAGGAAGTACATCTGCAATCAAATACAGATCATAACATGAAAATCGTTACCTTCAAAGTCTCGATGCTCGAAATGCAACTTGGTTCTCGAAAAGCAATTCCCCGGATGAGGTCTCTACATAGAAAATCCTCTCTTCCAATCCTAACACAAAAGAGGTGTGTTCTCGGGTTCCTTCTCGTAAATCAGCCCCGTCTACGACGTTTATGGGCTGAAAACAGAGAAAAACAGCAGCTTGTCGCGATGGAAACATGCTCAGTAGGCACTTCTTCGTGAGGGAACTCGCGCACTCGGTCTTCGCGATTTCGGGTACACTTGGTACAGTCATGGGCATCATCGGCAAACGTCTTCTTTGCGGGTGAACTCTGCAACAGCATCTCCTTCAAAAACTGATCCTCCCTTCTGAGTGAGGGCATGTGATGCTTTTATAGCTCATGGCCACGGGCACAAATAGTTGCTCGCGTAGAGATCGTGCACAAATAGCTGCTCGTGTAGAGATCGCGGCTGTTTTTTTAAAAATAATTATTATAAATTTAAATATTTATTGCGCTGTTCTGCCAGAAAAAGAGAGAGAAAACGCTGGCTGAATCTCTTGCCTTATTTATCAGATGGCTGCCCACTTATTCAATGGGCGGTCGGCGTATTATAAAAATAGTATGAATCTGCCCAAAAACTCAATAAAACCTTATAAGTTAAAAACAATGCTTCCACAGCAGTTCCCAGGCGTCCTTGGATGCAATCACGTACAGAGTTGGAATGCAAACATAGACTTCCTCGCGGGAAAGCATCTGCTTTCTCGAAAAGCAATCCCGCTTTCTCAGAAAGCATCCGTTTTTCCTCAAAGTTTCCTCTGAACCCATCCTCATTCAAGTGCTTGCTTTTCCTTGTGCACAATTCCAACACAGTTCGGAATTTCCTTTCGACTATGGATATCCCCTTTCCGATGCACCCGTCACCCACCTTGTGACGCATCAGAAATACCCATCACCTACTCCTTTCCCATTGAACTTATGGTACAATCTTCTTCGCGATGCTGTATGTCACCCATCCTATGACGCATCAGAGATGTCCGTTCCCGGATGGTCGGGTACTTCTTGCCGATGCTCCCTGTCACCCAATTAATGTGACGCATCAGAAGTACCCGTTCTTGGTGGCCTTACAGATATTCCCGTTCTCAGTGCTCCCGTCATTACTTTGAACGACATACTAGGAATACTCTCTACTCGGATGTCTCAAGTGAGAAAAACCCTCTCACTTAAAATTCCAATAATTCATTTAGAATTATGGTGTAACCAAGCGAGAAAACCCTCTCACTTATAAATCCAATAATTCATTTAGAATTATTTTTCTGTTAGATAAAGCCAATTTAGCAACAAGAACAATGCCGTGGTCGACTATCGGGTGAGAAAAGCGACTTTGACTACAGAGAAGGGCCGAACTATTTTACTTGATGTAAAACTTAAGGGCGAGTCTGTCCCTATTGTATCGGCTTCGACCGTTTCTAAATTGATGAAATCTAGTGTGTTTGTTTACTCGATCTTTTTGAGAGAGTTGAATGATGAGAATAGAACAAATATCTCTGAACTTGATAAAGAACGCCAAGATTTTCTCCACACTCATGCCGATTGCTTTTCAGAGGGCTTGCCAGATGAGTTACCACCCGCTCGTCCGGAGGATCATACCATTGATCTGATACCTGGAAGCACACCATCGAACCGGCCACCTTATCGTGTGAGCCGAGCCCAGAACGAAGAAATTATTAACCAAGTGAAAGACCTCTTGGAAAAGGGTCTTGTCCAACCTAGTACTTCACCGTACTGCTCTCCAGTGTTGTTGGTTTTGAAGAAAGACGGATCTTGGAGAATGTGCATCGATTATAGAGCTCTCAACAAAATCACCATCAAGAACAGATTTCTGATTCCTAGGATCGATGATATACTAGACAGATTACAAGGATCCTTGTGTTTTAGCAGGATTGATTTGAAGAGTGGATATCATCAGATCCGAATCGCGCCCGGAGACGCCTACAGGACAGCCTTTCGGATGACTTTTTGGTTATTTGAGTTTTTGGTGATGTCTTTTGACCTAACCAATGCTCCTGCGATATTTAACTGGATGATGGACAGGATTTTTCGAGAGTACAGACTCTTTGTTGACAGTTTCTTTGATGACATCATTGTTTTCTCCAAGGATGAGGCACAACATAGAGATCATCTGCTACAGGACTTTCAGGCATTACAAGATCACAAGTTGGTGATTAATGCGAAGAGAAGCGAAATTTTTCTATCTGAAATACACTTTTTGGGACACGTCTCTCAGCAGCAGGAGTGCAGATGGACCCGACCAAGATAGAGACTATCCGTGTTTGGCCCGATTTGAAGAATGTCCATGAAGTTAGAAGCTTCTTGGGTTTGTGTATGTACTACATGCGGTTCATTAGAAAGTTTGCAGAGGTTGCTTCCCCTTTGCATATGTTGACGCAAAAAGGAGTCCCTTTCTTGTGGGGACCCATAGAGGTGACTGCCTTTCAGACATAGAAAGAGAAATTGACTACAGGACCAGTTTTGACTTTGCCGGACTTGCATAAGTTTTTTGAAAGTATATTGTGATACTTGTGGTCGTAGTCTGGGTGCGGTCTTAATGCAAAAAGGCCATGTCATTGCCTACGAGAGCCGATTGTTCTCAAGGCCGGAATTGACAGCACAGATTTATGAGAAAGAGCTTTTGGCGGTTATCCATGCTCTTACTCAGTGGCGACATTACCTACTTGGAGCGGATTTTACTGGCTTCACAGACCATCAGAGTTTATGCTACTTCCTGTCACAGAAGCAGCTATCGGAAAAGCAGATGCGGTGCGCGAACGTCTTGTCATAGTTTCACTTCCAGATTTTCCATGTGCATGGAGGAAAGAATTTGGTGGCGGATGCTTTGTCCCGGAAGCCGTTGGTTCTGGCTATTTCCGCAATACATCGTAGGAGCTTCGAGGATATGGTCGATCAGTATACTACAGATACAAATTTTGCAGATATTTTCACTCGGATGCGGAATGGGGAGATAGTAGCGGGATATTCCATTCGGGATGGCTAGACACCTTGTTTTTACAATGTTCACTAAAAATAACATTGTTTTTTCCCTACCAATAACCACCATGTGCAGATTGCATGCCCCACTTGATGAGTAAAAGCATGTTGTGGGTTACGCAGCCGTTACGGGAAAAGGTTATGACCAAATGCCACTGTCCACCTTTTACTGTTCACCACGGCATTGCTACCACCTTGAAAGGTGTGGAGAGATACTTCTTTTGGCCAAGACTCAAGAAGGACGTGGATGATTTTGTACGCAGTTGCTTGGTATGCCAGAAGATCAAGTTTGACAGGCATAAAGCACAGGGATTGTTACAGCCTTTACCCATACCCACTTGCCCCTGGGAAAGTATTGCAATGGATTTCACTTTTGGTCTCCCGCGAACACAGAGTGGTCAGGATGGTATCTGGACTGTTATTGACAGGTTTATCAAGGAAGCTCATTTCATTCCAATGAAGAAAACAGTCAAGCCGGATCACTTAGCGAGACTGTTTGTGGCCCAGATCTTCAGATTACATGGCATGCCCAACACGATTGTCTCCGACAGGGACCCCAGATTCACGAGTTTGTTTTGAAAGGCTATTTGGAAGAACATTGGCACTCGGTTGCAGTTCTCGTCATCTTTCCACCCGCAGACTAACGGGCAGTCAGAGATTGCTAATTTAGTGGTCATAGATTTATTGAAGTCTTACATCTCGGATCGGAAGACTCAATGGAAAAAGTATTTACCTTTGGTGAAATTTGCCTACAATAACACGATACACTCTTCGACGGGAAAGGCACCATTTGAGATTATTGAAGGTGCTGCGAAGGTTCCACCCTTCCTAAGCACGAAAGATAAGATTATTGAAGTTGATGAGATGAGTACACGCGTGACTTGGACACGGCTTTTGCCAAGGTCCGCGAGGCTTTGCAGAAATCTCAAGAGAGACAGAAAAAGACAGCAGAACGCCATCGTCGCGATTTAAAATTGAAGGAGAACGATTGGGTGCTCTTACGTTTTGGGAAGGCACGCCTGAGAAAGAAAAAGGGCTAAAGGAGAGGCTTTTTCCAAAAGCTTAGTATGCGATACTACGGACCTTTCCAGGTCTCCGAAAAGATAAATGATGTCTCCTTTCGATTGAAGCTACCCGACACTTGGAGAATTCACAATGCTTTTGAGTCTCTTGAAGCCTTTTAAAGGTGATGTGTCCAAAGATGGGGAGCCTGATGGGCAACCCAAAGTGGAAGAAAACGAAGAGATTCTTGTTTCAGGACAGATATTGGCACATAAAGACAAAAAGATTAAGGGTAAAGTGATAAGGAGGTTCTTGGTTAAATTCAAGAACTATCCTGCATTGGATGCGAAGTGGATGGAGGAGGAGGACCTAGCATATACTCCTCAGATTGTGAATCTTTACCTTGAAGCATTTGGATCAGCATAGTCTATTCTAAATGGAACCCTGAACTCAGCTTGGGCGGAATCTGGTGCAGCGGATATGCACAAGAGGGGAGTCGCTCCACTCCTTCGTCAACAGATTGCGTCGATTTTTGATATTAAAGTCACTGATGTCTCTTTGAGTTTCAGGGATACTGTGAGCTGACGGTATTCTGCTGAATGACTTTATGAATTGGAATTCCCGATTATTTGATATTGATTTGTTCTTGACTTGTTTAAGTGCAGGAACTGATAGACGAAATAACTGCAACATTTTGGTCTGAATGATCTCGATAGACATGATTGCAATAAGGATTAGTCAATCGGGCATCTGTGAGATCCCGACTGGATCTAGATGCGATTGCTAAATACGTTGCCGATAAATCATGGTCTGAGATCCGAATGAATTTTGAATGTGATTTGTCATGTGATGTCAAGTGATGTAACTGTCAATTGGTGCATGTGCTAGATGTGTGTTCCTAGTGCATCGGCACTAACAGTTAGTGTCTACTAAGACAGTTTATGGCCTCTGTCTGTTTTGCAAGCGTAATCGAGGGCGATTACAATGCTTTCAAGAGGGGGGTATGTCCAAGCTGGTGACGTGGCTGCCCTGTACACACATGGCTGCTCGGTAAACATACCCCCGTCCTACTGTCTTATTGACGTGGCAAGCCCGTACGGCACTCACGCGGAAAATGCGCTGCAGAGCTGACGTGGCAGTTGTACGGCAGTTTTTACGTTAAAAAAAAAGCTACCAGCTTTTATTTTTACGCAAGGCATTAGAAGAGAGAGAGAGAGCTTTTGCTTTATTTTATGGCAAGGCTTTTGATTTAGAGCTTTTTGGGGCTCTGCTTTTAGTATCCCTTGTAAAACCTTTATAAGTGTGGGCTGGCCTCCCACTTCTCAGAGCATCTGGATGTAGAGTCTGAGAGTAAGAGCCTCCCACTCCCTTGTACTTTGAGTTGCGGATTAATACAAAAAGAAATACCGAAAGGGGCGCCAATCTTTGGGGCCAATATCTCTAGGCACGGAACTCCGCCGGGCCGTGTCGAATCAATTGTGAATTGTGAACTATTTTGAAGTGAATTCCTATCGTGTTGCGGTAGAATCTTGACTTGGAGAGTCCAAGTCTATTACAAGGAGTCCCTTTCTCGTGGGGACAGAAAGAGGTGACTGTCTTTGAGACACTTAAAGAAAAACTGACTACTAGACTAGTGTTGACTTTGCCAGATTTGCAAAAGTCATTTGAAGTATATTGTGATGCTCATGGTCATAGTCTGGGAGCGGTCTTAATGCAAGAAGGCCATGTCATTGCCTATGAAAGCCGATTTTTTTCAAGGGCAGAATTGACAGCACAGACTTATGAGAAAGAGCTTTTGGTAGTGATCCATGCTCTTACTCAGTGGCGACATTACCTACTCGGAGCCGATTCACCATCTTCACTGATCATAGACTTTATGCTATTTCTTATCACAGAAAAAGCAGATGAAGTGGGCTAACATCTTGTCACAGTTTCACTTCCAGATTGTCCATCTTTAGGGACATAAAAACTTGGTGGCAAATGCTTTGTCTCGGAAGCCCCTCGTCTTGGCTATTTCCGCGATCCATCATAGAAGCTTCGAGGACATGGTTGATCAGTATGCCACTGATCCGAATTTTTTCGATATATTCACTCGAATACAGAATGGGACGTAGTAGCGGGATATTTCATGCGGGATGGCTACTTGATGAAGAAAACGATGTTGTGCGTCACACTGCCGTTGAGCGAAAAGGTTCTGAATGAGTGCCATTGTCTACCTTTTGCGGGTCACTGCGGCATCGACACCACCTTGAAAGGTGTGGAGTGTTGCTTCTTTTGGCCAAGACTCAAGAAAGATGTGGACGACGTTGTACGCAGTTGCTTGGTATGCTAGAAGGTCAAGTTTGACAGGCATAAGACACAGGTATTGTTACAGCCTTTACCCATTTCCATCCGCCCCTGGGAAAGTATTGCAGTGGATTTCAATTTTAATCTCTTGAAGACACAGAGTGGGCATGATGGCATTTGGACTATCATCGACAGATTTAGCAAGCAAGCTCAGTTCATTCCAGTGAAGAAAACATTCAAGCCGGATCATTTAGCGAGATTGTTCATTGCATAGATTTTCATACTACATGGCATGCCTGAGACAGTAGTCTCCGACAAAGATCCCCGATTCACGAGTTTGTTTTGGAGGGCTATTTGGGAGAACATTGGCACATGGTTGTAGTTCTCGTCATCTTTTCACCCGCAGACAAATGGGCAATTTGAGATTGCAAATTCAGTTGTACTGGATTTATTGAAGTCTTACATTTCTGATCAGAAGACTCAATGGGAATTTTTTTTGCCCTTGGTGGAATTTGCCTACAATAACACAATCCACTCTTTGACGGGGAAGGCACCATTTGAGATCATTGTAGGTCATCTGAAGGTTCCACCCTTCCTTAACACTAAAGATAAGATTTTTGAAGCCGACCAGTACACAAGGACTTAGACACTGCATTTGCCAAGGTTCGGGAGGCTTCAACGAAATCTCAAGAACGACATAAAAACACAGCAAATCGACATCGTTGAGATTTGAAATTAAAGAAAGACGATTGGGTGCTCTTATAATTTTGAGAAGGCACTCTGAAGAAAGAAAAAGAGAAAGGAGCGGTTTTTTCCAAAGCTTAGCATGAGGTATTATGGCCCTTTCCAGATAAAAGAAAAGATAAATGATGTCTCCTTTAGACTCAAGCTGCCCAATACTTGGAAGATTCACAATGCATTTCATGTGAGTCTATTGAAGCCTTTTAAAGGTGATGTGCCTGATGATGGGGAGCCTGATGAGCAACCCGAAGTGGAGGAAAGCGAGGAGGTACTCGTTCCAGAATAGATTTTGGCACACAAAGACAGAAAGATAAAAGGTAAAGTGATTAGGCAGTTCTTGGTTAAATTCAAGAACTATCTTGCCCTGGATGCGAAGTGGATGGAGGAGGAGGAGCTAGCAGATACTCCTTCAATTTGGAACTTTACCTTGAAGCATTCGGTTTAGCATAGTCTACTCCGATAGAACCCTGAATTCAGCGAGGGTGAATCTAGTGCAGCGGGTTTGCACAAGAGGGGAGTCACTCTGCTCCTTTGTCAACGGATTGATTTTGAATAGTCATTGATGTCCCCTTTGGGTTTCAAGGATACTAATGGGCTGAGTAGTATTCTGCTGTATGACTTTATGATAGGAATTCCCGAAAATGAATATGATTGATTTGTACTTGACTTGTTTGAGTGCAGAACTGAAAGACAAAATGACTGCAGCATTTTGGTCTCATAAATCTCTATAGTATTGATTGCAATAAGGATTAGTTAATCGGGTATCTGTGAGGTCCGGAATGGATCTAGATGCGATTATTAAATACGTTGCCGATGACCATGGTCCGAGGTTTGGAATGAATTTGTCTGTGATTTGTCATGTGATGTCCTCTAGGCTCTGATGTCGAGTGATGTCGAGCGATGTCCTGTGATGTGACTGTCATTTTGTACAAGTGCTAGATGTGTCGTGTCTAGTGCGTCGGTACTAACAGTTAGTGTCTACTAAGACAGTTTATGGCCTCTGTCCGTTTTGCAGACGTAATCGAGGGCGATATAGAATTCTTTCAAGAGGGGGTATGTCACAAATTGGTGAGGTGGTAGCACACCCTGCGGGTTGCCCGGAAAATGCGTCGACAGGCTGACATGGCACTGTACGGATGGCCGCATTATGCGATGACATGCTGATGTGGCATCGTACCGATCCGCGCAGAACGCGTTGACATGCTGACGTGGCAGAGTACGGACTTTTCCGCAAATTACATTGACTGCTTTTGACAATTTTTGAAGACCAGTTGCTTTTGGGAATTAACTGCTTTTGAGTTTGAGTTTTTGGGGCTTTGCTTTTAGCAACCCTATGTAATCTTTATAATGGCCTTAGGGACTCACTTCTCAGAGCATCTTGATGTAGAGTCTGAGAGTGAGCATCCGCGGGCTCAGTTGTACTTTGCACACAGATTATTATAAAAATAAATACCGAAAGGGGACCCAGTCTTTGGGGCCAATACCTCTTGGCACGGAACTACGCCGGGCCATGTCGTCTCTCTTTTGTTCTATTAGTTAATTTGAAGTGAATCTCTGCTGTGTCGCGGCAGAATCTTGACTTGGGGTGTCTAAGTTTGTTTCATAGGTGCCCAATTTGGGTGGAAATAGTTGGATATCCACGGACTTGGAAGCATCTTTTGCCTCTGTTGGCTGCTCAGTTGGGCAAAGTGCCAAACTTGGATACTAATTCCAATAGATTTTGCGTGCTGTGGGATACGGATAAGCCGACGCCGTCAGGAATTACGGTTGACTCTGGTGATCCAATGGTAGGCCAAAGGCCTTAAACTCAAATGGGGGAAGTTTGTAGGTGCATGTTTTAGCTGTGGCAAATTTGGACATATGTAGTATGAATGCCAAGAGTCTTTGTGTTAATTCCCTCCCTCTGTTGTTCCTACAGCTGGAACTCATGTTGCCTCTCTCCCTCCTCTTCGTCTGTGAGGCCAAAGATGGGGGGTTCTAATGGAAGCATGCAGGTCAAACAAGGAAAAGACCAAATTAAGAGCTTGGCTAATGTGCAGTCTGTTGCAAAGGCTAATACTAAAGGTAAAGCCAAAATGGGAGATTTCACTTATGGTTGGCAAACTCCAAAGAAGACTGCAAAACCCCGTATTTCGCCTGTATCAAGAAATTATGTCCCTGCTTTGGATGGGAGAAGTGGTGTGACATCTACATTTGCATCTACATCTCACGATCACAAGTCGCTAGTTGAAGCGTGGGATAGAGTGGTCCATTCATATAAGGATGCTCTGCTTGGGTTGACATCTGTGTCATTGCCAATGCATCAAAATTCCTCGTGAGGAACGCATATGGAGGCGGATGTGCCTATGGGCAATTCTACCTGATGATTTGTGCCTCCTGATTCTCTTGTAAATACTGTACAGATGCATTCTCCTCTTAGATATTTTAAGTATGCCCCTTTGCTGCCAATCTTGTAGTGGATTGGAAATTGGTCACGCGGGAATTGTTGTGGCACGGTGGAGATGGCGCCTGTGGAAACTCACTTCGATTGGAGAGTTTACATTGGAGTCAAGTTTTTGATCAAACTCTTGTTCAACGATCTCCTAGACAGGCTTATTTTCTCTCCCAAAAAGGTATCGACAGGATAACTGATGTGACGGATGTTGATGGACAAGTGCTCTCATTTAGACAAGCTGCTCTTACCTTTGGGCTTGGGATGCACTACAGGCGCATGTGGCACACCATTAAGGATTTGGTTGATTCGATATCCCCTGTTCCGCCGTTGGTTGTGGAGAATCTAATTTGTGATTGGCTCTGCGATGGTTCTTCGACCCGTTCGATATCTGCAAAGAAACTGTACTGTCATTTGCGGTCATCTTCTTGGATTCAACAACATTGTAATAAGGTATGGAATATGAACAAGAGTTACATGGTGGCGGAATAAAGTTATGAAAGTGTGGCATGCTAAGCTACATCTGAAGGAGTGACTGTTTATGTGGAGATGCATCGTTGGGGTTCTCCCAGCTAGCAAATTTCTGCAATCCAAAAGATTGGCCTCTTCTCAATGTGTTCACTATGGTGCCGCCATTGAGAACATCCCACATTTATTGTGGTTTTGTACTCGTACGCAACATAAATGTGGTTTTGTACTCGTATGCAAAGTTTGTGGATTGCATCTCTACGGCCCTTCGCACGCGTTTCCCTGGCATGCATTTCGGCAGATCTTTCTGGATCTTTGGAGTGCTTCCGCCAGTGCTTCGGCCGTATGCATACTTTTTCGGCTCGGTTAGATTCTGGGTGCTATGGACAATGTGGAGAGCACCCAATTTCCTCATGTTTCAGCAGATTCAAGTGGAGCTTGTTTCCTTCTTCAAGGCATCTCTCCGACAATCTCTCCAAGTTGCCTATGACTTGGACGAGCTCCCCGCTGGTCATTATGAGCTCTATTTTGACTGTTTCTGATTTCCTGTTTGTAGTATTTTCTATGGGTTTTCCTCATTTTGAGGTTTCCCATTGGTAATTCAATCTGACATTACCAAAAAAAAAAAGTGTGCGTGCGTGTGTGTGTGTGTGTGTTTTTTTTTTTGGGGGGGTTAAGGGGGGGTGGGGGTATATGAGTTGTTTGTGTGCAAGGAAGGTTTTTCATTTATTGTTTGTGTGTTTGTGTGGGCTTGCGTGCGCCGGTTGTTTTGTTTTTGTTAGGCTGTTGATTGCTTTCCTTCTTTGGCTCGTCACCGACCTTGCAGGACCCTCTTTCGGTGGTGCTTTTTAGCGGCTATATGGTGGTAGACCTGAGATCTTTTCATTCTTTCCATGGTATTCCTTGGAGGTGTTCTCCTTTTGGTGGTTGCTTTATTGGGATTTAAAGCTGTTCATGCTGGCCTCCTCTTTTGGTACTATTGCTTGTTCTTCTTAGGGTTTAGGCCCCTCGGCCGTGATCCGAAGGTTGGCTCTACTATGTTCTTTTCTATTGGCACGTGGTGCCGTCTTGTGACAGTGGTATTAGAGCATGAGACGTGTTCTTTTCTGAAAGCATACCGGTCCTACAAAAGAGCAGACATAGCAAACTAGAGACTAGTGGAATTTTATTTGAAGCATCTTCGGGTCCTGACCCCAGACTTATTAGCCACTCCCACCTTGCTTCATCGCGCATCGGGCGCGCTCCTGTCTTCACTGCTCATGTCTTACAAGGCATAAGCCAAAAAGGTCACTTGCAAGAGAAGGATCCAAGATTTATTTCGAGCTGCTGTTTTTCTCAAATGTAGTCCATGCAGTGATGGATGTCTATAGCTACCAAGCTGCACACTCTAAGGACTTGGCAAGCTTTCAAGAAAATTTTTGCCCGAAGGTAAATGGTTTCTGACATCTTCCTGCAGAGTGCAACTTCTGGCAGAGGGGGGTATCTTGAAATACTTGAAATTTTTAGACATCTCTCACCAAGTGTCTCTTTTCGAGCTAAAAACTTTGGAGGTCCGGTGTTATTGCTATGTCTTGGGACTACCATCGTAGCCAGAGGAAGACTGTCTGTCCAAGAGCTGACGGACCATGCTGTGGTTGTCTACAACCTTATGGAAGGAACTTAACCCTAATTTTTGATGCAAGTTTCAGGATGGAAAGTCAATCGACTTTTCGAGCTTGGCTGATGTCGAGATTGCTTTTTACGTTTGAGTTTTGTTTGAGAACGTGTTTGGTGATCTTGTTTGAAATGGATGGTATCTGTTTTGAACCTGTCTTGGTGCCGATTTGAAATGTTGACTCTAATTCTAATACTGGTTTCATTGATTGGTGATTTTACTCTTGGGTGGAGTAGTAAGAAATGTTGTTTTGGTATTGTTTGAACCTCGGAACGACGCAAACAGGATATCTAGGGAGCTTTCGTTGTATGCTAGAAAACCTCCGAACGACACAGACGGGATGTCTGGGGAGCGTTTGGTTGTATGCTTGAAAAATAATTGTTGTTGTTACTCTCGGCCAAGACTTGGATGGTTATGCGGGAGGAGTGTTAAGAAGTCTGAGCAGTGGTTACTCTTAGCACCTCCAATCGACACAGGCTGTGGTGTGGGGGGCGTTTGGTTGTAAAAGACCTCTATATCTCTTGGCCCGGACCTTTTTAAGTTATGCGAGAGGAGTGATGAGGGAGTCGTTGAATATCTCCCGGCTCGGACCTTGTTAGGTTATGCGGGAGAAGTGTTCATCGGTGACTTTATGTTTCTGTCTTGTAACATGTATATGTGAGCATTTATGTTGCATTGTGATGTGCCAACTCTGGACATTCCTAATTGGATGAGATTGACTCGATATATAATTTTAGTGCATCAAGACACCCGTGGAAGATCAGTGCAGTGTGGGTGTGATGGCTAATTTTACTACGTCGGAATATCAAAAGTTCCGATATGGACGAAAGGAGAAGCCAACTCCTTGATCAAAAGAGCCGAAGGGAGAAGCCAATTCCTTAACAAAAAAAAGCAAATTGATTGTCCCTCGGAATGACACTCCGAAATTTTTTTGAGCTAACTTAGAGTTGTTTTGCAAATATGTTGTAATGGCGGACGATTACTTTTTTTCAAGAAGGGGGGATGTCACAAACTGCTGACGTGTCAAGTCAATGAAGAACAGAGCCAACCTTCAGATCACGGCCGAGGGACCTAAACCCTAAGAAGAACAAGCAACAATAGAAGAAGTTCTACCAAGTTTGGCCACTGGCTGTGTAATTACCTACCGAGTGTCCTTTTAACAGTTTTACTTCCCCTTGGGCTCGGCACCTTTTTGGGCCCTCCAAAGGGGTCAAGTAAGAGAATGTCTGCCACGCTTTGATTTTGTGTGTGTGTGTGTGTGTGTGAGAGAGAGAGAGAGAGAGAGAGAGAGAGAGAGATTTGCTCAACCTGATGCTATGGATGCAGGGAAACAGGCCGGATGAGTTGCCAGAGCAAGTTCTTTGCTGTGTGCGGATCAACAAGATTGATTTCACCACTTGTAAGCAACTGACTGTAGAAGAAAAAGATGCAAGTGAACTTGAACTGGTCAACAGTTGAGCTACTTCATGGGTCTTCGCCGATGAGAGTAAGCTCTATGCCGGCAGTAACTGAACCATGAAGGATTGTGCTCTGCAAGGGAGCTACACCAATTTATTTGCCTCTGATTACGAGGTTGTAATGCCAAACCCAGCACTGGTGCACGTGGAGAAGCCAAGCTTTTTCATCTGTCCATGCAACGAAAGGTGTATATGCAGTCTTCTGGTCAAGTCTCATGCTACGCCGGATCATTAGTTACTCCATTTATTTTGAAATGAACAAAATGATCTCTTTGGTTTCTTTGCGCATATATCTGATAGCATGGGTAATGGTAATGGGGGTGTGTGAATCTCTTGTATTTGTAAGAAACAGGAAAATCATAACACTGCAAGATTTAGATAAGAGCATGCACGATTTGAGAGGATAGGTTGAAAAGGTAGTTGACTATCTCAAACATGGAGTGCTGGCACCCTCCACAGGTGCCGATACAGGGCCTTTGGGGGAGCCCTCTAAGAGCCTAGTGCTTTAGCCATCCAAAGCTTTTTATTCATGCCCTTGATAGCATCAGTCATGCTCTGTGCATTGAGAGGTGTAACAGTGAGACCTCTCAAGTTCCAACCTCTTTACCAAATAGGCAATAGGGACCAGAAAATTCTTTGTCGTTGGTAGTCCAGGTGAGACCAAACGACGGTTGCTCAAAACTTAGGGTGGGTTTAGGGCACGTTCGCACACTGGGGTAGCACCCCTGCCAGCTCAACCCCCACCCCACTCCAGCCTGTACGCTGCCTGCGGGCCTGCAGAGCGTTCGCACGCCTCCCCAGTTTGCCACGTGGAGCCCCTAAACCGGCTATAGCTCGTTGGGAGAGAGAGGGGGGGAGAAGAGAGAGTTTACTTGCAGGCGATAGCCGGTAATTGCCCGTTGACAGAGAGAGGAGACAATGCATTGAACTGCGCCGCCAGTTAACGATGGCGAAGAAAACCCATTTTAGGCAGAGTGGAGATTAGCTGGGCTTCGTTCAACGCTGCCATGCTACCCCCAGCCACGCGAATGCCCTGATTTCGTGAGGGGTTGGAGTTAGAGCAGGGGTGGCACCATGGCGTGGGAACCCGCTCTTAGATGGAGGCGCCAGCGAAGGCCTAGAGGACCAGAATAGTCAACAGGCCTTGCATGACCTATGGATGATGGGTTTGACATCGGAACTATAGAAAAGTGTCATAGCATGTGGTGTCTGTTCGCTCAAATCTGTTGCTATTGATCTTGTCACTATTAATACCTTGATGTGATGACTTTCTTAAGCAAACTGTCTCGCTTCTATTGCATGCATTTCAACTAGTCGACCACGTTTGTGTTGTGAGTGGGCTTTGTCGATGATCCATTGGCCCTAGTTCATCCTTAGCTCAACCCTAGTTCAACACTAGTTCATTGGATGATCTGACGGTTGTAATTAAAGCTGCTTCGCTCTTCCCAAATTTGGGCCCTAGATCCCCTCCGAGCCATATCCCCGTGTCATTTAGTGACAAGGTTGGTTGGCCTCGTGTGAGATAGTGAGGAGGCCTTGGAATCCTTGGTGGCATGAGGCTCTAAATCCCACTATTACTCACCTTTTCACAGGCATTAGGAGTATTTTTGGAATCAAGGCGAACACGTTGTGCAACTTGCACTTATGCATATTTGGACACAAATTTTATACTACTAAGGGTTGGTTCACAGCACAGGGGAGTAGGACTAGTCAGGGGAATTTTAATACCGGATCACACATTGGGGAGAAGAAAATTCTATCTTCAATATAGGCAAACATGGGTGTTTGATTCCCTCCTTTTATTGGTCTATTTTTCCTACAAGCAAGGAGCTTTGCTCTTAAGTGTAATTTTAGCTTAGCACCCTTTTTCCAAGTGCTAGTGGGGTTATATATCTCTCTTAATTCTTATGCAATGTTTTTTGTTTTCCCCAAATGGATGATGTCCTCTCCCCACTCCTCCCACTATTCCTTGGTGCGGCCCAACTCTAAGCTTGCTCCCCCATAGGCCCTCTGAAGGCGCATGTGGAGGGCCCTCCGAGTTCATGCCGCATTCTCATATAGCTCTGTGATTGGTTCATTGGCAAGCTACTGCTACCTTTTCAATGGGGGGTGCCTAAGAGCGAATTCGCACGGTGTCGTTTAACTCCAGCTCCTATAATACAGCAAAACACTGCCTCAATTTTCATACTTTGCTAGAGTTAAAAATTGAGGGAGCGTTTTGCTGACGTATATGAGCTGGAGTTAAAAAGACGCCGTGCGAATGTGCTCAAAATCAACAGAATTGAAAATATCTCGTTTTCTACCTACATCTTATGAATTACAGATGAATTTACGCATGTCAACGCAAGTTGCTATTAAACACATCGAGCCAAGGTTGCTTATGCGTGGTGGGGCTTCTACCTCGGCCCGTGCAAATCTGCTCTAACCCGACCCCACCTTAAGGGAATGCTTTTATGATTGGTTGTACGAGGTTCCTTGACTGTGGGCAACATGCTATCAGTAGTGCGTAGACAAGCAGTCGGGGGGACCACTTGCATTTCTAAACGTCATATATCCTTTCAAATAGTTTGCATTGGCATGGACTATTTGGACCAACACGAAGTATTTGGAGAGGGTAAATGTTGGAATTAGGGTTGCAAAAAAACACACATCTTGGAGAAGACAAAGGAAGGTCAAGGAACACAATAGAGAGTGTTTTAGTTAGTGTGCAATGGAAAGATAGATAGCCCTAGAATGATGGGCGTATATATATTGCACTGAGGAAAAAACCTCTTAGTGAGGAAAAAAATGTCCTGCGGGTCCTCAGTGTGTGTGAACACATCACTACCACATGTATATGGTAACAAATCCCCCTTGGAGTGATGCGGTGGACGAGAGCTGATGCATAGAGTAAAGGGAAGTGCCATGCTCTGAGAACATGATTAGTCCACAAAGGGGAGTAAGCCCAAAGCTTTGTAGAAAGCTTCGAACGTCTCACGAGACAATGCCTTTGTGAAAAGATTTGCAAGGTTGTCCTGTGTTGGCACACAAGCCAAGCTGATCTCTCCTGTTGAGAGCCTCTCCCTGACATAGTGGTAATGCACCTCAATGTGCTTTGTGCGAACATGAAAAAGTGGGTTCCTCGCAATGCCAATGCGCTCTGACCGTTAGTGTAGATAGTGTTGGTAGTGTTATGTCCAACACCGAAATCACCCATAAGACGTCTGAGCCATACACACTCAACTGTAGCTTTGACGATTGCCCTGTACTCAGCCTCACAACTAGAAGTGGCCACAGTAGGTTGCTTCTTGCTCAACCATGATATACATGAACTGCCAAGCATGAAACAAATACCACTTGTGGAGTAGGTATCTCTTCCATGTTTTGTTTTATGCTATGGAGATATCTTATCTCTTCCATGGTTCTTGTCCCATGCTATGGAGCAAATAGGTCTAATCCAAAACAAAGGGTAGAGCTAGATCAAAACTTGGCACCTCCTACTATGATGCTCAATTTGAAATAGTGTTTGGCCATGAAGTATAAAATGGTTAACATAGCATGTAACTTAAAGGGTCAAAAGGTCATGAAAGTATAAAATGGTTAACATAGCATGTAACTTAAAGGGTCAAAAGGTCATGAAAGTATAAAATGGTTTACACAGAAATCTAACTTAAAGGGTCAAGTGGCAAGATGGGATGAGAGTCTTCAGGATTATGATGCAAAGCTTTGGTTTCATAAAGGATGGTAGTGTTTGACCATGAAAGTATAAAATGGTTTACACAACAATCTAACTTAAATTGTGAAAAGGCTAGATGGGACGAGATTCTTCAGGAGTATAATGCAAAGCTTTGGTATCACAAAGGACAGTATAATGTGGTAGCTAATGCTCTTAGTAGAATGTGTGAGATCAACTCTCTTTTGCTCACACAGAACTTAAAACTGATCTTTTGAGGTCTATCACTTTTAAGGTCCTCTAAAAGGTACATGTGAGCATGATGAGGCATAATCCAAGGTGTGAAGTCATGTCAAAAAGAGGGATTCTTATCCCCCTAATGCTGATAGTGTGTATATTCCTCCACAGACAGTTCTCCTATTTCGAGTGATGAGTTGACTACATGAAAGAATTTTTCCATTAATGATAGCCTATTCCATAAAGGGGAGATTGCGTATATCGATGAACGTAGACATTCGGTGTCAATTTATTTATGATTGTCATGACAGTTTAAGTGCAAGGAACCCATGCATAAAGAAGACTTATTCCCTCATACGAGGACAATTGTATTGGGTAGTCTTACATGGGTATGTTCAAGTCTATGTCTTGCATTGCCAAAATTGTCAAGTCAATAAAGCAGAGCTCACAAAGGCAAGAGGTCTCTTCCATTCTTTAGAGATTCTCAATGGTACATAAAGAGTATTTCTATGGATTTTATTGTGGGTCTACCAACCACTGTACGAGGTCATGAATCAGTATGGGTGATTGTAAATAGGTTAACTAAACATTGTAACTTTTTTCCAACAAATCCACTATTAAAACTCTAGAGTTAGTCACGTTGTTTGTTGATAATATGTACAGGTTATATGGATTGCCCAACAATATTGTGATTGTGATTCCAAGTACACTTATTTCTAGAGGACTATGTTTAAACGGTTTGGAACACAACTCAAAATCACTACTACTAATCATCCAGAGATGGATGGGTAAACTAAACGTGTGAATTAGTTTCTAGAGGATATGCTAAGAGTGTACACTATCAAGGAGCAATCCAATTGGGAATATTACCTCCCTATTTTGGAGTTTTTCTTATAATAGTGAAAAGGAATGTTAAGACAAGGTTTAGTCTCTTCATACTTATGTATGGTTTTCAACTAAAATCCATAGTTATGGTGGGGTTGGCTACTAAGAACTTCCAAGTTAAGGGTATAGTAAAAAATTGTACGTCAAAATGTTTGACAAGCACATATAAATACAAGAAGTATGCTTATGTGAAATGCCGGTAGTCACTCTCACGGGAGGTGAAGAGGTATATTTACGTGTTTCAAAGCATTCAAAAAGCTTGAAAAGGTGAAGAGGTATTCTTACATGTTTCAAAGCATTCAAAAAGACCGAAAATTGGTCCTACACCTAAGTTATCTCCTCAATATTGTGGTCCATTCAAAATAGTCAAGCTCGTTGGACTACAAACTTTGTTACCTACCGACTCTTGAATTCAACCAATTTTTCATTGAAGTTGTTAGCATAAATGCTTGCATAGGGACACAAAATATAATTGATCATCAGGTTATGGTGAATTTCATTAAACTTCCAACCTAGCCACATGCGAGTGCATTATAAACTACCATGATTTATGTACTCATCATGATGTGCATCGCCAAGCATTAGTTAAGTGGAAAGACTGACTAGAAGAAAGTGCCATTTGGGAAAAACATTAGTGTGCTTAATATGAATACCCCACTTTTGCTTTTGAGGACAAAAACACTTCCCATTGGGGGGGTAATGTGAGGCCAAGGGTTAAGTGGGACTGGAATGGGGGCTACCTTATAAGTGGAGGATAGGATGATTGGGCAGATTATCGATTCCTACATCCAAGGGCCTATCACTATCCAACCTATTCCCATGGAGGAGCACAAATCTAAAGTTTTCATTGAGGCCAACATAGCAAGACATGAGGAGAACATCAATAGAATGGGCAGAGAAGCGATGTTTGACCTCAATAGAGAGAACATGTTAGTTGATCCTCTGCCAAAGTTTGATGGTGTTCCTCAACCTTCTCAAGCATCAAAGAAATGCTAGCCCTTGTGAGGTTCTGATATGAGTTGTTGGTGCAATTGGTTATGGTGGATAAGTCAATGTATCATTCATGATAAACACATAATTAAAGTAAATAAAGAAATTAATCACAAAGTTGAAAATTTGTAGATTAAGGTTGGGTATAAGAAGCTTAAAACCACCTTTCTGGTAATGGATGAGAATATTCACGATATGATATGGTAGCCTCATCTATGATGTCCAAAAAAGAGTCTTATAATAAGCTAGATTCTACCATGTCACTGATTGATGACATGCCACCGATCAAAGTTTTTGTAGTGTTATTTCCATGCTTCAATTTTTTTTGAGCTTTTAAATTGCATGGTTCTAAAAATGATATCTATTATGGATAAGAGCTAATTAATGAATTTGTTTTCAAATGTTTTGATGAATTGCTAGTGTGTGAGTACTTGCATTGGTTTAGGTCTGCCAATCATGTAGCCAAGGAATAAGAGGTAAGATAGGGACTTTAAACCAAAAATGAAGAACATGTTTTGTATGAGTGAAAACTTATAAAGCGTCAGTTCCACTATCGTACTTTGCAATTTTGGTTGGCCTCCTCTAGTTACTGCTTGCAAAGTAATTGTTGCTAGGTGCCTTTTACACTCAGCAAGTTTTTGTGGTTGCATCTAAATTTGGTAAAAGAATTGAACCTGGAAAAATCCTAAACAAAAAATTACTTGGGGTGCTTGAATCAACAGATAGATACATGCTTTTATATTAATAGTGTTGAGTGAGAACCTCAATTATGTACCACCACATTTGAAGGTGGTGTTTGCTATGCTCTACAAATGAGTCTTACCGTTAGTCATTGTGCTTTATAATCTTTTGCAGTAGTTGTGTTATGAAATAAGTTAGAGAGGGAATGAGCTTGGATTTGAGCCCATGAGGACATCTTACCATATAGTGAAGATTAGAGGCATGACATGTAATATAGGCTTTGAGTTGGCACTAACAACATTTGTGGCTAGATCAAGATTGACAATAATATGTGTGATGGAATGGAGGGTGAATTTGATGTGGTAGGACTACCACAAGTCTAGAACTTGTATGCCTCGTTATATATGACTTTGAAATTTAAGATACATGTATGCGCATGTGTGAGCGTTTTGTCTGTGTGTGTGTGTGTGCGCACGCGCGTGCATATGTGCGTGCATGCATGACACACATGTATAGACACAATCACAATTTTCCTTGATGCAAGCTCATTGTTTTTAAGCAGGGCTTATCATACCACAAACTTCTTCTTGTTTCTTGATGTTGGCTATGACTACTTTGTCCTTGTCATGTTCATACTTTTGTACCATTAAATGTTCTTGTAGTCCTTTGGCCTCTTACCATTCATAAGTTCAAAGTATGTAAGTATGTTTAATTCCTTGTAAAGATGACTCTCTCTCTCTCTCTCTCTCACTCACACACACACACACACACACACACACACACACACACACACACACACAATATTGCATAATCTGCTAGTGCCCTACAAACGAGTGTGACACCAATTTTCAAGTGATGAAAAGTTTAGGTTCTAGACCTATACAATTATTTCTTTTTAGAATAAAAATGTGAAGCACTTTCATGTGATTCACATCTCTAGGGACTTTCAAGTGTCTATGGTCCAAAAATATGAGTTGGACTAATTAGATGAAATATATGAGTCAAGCAAAAAATTGTATGGATCTTTAATTTGAACAAAGGCAGTAACTGCACTTTGTTTCTAAAGAAATGTGCAGCCTATTTTACTTCTATGATATTCGTAGATACCAATATTCAAGAAATGATTTTTTTTAGGTTCGAACCCTATAGAATGTTATATCTCATAGTTAAAAACATGAAGCAAGTAATTACATTAAAAATCTCATATGACTAGTGTCTTTAGAGAACTTGAAGTGTACATAGGTCCAAAATATGAGTTTGAGTGAGCTGGGCTGTAGTAGTCCCTCAATAAAAAATTGTATGGATTATTTTTTAAGGTGCTTGTTTGCACTAAAACAAGTTGCAGTTTTGGTTCTCGAGAAGTGTACTAACTTATTGTGCCTTTGTGGTATTGCTAGATACTCGTCCACATAAAAGAACATTAGACGGGATAGGATTCTCAAACTTTGTTGAGTTCAAGTCATCCACAATGCGAATGTAAACCTCTTGGCCTAAATATTGTCGTTGGAGATGTTGTGACCGCAAATTCCACATACCTTTGTTGTCTGTCATTACAAGGATTGTGGTCCAAGACATTGGATACACCTGAGACACCACAAGATATTTTGGTTTAGATTCCCTTAAAACTCAAAATTGCACTAGTTTGCTACCATACAATGACATGTTATGTAGACATGTCTGAAATACATAATAATTAGAAGGGATAATTACCAAAATACCCCTCTGATTTGTGGAATTTCTCAAAATACCACTCAAATTTCAAAAATTCCCAAAATACCCTTGGTTGTGAGATTAAATTTCTCCAAAGATAAAAAATTAGTAGCTTTTCATAAGACGACTGGTTCTCTATCAATACAATATGCTAAACTAAAATTTAAGTTGGTTATGTAGGCTTTGGAGATGAATCACTTCATTATTTTAGACATAATCACTTGTTTTTGCGAGGTAATTTGTGACAAATTACATGCTAAACACTCAAAAACGGATCTCAATTGTTAGAAAGGAATAAAGATTAGAAAATCTTGAATAGTTGGACCAACATGGATACAAGGGTATTTTAGGAATTTCCACAAATTAGAGGGGTATTGTGGTAATTTTCCCTAATTAGAAGTATCCACTGGCGGTGGTGTCTACTCTACAAATTGATGAGACAACTATAAGGTTGAATATACCATGATTGAAAGTTTAGTTCAGGTGATCCTACTTGAAGTCTACTTCTTTCTTGAAGTGAATTATTTAACTCTATCAAATTTTTACTTCGGGGAAAGAATCTCTAAATCATTGTTGGTAGTGAGTCAAAAGAAGCATTGCAAAGTTCAATTGATCAACCACACACAATCGACCATGAGGTGTGCATCATTTGATATGTTGGAAGCCTATAGAGGATCCATGGCCCCAATTCAACAACTTTGAGTATCTACTTACACCTACCTCTTTGTCATAGGAATCTTATGTTTTGGTAATGGAAAACATCTAGACACAACATATATTTGATTGTCTATAAAGTCCAAGTAATGCACCTTAACAGAGAATATCATTACCTCAATTGTGGAACGACTGATGGCATCAATGAGATTGTATGAAGCTCTACTCTCTGGAGTCCATTCTCCACTTTGAAGCCTGCATAAGTTTTAAAAAAAAGTAAGTACCAAGTAAAACATACAACGTGTTTTGGTAACAATAACCCAAGTTGGAATTTGTAGTCTTTGCTTGGCCACCTTTTATATTGAAAGTTATAATCTAGTCGTAGTCATTGAAGCTAAAGTACACCTTGAAAATAGCCCTGAATGTTTGAAAGCATCACAACAAAAGAAGTAGAAGCACATAGGGTAAAGGGGCCAATATAAGGCCACTTAAAACATGGGGGACCAATAGCTGGACATTCAATCTTGAATGATATGAATTATTTAATAGGATGGACAATTTTCAATGGAATTGATACAAAAAGATAGTTGATATTAAGCTCTTGCCATTCCCAATGCCATCCTAATCATAATTCTCTTTTTTTGGGTGGTATTTTCCGTTTACTTTGAAGGTGGCCTTGTTTTGGACCCCAGTTTGTTATTGGCTCCTTTACCCTATGCCCACATAAAAAACTATCACCCTAGCACTCTAAATGCCAACAATAAAAGTAGATATGCCCCAAGATTTGTTAAAAAAAAAACCTTCCACCCATAGTGCTCTAAATGTCCTTAGTATATTGTTTTGCTTTACATGTTGCAACACCTATATACCTATAATGTCTTAGCTTAAAGGGTGGTTAGACATATAAGTTACACCATGCACATTAAGCACCCCCCCCCCTCCCCCCCCACACACACACAAATAATTTAAGCACCAGTGTGAAATCTCATTCTATTGAGTGCAAATGCACCATACATTGCATGTTTATGTGTTTGACAATCACACCCCAAACTTCTTGGAGTTGCCTAGAATGCTAACAAGGCCTCTACAAAACTTCCATTGGACAACAACACATCTTGACTAGGGTAAGGGAGCCAATTCAAGGACAACTAAAATGTAAGAGCCAATAAAGGAAAATTTAAATTAAAATGACTCAATCTCTCAATACAATTAACGATTTTGAATAAAATCATGTGAAAAAAAGCTTATGTCAACCTCTAGTCACAAGAAAGGCTATCCCCATCTTGAATGTCTAAGATTTACATGGTAAAATAGATCCCACTTAATGTTGTCCTTGTCTTGGACCCTGTCCCGGTACTAGATCCTTTACCCTATGCATGATGAATAGTTATGAAGAAGATTTACCACAAATGTCACACATGCACCAAGCTCTCTCTCTCTCTCTCTCTCTCTCTCTCTCTCTCTCTCTCTCTCTCTCAAGCTAGGATGAAGAATGTGCCACTCACCCAACGACAAAGAAAGCATAGCCATCAAGGTGCCAAGATTGGAGAACAGGTTCATTGTTTTGGAAGATGAGCTCTGTCATGTTTTGCTTGTAACGACCAGCAATGACAGGGGCTCCAAATTGGGTTGAGAAGTTGCTATCATTATTGAAGGTGTCAGGAAAGGTGCCTAATTGAAAAATGCCTGTGAGATTGAAGTAGTCAGCAAGCTTGAGAGGAGTGTCAGGTTGCACAAAGCTCCACCCATTGATTGCGAATTTGAGCAGGCCCTTATCATCTTGCACCATATTATTCACTAGCTTGATAATCCTTGTCACATTTACTTCTCCATAATGAAAGCTTCCTTGTGGATTGGGCCTTGCTGCTCCGGCTGTCAAGTTCATCCTTCATCATCCACATCCACAACAACAAAATATGAATCATGTTAGTTTGAACACACACTTATCACCTTTGCAACAACAAAGTTCATGTTGGTTCAAACAAGCCTACCCTTCCCATCCATCTCCTTTGTTTGCGTGCTTATATTTCTTTGGTGTCAAAGTGTCACACTATTACAAGCTTGTCCGATATTTTATGTAGTAACTAATAACCACTCACAACAATTTAGCAATCGTCTCAACCAATGGCCATTCTGGTTTTAGTACTTCTTGCTTTTGTTTCTAAGTGGACCTAGATATATTACATACACAAGAGATATTAATTAATAAGTGTCTTCATTTTTGGCATTTGATCATATATGTTCTGTGGCTGTAGCTTCATCTACCTAATCTCTTCCACCTCTTTGTTTGTAGTTCATGTTGAAAATCTTGCATATTTGGCATCAAATAGAAGCGTTCTCTTTGCACTTTCTCGGAGAGCTAATTGTAGGATGGCACAACCCCACTTGCTTTTGAAATGACTATTTTTAAGACTAATCCTACGTGCTAAGAATGTAAGATGAATCCTACATGAGCTAAGAATTTGTATAAATCTTTGATTTTGTTTATGTATGTAATTAAGGAACATTAAAACGCTTACTACTTTGAATTCATTTAAAGCAAATTCTAATAGAGGAAGCCTTGATGGGAAGGCCCGATCCATGTGGGTGGCTAACCTTATGCGTAATGTTTGGTTGAGGGAAGAGGAGAAGTCTTGAGGGGAAAGAGGGAGAGGAATAGGACCAAAAGGAGGCGACGTGGATGCATTGGATCGTAATATCGCCAATGCGGTGAGGTTGGTAGTAGTGAAGCGCGAGCTAGCTACAATGTAGACATCAGTTAGAATGGTATCATTGATCGTGAGCAAAATAGAAAAGGACTGGCCCACGTGGATGTCCAATGACTCCATGTACTCTTGACTAACATATGTTCCCTCTGTCTCCACCAAGAGCATCTGGTAGCCTTGTATTCTAAAGTTGAGTGTAGTTGCTATTCCGACATTAGAGATCCTAAATCGATATGTCAAACCTGTCACAAACATATTTAGTCCCCTTTTACATTAATGACAATCCATAAGGGGGACAATTAGGTTAAAATTGTGTGCTTTTCAAATGTGTGTGTGTGTGTGTGTGTGCACGTAGGTGCGGGACAATTAAGTTAAAATTGTGTGCTTTTCAAATGTGTGTCACGTAGGTATGACGTAAGTGGTTTCACGTGTGTGTGGCTGGTTGGTTGGGGTTGGGGGGTGTGGGAGTGTGTACTTTGTATTGGCCTAGATAGGGTCCTAATGCCATATTTAAAAGGCCTTTTTGTCTTATAATAAAAGAAATCAGCCTAGTTGTGTTTCCTTATTCTAGTATCCTTTTCGAGATTATAGTTTTCTTTGCATTTGCATTTTTATAACGCAATTAAAAAAGAGATATCGATGCAAGAATCGTTCCATCAGATTGTAAACTGTCCATGCATGTGCAACCTTTAGAAGATTAATGAAATCCACCCAAGTTAAGAGATATATGCAATGCAATAACCAAGGGAAGTAAATCAGTGAATGACTACAATTTGATGTGTCCTTGCGGCTATAAAAGCTATCATTTTTCAGTTGAGAAGCTTTGTAGTTCATCTCTCTCTCTCTCTCTCTCTCTCTCTCTCTCTCTCTCTCTCTCACACACACACACACACACACACACACACACACACACACACACACACACACACACACGGGGGGAGGGGGAGAGAGAGAGAGAGAGAGAGAGAGAGAGAGAGAGAAAGAGAGAGAGAGAGAGAGATCTTAAAGCCTATGTACATGTATAGCTATTGCTAAAGCATACTAGGAGCATTACGACATTACGGAGGCCTATTGGAAGGCCTTTAGCAGAGAGAGAGGAAAAAGAGCTCCTCTAATGAGAGAAAGGCTTACACTACGTAGATAAATAAGCTGACACTAACAAAATACCAAAAAGGCACCACCTACTCACTCAATGATGAAGTGATCGACGTTGAATTTATGGTCACCTTTTAGCTCAATGAAGGTGTCTTTTTCTCATTCAATATGACTTTTGTTATCAATACAATGAAACAAGTTCATGGAACTACCAAGACGTAGTGGTAGCATTTGAAGCTTTTGATGCCGTCAATCCATCCGAAATGCCCAAAAACTTAAAAGACATATGTCTACTTGTTTCGTTCTAACACTTGGAAAGAGAGAGAGAAAAGGACCCCCCGCCCCCCCCCCCCCCCCCTCCTTTAAAGAGGTCAAAGATGTACGTGATGTTAGGTTCACTTTTCAGAGTGTCTCATTATTCTTTTGGAGTCACTCAATATTTGTGAGTGCATATTAAGAAAATGCCCTCTAAAAGTTCTATGAAATGTCCTAATACTACCACAAATACAAGGTATAATGTTTGGCTCTCACCAGTTGATACTAGAAAAGGACTAGTAAAATTTGGCCCTTGCCCATTGATAAGCACACCATCAGGTTCTTGAAGTAAAGATCCGTTGTCCAGTATTTCCCTCAAACTCTGTATGAAATAAGTGAAGACTCACATTGGTATTTTAAAACAAAAATTAGAAAAGAAAATCTTTGGGCCTTAAATAGAGAGACCTAAAATAAGTTCTTTTAAAGCAAAAACTTGGAAAACAAGCCATGAGGCTCTTCAATGAAGGGATCCATTTACAAACTAAAAAAATAGATTTAAAAATTTATACGCCTTTCTCCTTGTTCTCTAAGGCATATTTGAACATGCCAAAAAGGCAAACTTGTTCCATTAGTGAGATGCCAGCTGACCCACACATTAAAAGAATCTCTTTTGTTGTTAAGTCTTCCCAATCTCAAAAAATAAAAAACCTTTTAAAACATCTTAACTGCATAACTGAAGGGTGAGTTTATGAAATGAAAAGACCCATGAACCTGAAAAGTCAACAGACTTTTTGTGTCCATAGAAAGAAGAGATGGTCGAATACACATTCATACATTTATGTTTTTTCTTTATTATTTTTTCTTTAGCATTTTCTTCTCTTTAGAGTGTCCTTGCACTACTTGGGGGGGTCACTGTATATAAATTGTGTATATCACGTGTATTCAAGGAATATTTGTAAATCTCCTTATTTGTGAATTTTTGACAAGTAAAAACTACCCTTTCTCTATTCAATCTGTATTTTTTTTTTAGTTCCATTTACGATACCCTTCTATATGTGAAAATGTTAAAAAAATAATTTTTTTATAACGCATTCTATTGCATTCACATGATAGTCACATAATTATTAAGTGACTCCTCGAATTGCATTATATAGGTGGTGAATATTTTTTTTTCAAACCATTAGACGAGCGATTGTTTAATTATTACAATAAATATGATAACGATAGCCCTCTACTTTAACAAAAAATATTCTTCATAATATTACCACAAGGTGTTGGGGTATAGGTGTCTGTGCCTTGCCCGGCCGTTCAGAGTCTGAGCGCCCACTGACTTGTATACCTTATACATAGCATAAGTGTATAGGGAGCTACTCACTCTTTGAGTCCCCCCACCCACATCGTGTGTGTGTCTCCTTCTCTCTCTCTCACTCTCCGTCTGTGGTGCTCCCCGATCCCCTTCAATTGGTATCAGAGCGTAGGTGCGGAGGGAGAGCGTGTGTGCACAGACACGACGACAGCAGAGAGCCAGTTTCATTTCTGAAATCGCATTCGCGCGCGAGCGCACTTTCAAGAGTGCAAACAGGGTTTCGACTTCGGCATCGGCAAATTCAGCTTTTCGAGAGCGTTTCCACCAGGCGTCCTTGTGTTTTACCCCCCTTTCGAAGCCATTCGAGCCATCAAAAACTTCATTCAAGCTTGGTCGAGGAGGCGGTTGCGGCTTCCTTGGTGAGAGGAGCTTTGAGCTCAGTGGAGCTCGTTAGAGAAGTGCTCGGCGGAGGAGAGCTTGACATTCGAGTGCTTGGATGCTGTTGTGGCAGAGCTCTTGTGTTGGAGCTTGCATTGAGAGGACATTGCATCACACAAAGTGGGCAAGAGCAAGTTCAAGACTGTGTGCAGCTCGTTTTTGCCATTTTCGGGCTCTAAAACGTAGTTTTTTGCATAGCTCCGTCATACAGAGTCAGATCTACATGATCTAGGAGTCTAGGTCAGGGTTTTGGCATGCTCCGGACGCGATGGTGATGTCTATTTGCTGAAATTATCCTTTGAATTACAGCAGGTACAACAGCAGGTTTATTTGTGCACTTTCGGGTCCCAAAAACACTGTTTTTGGTATATCTCACACACACGGAGTATTTTCTACAGCAACCAACAAATTCATAGGTGTACACAGGTTTTTGGATATGCATTTGTACAGAGAGCCACTCATGCGAGAGTGAGCTATGTTGCCATGGTCTTGGCGGTTTATGTATGCCATATATGGATTTGTGTATTTGTTTGTGGCTGAGATTATTTGAGATTTGGCTCAATTTATAGAAGAAACTCTGTTGGATTTTATTCAGGTTCTCGCCATAGCTTCTACGTATCCGTAGGTTGCTCTTTGACAGTTTAGTGGTTGAGTTTACTCCCACTTTGACAGGTGATTTTCAGTCATCATTTGGTTGGAGTTTGGAGTCACTTGTGTATGCCCTTGTGTGCCGTATTTCGCATTGCGTATAGCGACAGATCTTGCAAGGTTTTGCGAAATGTTGCTATAGTTATCTGACAGACATTTGGTCATCGATTGAAAGGTATTTTGACAGCAATCATCACTCACATGTATGTCATTTGAGGTGCCGTTGAGTGGTACTCCGGCAAGAGCGGGTATGCTCATATGTATGACTTTGTGAGGTGATTCCGGTCGAGTTTATTCCCGGATTGGCCATTGTGGCATATATTATTGTCTCTTTGAGGTTTACTGTTGAGATTTGCTCCAGTTACAAAGGAGACTCTGCCAAAATTTTGTCAGATATTTATGCGCGATTAAGTCATATTGACTTGTGATTTTGTGCAAGGTTTTGCACGGTTATTGGTGTAACCTTGCATCACGTTTTGAGCCATATTTGCAGACTTTTGTTGATGCGATTCGAACCAGTTTAGGACTGACTTGTATTGACATTGTGGGAGCTCTATTTTGGAGTGTGTCTCACAGGTTTTACATTGTGTTTCTAACCATATTGGTAGACAGTTTTCAGGTGTTGTTGGTGAGGTGGTTTTGCTTTCTAGTTTGCTACATTGTGCTCATGGTAGAGACAGGTGATCGATCAGATTGTGACCTCTCACAGATGCGCATGTTTGATGGGTCAGACTTTGCGGCATGGAGAGTGTATGCTTGACGCATTGACACAATGAGGGTTGCATCGACCATTGAGTGGTGATGCAGGTAGACCTTCAAACATGTCTGACGATCAGTGGTAGGAGCTAGAGGAGATAGCACTATCTACGCTCTCTTTGCACCTTGCGGAATCTGTATATGCTCTTGTTATGTATGAGACTACTTCGAGAGCACTTTGGCGCAGATTACATGATATGTATGATAGATCTGAGTCATCACGGACTCGTGTGAGACATGTACATTCACGAGCATGCCGACAGGTGACATGTTGGTATTGTGGTCATTCTGGACACGTTAGACGGCGTTGTTTTCATCGTATGCGACATCGTAGGAGACATGGCAGTCTCAGAGATGTATGTAGTGATGCCATGGATTCAGTTGCTTTGACAGTTGAGGCACATGTAGTGTCGGAGTATACTAGTGACGGGGATGTCACTTTTACCTCGAGCTATGCACGAGATGCCATACATGTGGATAGTGCACTCCCTTCGCAGTGGTTGCTAGACGCAGATGCTATGTTTCATGTCACGCCGCATCGTGCATGGTTTTGTAGCTATTCTAGCGGGATGCTTGGCAGTGTACGTTTGACCGATGGATCGGTGCATGCGATAGCAGGTGCAGGAGATGTGAGACTGTCATTACCGAGTGGTGCATCTTACTTGTTACGATATGTGCGCTATGTACCAGATTTGACAGTGAGTTTGATCTCGATTGGTCAGCTTAGAGATTGTGGATGTCAGATTTCGCTACGAGAGCGAGATTTTGTGATGCATTTGGGTTCGCTAGTGATTGCGAGAGGTGCCAGGAGTGGTACAGGTTATCCATTGCATGTGGATCATGGGAGAGACGGTGTTGTCTCTGTGATCATGCAGCCAGGTAGAGAGCGAGAGAGCAGGCGAATCTCTTTTGCTCATGGGTTGCAGGATACTTTGCATGGAGTGCAGAGTAGTGAGCTCGTTGTGCACACAGTTCGGGCACGACTTGAGCAGTCCCATAGAGAGGTGACAGAGTCAGACATGCATGCTTTGCTAGTGACTGAGCAAAGCAGAGAGTCAGTTGTTCGAGATACTTCTATGCAGGATAGACAAGTAGAGCGGTCTTGCTCTAGTGAGTCACGACAAGAGGACGTTGTGCAAGAGTCTATGCATACGGAGTTAGAGCATGACAGCTCTAGTGAGTCACAGCAGATTGAGTGGTCATGTTTACAGTGGATGATTGTAGAGGAGGCTGAGATGTCAGCGATTATGCAGTCATTCCTTTCTATGATCGACAGTGAGCATGGGGATATAGTTGTGCAGGATATGTCTTCCAGCAGACACCTAGAGTAGCTGGTTTGCTCTGAGGTTGCACGACAGGTTGATGCTTCTTTTGCGGACAGTCAGGAGATGCATGTGGCTGACACGCCTTGTCAGTCAGAGATGCCTATTGCCAGGGATATATATGTTGATGCATGCTCCGTAGAGCTAGCAGGGCCCGCTAGCATTGCATCGGCATTCGGTATACGCATTCGGTGGTCTCATGTATGAGATGTTGATCTTGAGACCAGATATCGCAGCTGCAGTGGGAGCATTTGCAGTTGGGGTTGTTAGTCGTCTGTTGACTGATGATGGCATAGTGCACGAGGGAGATATGCAGGTATTGCGTACATACTTGCAGTACGTGTGCGGTACGTCTGGTGGTGTATGGACTTACACGGGAGCAAGACAACCGGATGCACACGATCATAGCCAGCCAGTGGGCATCGGTTGAGAGCGGTTTTCTCTCGCCTTTTGTAGTCTTTAGACTAGGTTCTCTTGCTTAAAGGCATAGTCGCCTTTAAGTGGGAGGTTGTTGGGGTATAGGCGTCTGTGCCTTGCCCGACCGCCCAGAGTCTGGGCGCCCACTGACTTGTATACCTTATACATAGCATAAGTGTATAGGGGGCTACTCACTCTTTGAGTCCCCCCACCCACATCGTGTGTGTGTCTCCTTCTCTCTCTCTCACTCTCCGTCTGTGGTGCTCCCCGATCCCCTTTACAAGGAATTACCCATAATTTCATGTGACCCATGTGTGCCATTTGTTTGCATGATCGAAAATATCTTATGCAATATAGTACCAATTGACTTCACTTTTGCCAACATTATCAACGTTTTTGCTACATATTCCTTCTAAGGTTAGCTTTGCTATGGCTGCCAACAAATCTTTGGTCATAAGCAAATCTTTCGCTCTATCAATTAAGTATTTGTAAGAAGTAATTTTTAAGGTCGTCAATTATCATAGTTTGAATCTGTTTTATTGATAATATACATCACTCGTAGAAAATATATTGAAAACTTCCACATAAACAAAACAACTTATTCAATCTATTTTTGAAATGTTAGATTTTGTTTCACCCCGATGGCCAATGACTTTTGACAAAGAAAGAAAACCTTGTCAAAGAGTCATGATCTAAGCGTGTTTGTGTGTATGTTTCCCTCGGGTGGGCCACTAAAAAAATCTAATTTCCTACTTGGAGGTGTTTAGAATAGGCAATGTAACTTTGCCTAAACCAATGTTAGCGCTTGTTTGATGAGGTTTGAGTGAATCACTTTGTTGTTGCTTGTTTGACGAGTTAAGAGTGTATTGTATATTGGTCGTTGGTCCAGCAAAAGTTATGCTTTGTTTGATCGCTCAAAAGATAATCATTGACTTGCCTCCTAGTCCTAGAGGGTATTTGTGTAGCCAATGATGGGAAGGTCATTCATTATAAAGCATAGGTCTGTCTATACTAATATACATGAAGGAATTGTTGAACTTATAGGCATCATTTGATCACATGGAAATATAAAAAGCCACTTCGTCATAGAGTTTCACTTTCATAAGCTATTCCTACCTACTCTACTTGGTGCAATACTCTACTTGAAAGACCTTGGCCTAAATAAGACAAAATGTTACCTTGTGATCCATGTGGTACCAATCTCCAATAAGAATCGTGAATTCAGCAGTAGGGGGATCAAAGGGTACTTTAACAGCAGGATCAAGAAATCTTGGAGCAATAGAGATGCCTCCATATGCACCTGCTGCTTTTTGAAAATATGTGGAGGGGTAGTAGAAAAAGCTGCCTATTTGGTCCTTGTACTGAACAGCATATGTCCAATTTTGCCCTGGAAGTATTGGACAATTTGTCCCTAATGTTCCATCTTGCCAAGAGTTACGACGTTGTTGGATTCCGTTCCTAACGGACGTCATCACTTAAAATGTAATTAAGGCTATGCAAAACCACACCACACTAATATCTACTTAGAATTGGGATTACAACACTTTTGCTCATACCAAGTGAAAAGGAGAGGCTCATCCAAGTTGTTGAAGACGTTGACATAGACGACATTGTTTGTGGTTGTTTCTATGATTGGGCCTGGAAAAGCGTTGTTGATAAGTATGACCTACAAAATTGTAAGTTTGGTGTGTTCAATTCAAATTAGTAGTACGTACATGATTAGCCTAATAATTAACAACTGACTCTACTCAAAGGGATGTAAATTAATTTTCAATGGTGCTTGCGCAGGTTCATGTAGTGTACTGAGACGGCGTTTTGCGCCTTTCCCATTTTGGGTGTGAGTAGCTTGATCACCTGCTTAGGAACACCAAGTGGAGAGAGCTGGCCATAGGTGACATTCCATTCTAGATACTGCGTTGGGTCCTCTGCTCTTCCAAGTTGAAGAGTGCTCGCAATTATGAGCAAGCTGACAAGAACGTGCAGGTGGTAGTTTCGACCATTCAGCTCAATCACCCTCATCCTTTACGTCCTCAAACTAGAGTCAAGAAGTTGCAAAGATTTTTGACAGACTAAGACTCGATCGGATGTTGGAGATGGCCGCCGGCAACAACACTAGAATTGTAGAAGCTAACCTTGTCGATGACCCAAAAGATGGGACGTTGTAGGCGGTGCAATAATTAGCGAACAGCTTTAAATAAGATCAGTCGAGCAAGCATGTTTGGTGTGATGATGACGATGATGAGGAGGAGGAAGATGCGCAGGATGAATGGTGTGCAGGTGCCGCTCTCGTGCAGGCTTAGGGTTGTTTGAAACAAATAATTGCTTTGGCTAATCCGCAGCAAGCAGCTTGCAGGCTGTGCGTGCCACATGTCACCGCGCCTCATGCAAGGCGACCGCATCAAGGCGTCCACTTGCCTCCCTCTCACAACTTAAGAAATTACCGATTGACTGGTTAAACCTTCTCTTATCTACTAAATCTTTTTAGGCTGTTCCACGTAGCCTTCATAAATACCCTTGCTCACGAAACGATCTGACGGCTTTTGTTGCCCGTTCCGAAGACAACAATGAACAAAGCGCATCCAATACACAATAGCATCACCTTCATTTAGTCAACAACGAACACTTTTCCACCGCGCACGCATATGCTCACTCCCGTAAAAGCAAGACTGTAGACAAGGAGATGCACGGGCCTTTTGTTTGCCTTGAGGGAGAATCAAAGATCTGCATACTATGGAGCTTGATCGTGGGACTAAGTTGAATGTTGACGGAGAATCAAATATCTACAAAATGTGATCGAAAGAAGAGGAACAACGCAAGAGTACTGGTGATGGTAGACATGATAGAAGAAGGATTGAAGAGTTTGCAATTCTCCTCAACAAGCGAAAATTAATAAAATAGAGCTTTGTTTAGCATGGGCTACTTTTTTGCATACGTCGTAATTCACTTTGTAGGTTTTTTGTGACCCACGCCATCTTCTTTATTGGTGTTCATTCTCCAAGAGAGAATCAAATATTTGCAAAAGAGCCTTGATTATGAGGCTAAATTTAATGTGAGATCCCCACCCAATCAATATGAAGTATAGGGTACCTTTGATAAGTTTCCAACCGTATTCTCATAGACTGAGTGGACATTGCCCTTGCTACACTTGTAACACTAGTAAAGGGTTGGCCTCATTTTGCATTGCAAAGCTACGCGAAAACTAACCCAACAACAACAATTTACTTCCTAACTTTACAGAGACACCATAGGCTTGTGAGTCTCAAAATTGCAGATCCTCGAGTAAGAGTCAGCTTCTCTATAGCCTATAATGTTACACATCTAAACTGAAGTCAACTTGAAAAGTGCATACTTCACGAAAGCTAACCTTGATGCTTTTTATCCCATAACTTTCAAAGACACAACCGTCAAGTTTCACATATCCCTAAGAAATAACACTGGCTAGGCTAACAAAAAATATTTTAAAAAAATCTTTGGAAAGCTACCCTAATAATCGGTTCCACCACCTGTCCATATGATGTTACTGTCATGGCTCGATTCTCCTACTTTCCACACCGTACTTACACCACTTCGGTTTTTTGTTTTCTAATTACTACCACAATGTAAAAAACATTTAAGTTCTTTATTAATTTATCTCACATGTTTGTTCCATCATACATTCTTTTAAAAACAAAGGAGTAGATCAGGTTTTTCGAAGACACTCTTTAAATAGGTTTTCCTTAGAAATCCGACTTTCATAATCAAGACAGATATGTATATACCTCATTCATAAAAAATCCTTGCCATCCATGAGCATCCCATACCTCTCAACAAGTAACTCGCTGAGCCAACCTATGAGTACTCTCACCACAATAACAACAGTGCCAACCTGAATGCCGTCTCATACCACGATAAAATAAGAAGTCTGCATTATTTTGTTGGGCCAACCAAGACATCTCTCGTCATGACAGCGACAACAATGCATCTTGGGCATCATCTCATGCCACGACAACTGCCACTGGATATCAATGATTGTAAGTAAAGATTCTAAGAGAAACCATATCAAAAGATTTGACAAACACTCTTTCTCAGTCAATCAAACATTTCTTTCCATGTTTCCAGGGATAAACCCTATGTTGTTGTGGTTGCTTTTCTTAAGGTGGGTTTTTTTATTGATTATTTCGGGTCATGTATGCAGTGTATGCATAACTTGAATGACAGTGCTAACCTATGCAATATCTATGGTAGGTATAGGCGACATCACCTCTTCATGCTCCATTGGTACCAGAAAGTTGGTAAAATCGACCTCATGATCATTTGTCGCTTAATTTTGAACTCTTTTACAAAGTGCCATAGCTACTACACTTAAATTAATTTATTAATCTCTTTTATTTTTTAAGGGTAGCCAAGAATACACTAAGAATATTCAATGCACTCTCATAAGCCTTAGGTAATCTTCTCTAATTAATTCCTTAATTTTATAGCTAGCTTCAACATAAATACCTAACTTATATAATGTTATGAGTTAAATAGGCTCTCTTATAATAACCATACGTAGATATAGCTAAGAGCTATCTATCATAATTATCTCATAATTAACTAAAATAAATCTGTAATCTTCTTATTCAAATTATAAGTGAAAAAGGATAATTTTGCTTTAAAAAATTTTAAAAATTAGATTTTTAAAATTATCCTAGTTATTTATGGTTATTAAAGCTAATATTTACTAGTTCTAAATTTTTGGTGTTTTTTCAAGCTATTTTTTTATTTTTAAGCCTAATTTTAGCATTAGTTTAGCTAAAAACAATTTTAAAAAATTTAATAAAAGAATTATAAAATTTTCAAAAATTGCAAAATCTACTAAGGCCAAATTAAACCTTTGGTTATGAGGGTTTTATTTTTAAAGGTCATATGAATAGTTAATGCAATTTTCTATATCTTAAGAATTTTAAAATCAATTACACAAATACAAAAAGTGTAAAGTGTGAGCTTTGTCCTAAACTGTGAGTCAAGGAGAGGAGAGTGGAATTATCCCATATGCTGTGGAGAAAGGTTGTAGAGCTACTTAAAGCTCATTTCATGAATGAATAAACACAACTCTATTTTGCACTACATGCTTGTCTATGGTGAACCTGTGCTAAGCTAAGTCAATGCTCAAGATTGTGTTTATGAGTCCAAGCTAATTCTATCTTGGAACCTAATTCATCGAGTGATAATCTTGCTTACACACACGCTTGCACTATGTTTCTCTTTCAGCCACCTTAGCTAGCACGATCCCATTCCTAACAATTGGTATCAGAGCTTGGGTATGCTAGCTAGGCTTGCTATTATGTATTTGCATGTTTGTACAATTAGCATTCATTAATCATCATTAGCTAGATCCATTAGGTTTGCTCTTTTATTGCATAATGCATGTCTAATTAGTATTCCATTCGCTAGCATGAGCATGTTCTTGAGCTAAAGACTCTTGGGACACTACTCATTGGCTAATAGGAAGCTTAATTAGCATCAGAGTTTATTAATTTTCATTAGGAACGTGTATTTTGCATTCAAAATTTGCCCCTTATTTTAGCAAAATTGGTGTGTGTGCGCAGCTTTCCCGAGAGCTCTCATTTGAGCCTATGCATGCCAAATTTGAGTCAGGTCTCAAGAAGCAATACCCCAATTAAGTTGTACCTAATCAAACTTATACTCTAGCATTTCTGCTGCAGAACTTCAACTTGTGTGTGTGTGTGTGCATTCAATGCCCACTGTGTGCTTGAGCTTTACCTCCAACTAATGCCAAGGATGACCCCACTGTTAGGAATTGGATCGTGCTAGCTATGGTGGATGAAAGAGAAACATAGCGTCAATGCGTGAGTGTGTGTGTAAGCAAGGTTATCACTTAAGTGAATTAGGTTCCAAGATAGAATTAGCTTGGACTCATAAACACAATCTTGAGTATTGACTTAGCTTAGCACAAGCTCACCATAGACAAGCATGTAGTGCAAAATAGAGTTGTTGTTTATTCATTCATGAAATGAGCTTTAAGTAGCTCTATAGCCTTGCTCCACAGCATGTGGGATAAATCTACTCTCCTCTCCTTGACTCACACCTTAGGACAAAGCTCACACTTTACAATCCTCCCTTGAGGTTTGGACTAAGACAAGATACTGAAGATGCATGATCCACACAGGTTAACAAAATCCACATAGGATGGTGATATCCACACAGGAAAATAAAGTCCACAAAGGATGGTGATATCCACATAGGATGGTAAAATCCACACAAGAAAAATCCACAAAGGATGGTGATGTCCACACAGGATGATAAGATCCACACAGGAAAAAGTCCTCCCCTACAAGTAGAGAGTCTGTATCTTCAAAATGGGCCTTCATAAAAGACAACGTTGCTCTCGTCTTCATCCTTTTTGTCTTCATCTATGTGAGCTGATCCTCTATCAGGTCTCTTGCCTTCGTTGCTTCTGCCGTTTCTTCTACTGTTGCTGCTTTCTCCACTGCTACTGCCTCCATTTGAGTAGCACCGAGAAGGAGGGTGTCCCTTCTTACCACATTTGTTGCAAGGTTTGTTTGTGTAGCAGTCTTTTGTTACGTGTCCCATTCTTCCACATTCATAACACTTTCTTCCGTTTGTCGATGTCGATGGCGAATGCCTTCCCCTTGAAGATGTTGCGATAAAAACTCCTTCTCATGAGGTGAGTGAACCTCTTTGCTTTCTTTCTTCTGCTTGGACTGAGTTGATGACATCTTGGAATGGTGGTGCTGGTTCTTTTTCTTCAAGAATTGTGACTAAGTGGTCATAAGAAGGTGGAAGTGCACTTAATAGTATGGCCACTTTGTCATCTTTTGGTACTTCAACCTGGATATAAGTGAGCTGCGTGACAATGCTCATAAGCCTATTCACTAGGCTAGCAATGTCCTCCCATTCAATCATAGTAACTTTGTAAAGCTGTCTTTTAAGACTAACTTTGCTTCTTTTGGCCCTAGCTCCAAAATTACTTTCTAGGACATGCCAGGCATCATGTGCATGCTTACATTCATCTATGAAATGCACGTAGTTGTCATGCAAGGAGGTGATGATGATTCCCAATGCTTGTTCGTCTTTGGCCAAATTCTGTGCCCTTGCTATGAGTGTAGATGCCCTAGTGTGCACTCCATCGGGTTCGGCTTGTTGCTCTAAGGCAGTGCTGATGACAGACCACAAACATTTTTTCATAAGGTAGCCTCTTAACTTTGTTTGCCAAGTGTGAAATCCTTCCCCGTTGAATTTCTCTATTCCCTTGTCCCCCATTTGATAGAGGGGTCTGCTTAGGAGACTCTCCCAGCCAGTGTCTGCCTCTTTACACGGCGCACAAATAAAGAAAGATGATTATTTATTTGCAAGTTATTGTGCTTGGCTGCAAGATTTGTAATTTTAATGTCTTCTTAATAAAATGTGAAGTACCTCTTCACTCGAGGTGAAGTCACCCTTCACATACACCTTTGAGTTCTTCTTTGATGACTAGAATGAGCCTTTGAAGTTGGCTTTGGATACATTTGGAGCTCCCTTTTAAAAGCTTGAAGATGCTTTGTTTGATGACCGCCTTTGAAGTCCGTTGTAGAGGCTTTGAAAATATTTGAGGTTTGAGGGGGTTAAAGTGACTTGAGAGGGTTGGCCGCACAGTGGGAACAAGGCCTTGAGCTTGGGAGCTTTGGACCTCTTGGAATTGCTGCTCCGTGGGAGCAGGCTCTTAAGACCTCTCAAAGGTTTGAGGCGGCAAGCTGTGGGAATGTGTTCCAAGCAATGGCTTGGTCAAGAGCGGGCCTCAGCAGGCGTGGGAAGGGGGGCCCAAGAGGGGCGGACCCGCAAATGGTATCGAGTGTTGTTTGGCGCCTCAGTTGGGATCCGCGACCGAACGGTGGGGGGTAGGCGCTTGCGGCCAGTTGCTGCGAGCAGTCGACAGGAACCGTCGGATGGACGCTCGCAGGTGGGGGTTTTATGCTTTGCAACCGGCCGGTGGCGGACCCGCCTTCAACAAAAAAGTTGGAATTTACTGCCTATTTGGAGTCCGCCGGCCTTGCGCATTTGATGAAGCCCTAGTTGAACCCACGACCTTCCAAAGCCACACTAAATGTAGTGCTCAAGATAAGCCAAGGGGCCCATTGGGCTCCACGTGGGTAATAGGCCAAAAATAGAATATTTCAACTCGGTCCCGCAGGGCTTCTCCCACAAAATACACACACACACACACACACCCCTAATAATAGGCAAAAATAGAATATTTCAACTCGGTCCTGCAAGGCTTCTCCCACAAAATACACACACACACACACACACACCCCTAATAATAGGCAAAATTGAGGATGAAGTTTAAGAAGTTTTTGAGCTCGGATTGCAGAGCTTGAAGGCTCTATGGAAAGCTTGCGTCGAGCACTTTGAGATGAGGTCAATGTTGTTAGGTGATTACAAAGGTGGAGAGATTGATTGGAGGTGCAAACTAGGACACAAAATGACTAGAGTATGCAAAAATTGGATACTAATCTTCTCCCTAATCAAGCCTAGCTAGCCATGGAGGGTAGTGGCCTCTTGGGTGTGCCAAGGACATGCCCACACATAACCAGATTAGTGCTAAATCAGTGAGATATGCAACTTAACTATGAAAATGTTAATGGACCGTGACAACAATTATGAAATGCTAATCGATCTAATGGAGATGCTAATAATTAACACACACTAATGCATAATGACAATCCTAGCTAGCACACCATGGCTCTGATACCAAATGTTAGGAATTGGATCGTGCTAGCTATGGTGGATGAAAGAGAAACATAGCGTCAATGCGTGAGTGTGTATGTAAGCAAGGTTATCACTCAAGTGAATTAGGTTCCAAGATAGAATTAGCTTGGACTCATAAACACAATCTTGAGTATTGACTTAGCTTAGCACAAGCTCACCATAGACAAGCATGTAGTGCAAAATAGAGTTGTTGTTTATTCATTCATGAAATGAGCTTTAAGTAGCTCTACAGCCTTGCTCCACAGCATGTGGGATAAATCTACTCTCCTCTCCTTGACTCACACCTTAGGACAAAGCTCACACTTTACACCCACTTTGGTGGGAACCCATAAAAGGCCACCAAAAGGGGCGCTCACACACAAGCAGCTGCCCATGGGGGGGAGTTGAAAGCGTCAATAAACCATTTTTCATGCCAATTTCAGGTTCGAACAATCGCAGTCCTGGCCAACTGGGAGCCAATCAAGCAAGCCATTCGACGGTTGTTGTTCCCTGCACCCTCGTCCGGTGATTGCTCGCGCGCGTGACTATGACCGACTGTTTGCGGGTGTCTGAATGCAACCTGCCCCCGCTTGCCCGCTCGTGCCCGCACTACCCGGCCTTGCCCGTGCTTGCCCGTGCCTGCCCGACGAGCTGCCCTACTGCCCGCTCGTGCCCATGCATGCCCCACCTACCCGGACACCCTGCCCACTGGCCGGCCCTACCCACGCTTGCCCGATATGCCCGGATTGGCCGGTCGCTGCCCAACCTTGTAAGAGCCCCTTTCCATGGACTCATCCTGTAAGGCTTGAAGCCTCCCAAACCACATAAAGGGCCAGTCCCACAAAAGAACCTTGAGCACTTAACCAAGGCCTCAAACCTCAAAAAAAATTCAAAGCCTCAACACGGGATTTCAAAGGCGGCCAGCCATCAATCTAGCATTGAGCACTCAAAAGGGGATCACTCCACATCGGCCTGTGTAGATATCAAAGCAATCAAAGAAGACATTTCTTGTGAAGAGTGACTTCACTCTGTGAAGAGGAGCTTCAAAAAATTACAGGTCTCTCTCTCTCTCTCTCTCTCTCTCTCTCTCTCTCTCTCTCTCTCCCCCCGCCCCCCCTACAATTAAACTCTAAAATCATTGCAACCAAGCACGACAACTTGCCAATAATTTTTTTTCAAGGGCTTTCTGTGCTCGTGTAAAGAGGTAGAAACTGGCTAGGAGCGTCTCCTAAGCTGAGACCCCTCTATTAGCACAAATGGGGACAAGGGAATAGAAAAATTCAACGGGGAGGGATTTCACACCTGGCAAACGAAGTTAAGCGGATACCTTATGAATTTTTTTTTGTGGTCTATCATCAGTACTGCCTTAGAGCAACAAATCGAACCCGATGGAGTGTACACTAGGGCAACTACACTCATAGCAAGTGCACAAAATTTGGCCAAAGATGAACAAGCGTTAGGAATCATCATCACCTCCTTGCATGACACTACGTGCATTTCATAGAAGAATGTAAGCAGGCACATGATTCCTGGCATGTCTTAGAAATTAATTATGGAGCCAAGGCCAAAAGAAGTAAAGTTAGTCTTAAAAGACACCTTTACAAAATCATTATGACTGAAGGGGAGGACATTTCTAGCCTAGTGAATAGGCTTAAGAGCATTGTCACGCAGCTCACTTACATCCAAGTCGAGGTACCAGAAGATGACAAAGAGGCCATACTATTAAGTGCACTTCCACCTTCTTATGACCACTTAGTTACAATTCTTGAAGAAAAAGAACCGGCCCCACTTTTCCAAGATGTCATCAACTCAATCCAAGCAGAAGAAAGAAATCAAAAAGGTTCATTAACCTCATCTGGAAGGGTTTTTATCACAACATCCTCAAGGGAAAGATATTCGTCGTCAATATCATCAACTGGAAGAAAGTGTTATGAATGTGGAAGAATGGGACACAAAGCAAAAGACTGCTACACAAACAAACCTTGCAACAAATGCGGTAAGAAGGGACACCCTCCTTCTCGATGCTACTCAAATGGAGGCAGTAATAGTGGAGAAAGCAACAACAGAAGACATGAAGATAAGAGACTTATCAAAGGATCAGCTCACAAGGTAGAAGACAAAGAAGATGAAGGCGAAAACAACCATGTCTTTTATGAAGACCCATTTTGAAGATGCAGCCTCTCTACTTGTAGGGGAGGACTTTTATTTTCCTGGGTAGATATTATCATCCTGTGTAGATTTTGTCAGCCTGCGTGGATATTACCATCCTGTGTGGATACCAACTTATCATCATGTGTGGATCATAGTCCAAACCTTAAGGGGAGGATTGTAAAGTGTGAGCTTTGTCCTAAAGTGTGAGTAAAGGAGAGGAGAGTGGAATTATCCCACATGCTGTGGAGCAAGGTTGTAGAGCTACTTAAAGCTCATTTCATGAATAAAGAAACACAACTCTATTTTGCACCACATGCTTGTCTATGGTGAGCTTGTGCTAAGCTAAGTCAATACTCAAGATTATGTTTATGAGTCCAAGCTAATTCTATCTTGGAACTTAATTCACTTGAGTGATAATCTTGCTTGCACTATGTTTCTCTTTCATCCACCTTAGCTAGCATGATCCCATTCCTAACAAAAAGTGAGAAATTGGGCAGCATTATGGTACCATTGCTCTTCTCAATATTCTAAATGTTAAGAGAAATTTAATTTCAACTAAACTTTTTACAAAATAATCTCTTCTCGGTTTTAATAAGGTAAAATTATGTATGTTGGGTAAAAATTGACAAAAATAAGTTATACAAGCCTCTTAACCATGAATCCAATTCTAACTTTAATTTTCCTACTTATGTTATAGTCTAGCTAATTTTTCCTACCTAAAATTAAAATCGACAATACTTTTCCTAATTACAAGTGCGTATAATACTTAATTCATAAATCACGGTGCTTTATGTTGAATGAGAGCATAATCACCATTTCTAATTAATTAATTAAGCTTAATCATGCATAATATACGAATCATGATTAACATAATCACTCTTGTTTAGACATTGAACAAGGTGACAAAACCGTGAGGTTGTACTACATAAACTTCCTCAAAAATATCACCATTTAAGAAAGTAGTAACAATGTGTGATTGATGTATATCCCATCCAAAATGAGCTTCCAATGCACATAGAAATCAAACAATATTTATACGAAAAGTGGGAGCAAAATTCTCCTCATAATCTATGCCTTTCTGTTGTGCATAACCTTTTGCAACAAGTCAAGCCTTGAAGCAATCAATCTCACCGTCCCTTTTACATTTCAACTTGCAAACCCACTTTGTACCATTGGCCTTTTTGCTAGGAGGCAAATCACGTAAAGTCCATGTGTCGTTTTTTATAAGTGGATCATATTTTGATTGCATGGCAGCTATCTAATTTTTTGAATTCTATGCTTCATCAAGAGATAGAGGTTCCTCCACATCACATAAACTAGAACAAAAGAATAACAATCTGGCGCATACGATGCATGGCAAGAACTTGAATGAGTATGGCTAGACATCTAGGTGCATCCAATTTACTGTCATGCAAAGTATGCACAATCCATTTTGGCATACCTCTAGCCTCCTCATTCTACATCATGTACATCTGCATCACTAATAGGCTCATCCATAGAATTTTTTTGAAACCCCCATAGGTTGTACATTAACCTCATTGGACTTTACATTCAAGTTTCCACCATTAAAAAGAGGCAACAAAGTGTCATGAATGTCCTGTGAGCTCACATTACTATCTCTAGTACATGATAACAAAAGCTGAACACAATCTTCCACAAACACAACATCTCATGAAACCAAGATACGTTTTTTTAACGGATGGTATAACGTGTAACCTTTTGTTTCAATACGGCAACCAACAAAATACATTTAATAGCCTTATCATCCAATTTCTTGCACTACATTTGAGGCACCAAAGCATAAGGTAAACAACCAAAAACGTGAATGTGATCAATAGATGGCTTCTTATCATGCCATGCTTCATAAGGAGTCATGGACCACAAATCTTTTTGTAGGACATGTGTTAAGTACATAGTAGCACACATGATAGACTCAAGCCTAAAACAATGTGGTAAAGCTTGACTCTTGACCATACATCGTGCCATCTCCGTAAGTGACTTGTTTTTCCTTTCAACAACACTATTTTGTTGAGGTGTATATGGCACTGTACATTGGTGTTTCATCTCACAATTAGCCAAAAATGCATTAAACGCATGAGACATATATCCCCCCCCCCCCCACCCCCCCCTTTAATGTGAATGAAGGGTGCCCATAGTACATTCAAAGACATTTTCAGCCATAGCCAAAAATTTATTGAAGCACATGAACACTTCAGATTAGGATACACCCATGCACCTGAAGTAATCATCAATGAAAGTCATGAAGTATAGGTAATTGCCTAAGGATAGAGTTTGCGTAGGCCCACAAACATCACTATGCGCACAAGTTGCAATCTACATGTAGCCCTTACTAAACCATCCTTTGAAAACTTATAACGTTGCATCTTTCCTAAAATATATCCTTCCCCAATATGATTCAAAGGTGCTTCAAGAGGCGGCAAAGAAGAAACCACATCAGATTCCTACAAACACAGCAAATTGGAAAAATCCAGATGCCAAAATTTACATGCCAAAGTTTTGCATCTGAAACAGTCTTTGAATCCACAACTTCATTTAAAATATTCTACCCAAACTTGTCATAAAAAGGGAGCTTATAGAGCCCACAAAACAAAATTTTGGATACAACAATTTCATCATCAAACTGAGATCATGAACTATACATTTTTATCCACAAATTTGACAACAAGACCAAGTTTAGCAAGTGTAGATACAGAGAAAAGGTTTTTTTAATCCTTGGTACATAAAGTGCATCAACAAGTGTGGAAGAATTTCCATTAACAGCAATCAACACAATCTTTCCAACTCCCTTGACAAGATAAGAGGCATTGTTGGCACAGCTCACCGTATTCCCTTGAGGAACACATACAAGAGAGGTAAACAAGTCATGATGTGAAGTAATGTGCTTTGTAGCACCACTATCAAAGTACCACACATATAAATCTGCAGCAACTGACATACATGTGTCTAGATAGAAGGATCATAAATGCACTCTATACTAAATGCCCACTTTGCATCTGCATCAACATCACAATCTCCTTTCTTAGACGATTCTACAATAGTTTCACTTATAGTGGAAGCGGCCTCTTTCTTCTTGGACTCTTTGCCTTTAATTTAGGACATTGCTTTATCACGTGATCATTAGCCTTGCAATAATCTTCTTCTTGCCCTTTTCACCGAAATTCCCAGACAAGGTGGTTCCAAAAAAATAATTAGAAACATTTGATTTGCTACTCACCAAGAACCATGAGAAGTGGCTGCATTGCTGCTACATTTGAGCGGCAACAAAAGCCTATTCAAATGCACGTTGTTTAGCCCTATTCTTTCTTGAAAATGACTCTTATAATAGCAAAGTGTATAATGCATCAAACTTGATGGCTTGAGGGTCTCCTTGGGTCATAAGTCTTCAAGTACTAGCAAAAGTTGGTAATAATGTGGCAATGCATCAAGAACAGTCTGCACAAGTGAGCTGTAAAAAATGACATGATCTGTAGAAATGAGTCGCTCATTAATATCCTTGATAGAGCAAGGAAAGTGTCCATGTCATCTTCCTCATGCATAATCTTTGACCCCAGCTCTTTATGCAACAATGCAATTTTAGCCTCATTGTTTCACAGATAATGCAATCAATGCGTTAGCTTGTGCATCTCTAACATCCCAACGAGACTGCTAGCCATAGGCAAAAAAAGTCTAGCAGTAACAGACGTGCTACCATAACCTGCACCATCCTCAACAGATCCTGTATCCACAAAAGGCAGACGTACATCAATGCCCTGCACACATTTTATACGCCCTTTGACACAAGAACATGTTGCATCATGTAAGCCCACATTGGAAAATTATCCCCATCCATTTTATCCTTAGCAGCAAACATCTTAAAAATATCGGTATTGTTGTTAGCCATGGTGAGTAACTGCGCCTAATGTGAAAACTATCCTAACTTGCACCATCCTCAACAGATCCTGTATCCACAAAAGGCAGACGTACATCAATGCCCTGCACACATTTTATACGCCCTTTGACACAAGAACATGTTGCATCATGTAAGCCCACATTGGAAAATTATCCCCATCCATTTTATCCTTAGCAGCAAACATCTTAAAAATATCGGTATTGTTGTTAGCCATGGTGAGTGACTGCGCCTAATGTGAAAACTATATGAAAAGAGTAAAAACAAAGTAGGACCAACACATGCTATATAGCACAACCCAAAGAGGATTGTAAGGGACCTGTTCTAAAAAAAAATGCATTAACAAAAATTCTGCACAAAAGCACAAAATTGCTTATGCAGTGCACTACTTGTAGTGGTTATGGAGGCCGAACTGAGTCCGAATCAAAATTTTGAGAAAACCAAGCTCTTCGAGCTATCCCAAAGTGTTTGTGGACCTTGTGATCTCACCAAAGATCATCCAAATCAGAGAAAGTGAGTAGACGGGTGCTAGAGATGCTGGCAACTATGCCCGAGAGGATGCAACCTGCTCTGATACCAATTGTTGGAAATAGGGTTCAAGGGAGACACACACAACGTGGAGAAGATGAAGAAGCTCAAGGCACACAACAAAGAGTATATTTCTTAGTGCTAAATGGAAAGATAAGTTATTGCTAGAATGATGGACATATATACAATGTAATGGGGAAAAAAACTTCCTAGTGAGGGAAAAAATACCTTGGTGGTCCTAAGTGTGTTCACATGCATCACTACCTCATATATGGTAGCATGTACCAAAGAGGCAAGATGCCTAAACTGGCATGGTTGGTGCTGATTTCCTACCATCTATTGGTATTTGGAATCTTTTCAGAGCTTGAGTTCTTGGAAGGAGTGAAGGGGCCTTGGCTTATGCCTGGCTCAAATAAGATGGAGGTGTTTTGTCTCTCTCTCAGGAAGTGAATGCTCTCTATCCATAGTATGAGTGGATGTGGAGGGGTGGAGTGGTTGATCCCAAATAGGGTCCAATGCTTCTATTTAGACATTTATGGTTTTGAAGTTATGGTATACCCAGATTTTGCTACTCATTAATTCATGGTTTATCTATTTCATTTAGATGGGGCTTTTTGGCCTTGGTTGTTGATGAATGATAGGCTTCCTTATGCACAATGGAAATGTGTATGATGGCTAGTTAACCAGTCCATCCAAATAATTCCATCATAAATACCTATTAGAAGGGTTCGAAAGGTAGCTAAAGTAGTACAACATCCTAACTCAGATTCTATATTACCCATAGAGAATTGAGATGTGAATTCCCTTCCATTTACTAATTCTAATATCATTTTGTTGCCAAATGTTGATTAGGCCTAAGCCTCCTTAAATATATTGGTGAAAAAATTGAATGAGTAGTACCACATTTAATGAGAAGCTCAAAGAATTCACCTTGGTGATTTTCAGGTGTTTGAATGACAACATACTATTCGTGTGGCTTAGGGTTATCAATAGTAGCATGAATAGTTTCTCTTCTTGCAAGGTTGTTTTCCCTATGGCAGCATAAACTCTTGCAAAAGCTCTACCACATCCTCGTCCTCATCCACCATTTCTTTCACCACGGTTGATATGCTATCCTCTTCTTGGAACTTGGATATTTGTAGCTAAATCTCGCCTGAGACAAGTTTTTCTTAAATGTCCTAGCTCATTGCATTCAAAGCATTGAAGATTGAAATTTGGAGGTCCAACTGCTTGAGCTATAGCTATAGATTGAGATTAATAGGGTGGGTTAGTTAGTCTTTGGTTCCAGTTCAGGACCTTTCTAAGATCTCCAGTTTTTGGGTCTATTAAAAAAATAAGAAATATAATTTTTTGTGTACATTACTTTATATTTTTTGATCTAGAATGCTTGCTATACAATGTTGGAAGGTTTTAAAGTAGAAAGCGAGGTCATTTTCATGTTCTAGTAGATTAGCAGATGGACGTTTTGTTTAGTTGAAAATTTTTATTTATTTTTTGTGCTTTTTGATGTTGTTTTGTAAAAGATATGCCATATTTTTAACTAAAACCCCAAAAATGTAGCACCTATTCTTGGCAGAAGAGGGGACGCCTAGTTTTGCCTTGGGGAACACTCCAACCTGCCACCTGATCAGTTATAAAATGAGCATTACTACTCAATTTTTAATGATGTCAGTTGCATAGAATACAGTAAAGCTCTACATACATATTATACGGACTTGTGCGAGCTCTCCACCACTATCTCCATAAGAATATCTCTCTCATTTATGAGAAGAAGAGGAAGAAGAAGAACCATCTCTCTCCCTACTTGCTTACTATATTCTCTTCTCTTTTCATGGTGTATACACCTATATCAACTTTGTGGCAGAATCCTCTATGTAGCTCTCATCCCCGCTCTCTTGTAGCAAAGCAAGAAGCCTTTAGATCATCGATAATCACTTCTTGATCATGATAAGAAGTTCTAAATTCCATAGCCTTCATCTCTTTTTCTCTCTACTTTCATTTCCAAGAAACTAAGCTCTTGTGTACAGTCCAAACTTCGAGTGTTGGAGTCGGTTCAATGAGGAATATGGTATATGGACAAGGGATGAAGATCCCTTATGGTTTTGGTTGTGAAAGCGAGTGTGGTTCTTAGATTTTCAATTAATTAATTTATTAATTGGATTATGATTGTGTTGCAAAATGTTTTCCAGCCATTTTAGTGCTAAAACTGGTTTTGAAGAATGGATTTGTATCACCCAAAGTAGGGTGGGTGCTCACTCATGTGATGAGATGTGGAATATGGTTTATGGTTTGGATTGAATTGTGAAGTGGTTTTGATGGTTATGTCATATGTGTAAGGGTAGAGACCTTGTACAACCTAACTGCCTTGAAAAGGATTGTTTGTGCATATACACGATGATATGGTATGGTTGGGCGCATGTGTTATGTTTCCTATGATAGCTTCAATATAAGATCAGGTCACCTACATCGCTTAGCCTTAGACAAAAGGGTCAATGACCTAGGGCTTTGCTGGATCGGGGGTGTGGAACCTAGCCCTTCTTTCTTTGTTAGGCTCATCTACACGGTTAGCACATCAGGAGTTCAATGATCTACAAGGCTAACACATCAGGGATCTTGCTTGTCTTGGCCTAAATACCCAATGTGGAACTATTAAAAATAGGGTTGCAAGGAAACACACTCAGCTTGAAGAAGATGAAGAAGCTCAAGGCACACAATAGAGACTATATTGCTCAATGCTCAATGGAAAGAGAAGTTAGCCCTAGAATGATGGGCGTATATACAATGCATGGGGTTAAAAACCTCCTAGTGAGGGAAAATAATGCCCCGGTAGTCCTAAGTGTGTTCACACACATCACTACCTCATATATGGTAACAAATCCCCCCTGGAGTGATGCGGTGAACGAGAGTTGGTACATAGTGTATAGGGACGTGCCATGCCTTGATCAATCCACAAAGGGGACTAAGCCCAAAGCTTTGTGGAAGGCTTTGAACTTCATGAGGCAATGCCTTTGTGAGCAGATTTGCAAGGTTGTCATGTGCCGACACATAAGCCAAGCTAATCTCTCCCGACAAGAGACTCTCTCTGACATAATGATAATGCACCTCAATGTGCTTTGTGCGATCATGAAACACTAGGTTCCTTGCAACTGCCAACACGCTCTGATTGTCAATGTAGATGATGTTGGTAGTGTCTAGTCCAACACCCAAATCAGCCATAAGACATTTGAGCCATACACAGTCAATTGTAGCTATGAAGATTTCTCTGAACTTAGCTCCACAACTAGAAGTGGCCACAATAGGTTGCTTCTTACTTGACCATGATATGCGTGAACTGTCAAGCCTAAAACAAAAAACACTTGTGGACACTTGCATGTCATAACGACCAGCCCAATCCAAGTCCAAAAGGGCATGTAAATATGGTGGCAATGATCCCCTCTTGGGATAAAACAACCAAAGATGTAAAGTGCCACTCAAGTAGTGAAAGATCCTCTTGAGAGCCTGCCAATGCTTAGAACTTGGGCTATGAATAAATTTGATAACCTGTTAGACTACAAAGTGAATATTTGGCCTTGTATTGTATACATAAATAAGGCATCAAGCAACATTCTGATAAAGAGTGACATCGACAAGATCACCAACATCATGAAGAGTTAAACAAGTCAAATCTTGTAGCGGTCAACCTCATCGTCTGATTTACGTTTCAACTTGTAAACCCCCTTTGTATCAATCACCTTTTTTCCAGGAGGCAAATCACTTAAAGTCCACGTGTCATTTTCTATAAGTGCATCATATTTTGATTGCATGGTAGCTATCCATATTTTTTAAATTTTGTGCTTCAACAAGAGAGAGGGGTTTATCCACATCACATAAACTAGAACAACCACATATGATGCATAAGATGCATGGCAAGAGCTTGATCGAGTATGACTAGACATAGGTGCACCCAATTTACTATCATGAAAAGTATGCACCATCCATTCTCTGGTACATGATAACAAAGGTTGAACATAATCTTCCACAAACATAACATCTTGTTTAGCCAAGATACGTTTTTTTTGCAGATGGTTTAAACTATAACTTTTGAAATCAATACGGTAACCAACAAAAATGCATTTAATAGCCTTATCATCCAATTTTTTTCATTGCATTTGTTGCACCAAAGCATAAGATAAACGACCAAAAACATGAATTTGATCAATAGATGGCTTCTTATCGTGCCATGCTGCTTCATAAGGAGTCATGGACTACAAAGATGTTATAGGACACATGTTAAGCACATAGTAGCACACACAATAGACTCAAGTCAAAACAAATGTGGAAAAGATTGACTCTTGACCATACATCATGCCATCTTCGTATGTGACCTATTTTGTCTTTCAGCAACACCATTTTGTTGAGGTGTATTTGGCAGTGTACATTGGTGTTTTATCTCACTATTAGCTAGAAATGCATTAAAATCATGAAACATATACTCCCCCTTTGATCAAAATGGAGGGTGCCCATAGTACATTTAGATATATTTTTAGCCATAGCCAAAAATTTCTTGAAGAACATGAACACTTTGCACTTAGTTTTAAGTAGATACACCCATGCATGCCTGGAGTAATCATGAATGAAGGTAACAAAGTATAGGTAATTTCCTAAGGAGTTTGCATAGGCCCACAATAATCACTATGCACAAGTTGCAATCTGCATTACTGAACCATCCTTTGGAAATTTTAACGCTACACCTTTTCCGAAATATAGCCTTCCCAAACACGCTTCAAGAGGTGGAGGCAAAGAAGCAACCATATCAAATTCTTGTCAATGTAGCAAACTTGAAAAATCCAGATGCCTAGAGTGTGCATACCAAAGTTTTGCATAAAAAATAGTCTTTAAATCCACAACTGCATTATAAATTCTACCCACACTTGTCATACAAAGAGAGATTATAGAGCCCACATAACAAAATGCTAGATACAACAATTTCATCATCAAACTAAGATCATGAACTGAATATTTGTCATCCTCAAATTTGACAACAAGACCAAGTCTAGCAAGCGTAGATACAGACAAAAGGTTTTTTTAATCACACAGGTACATAAAGTGAATTAACAAGTGTGAAAGAACTGCCATTCACAGTAGTCAGCATAATCTTTCCAAGTCCCATGACCGGATAAGAGGCATTGTTGGCACAAGTGACCATATTCCCTTGAGAAAAAAAATCAAGAGAGGTAAACAAGTCACAATGTGAAGTAATGTGCTTTGTAGCACCACTATCAAAGTACCACACATGTGTGCAACGACTGACATACATGTGTCATGGACATAAGGATAATAAGTTCACTTTACACTAAATGCCCACTCTATATCTACATCAACATCACAATCTCCTTTCACAAAAGATTCTACAATAGCTTCGCTTGTAGTGGAACCAACCTCTTTCTTCTTGGACTCTTTTGCCTTTAATTTAGGACACTACTTTATCGAGTGATCATTAGCCTTGCAATAATGACAATGCATCTTCTTATTGCCTTTTTCACCAAAATTCCTAGACAAGGTGCTGCCAATAGAAGCATTAGGAACAACTAATTTTCTACTCACCAAGAACCATGAGAAGTGGCTACATTGCTACAATCAGAACTACAACATCTTGATTGGATCTTGTATCCACAAAAGGTGGATGTATATCAATTCCTTGCACAACATTCTAAACACCCTTTGCACAAGAACATGTTGCATCATTAAGTCCACATTGGGCAATTATCCCCATCCACTTTATCCTCAACATCAAACATCTTAAAAACATATGTGTTGTTGTCAACCATGGTGAGTGACTACACCTTATGTAAAAACTACTCAGAAAGAGGAAAAACAAAGTAGGATCAACACATTCTATATGGCACAACCCAAAGAGGACTATAAAGGACCTATTCTATAGAAAACTTTGCGCTGACAAAAATTCTACACGAAAGGATGGAATTACTTATGCATTACTGCTTGTAGTGGTAACAGAGGCCAAAATGAGTCCAAATCAAAATTTTGAGCAGACCAATCTCTTTGAGCTATCCCAAAGTATTTGTGGACCTACTGATGCTCACCAAAGCTCAACAAAAAGGAGAAAGTGACCAGGTGGTGATGGGTTAGTGGTTGCGGAAGCTTACTCCCTAATCACCAATGATTAGTATTAGGCAATGGAGGGTAAAGCCTTAGCTTAACCATGGTGTTAGGGTTAGGGTTAGGGTTAGGGTTAGAGAGATTGTGATTAGGGTTAGGTTATGCCAAAAGCAAGAGCATAGAGAGAGAGTATAGACACAATCGATAAGACTCAAAGTGCAATCGACTGAAAAAAACCTTTATATAAGGCTTGGTGCTTTACGATCATTGGCTAGATGGGTTTCATCCTTTTGCTATTGGACTATGTCATCATTTATCCTTTCCTAGGTGGCTAGAGGGCTTTCCCATAGTGGTGCCACAAGTTGAGCTTACCCTAACATACGTCCCCTTAAGCCAAACTTGGGGTTTACAAAGCTTTCTTGTGTTTATGTGTAGATGGACTGGGTGAGTGTCAAATGTAGCACCTAAAATGCAAAGGTGTCCTCCCCAGAGACTTGTCGACTGGGTGAAAGAGCAAAATCACAACATTATTCCCAGAGAATTGTCAATTGGGTGTAGGATCTAAGTGTGCACCTCCCCTAGATATTTTAGGAAACTACGTGGTAGGTAGAGTTACAAATGTGGTGCTTTCAAATGGTTTTGTGTATTTGCCTCTAGTGTCAAAGGGTCAAGAGTGTTGTTGATGTCGTCTTCAAATTTGCAAAGTTGCTTGTCAAATTCATCCATCAAATTTTTCTTTGTCTTCATCTTGTTGTTGTTGTTCTTAGTTGTCGTCTTTATCTTCATATCGTTGTCGTCTTCTCCCTTTTTATCTTCATTGATCCGTTGTGTTGAGGATGTGGCCTTCATGGCCAATGGTGTAATGTAGCACATATTCATTCTTTTTGTTTTATGTACTGATTCTCCCTTTGGTGGCATTCTTTTGCTAATCCATAAGTGTTGAGTCATAGTAGATTGATGCCTTGATAGGCATGGCATACATGTCACAACTGCATATGACAATGTCCCATGAGGAAGGTCTTACCATTATGGTGACGACATTGTCTAGTCCTCTCACAAAGGTGCCCATACATGTGGAAGCATAGATGTAAACATACATTTCATACATAAACTTTTGCCAATTAGTGCTAAGGCATTCATTGTGATATATGCTAGGTTGTTCAATAAAGCAAATATGTGCCTCTAATGGAGTGAAAACGCTCTTAAGTGAAGGTATGCCCATAATCATGTGTGAATTGACTCTTTAAACTCTCAAGCAAATGTTACTTGGTGGGAAAGAGCCCTTTGAGAGGTAAAGACTTTACAGTGGCTGCGAGATGCTCAATGACGCAAAGCAGATTATCGTGGAAATGCTCAATAGTACATGCCAAAGGAAGAAATTGATGGTGCCACCTGATGCTCAGGTAGAGAACAAAAACGGGTGGCCAAGATCTGCACCACTGCACGACTTGAGACTTTGGTCGTAAGCACGAGTGGCAACACTGGCAAGCATAGGGGGTTTTTGCAGGGCAACGACAAAAGTGGCCAAAGGTTGGATATTGCAAGCCGTTGTGGAGGGAAACTTTGGATCTCGTTCAGCTAGTTAGTGTGCCAAGCAGCTTGTTGATGAAAATTCCCCTTGTATGTTGAGGAGTAGTATGCAAGACACTCCCCCTCCACGAGCCCAATCAGTTCTTCTCAAGCCAAATTGATAACCTCTAGCATCCGCCCACGTTGCTCACTTATAAAGCAAGTAATGTTGAGCCTTCGACCTTTCCAAAGGGTGACACACTATTAATAATTCTTTGACCACAAGCCCTCGTGGTCTGGGTTCACTTATTGTAAGAAGCCTAATAAAAGGTAATGATCTTGAATTAGACAAGACCTCAGAAAACTCCACACACACCTAAAATTAGCAATGAGATTAGGGCCTCTAATTTTCTCAAAATCCAGCAATTAAGGGCTCTGATTGAAGCTAGTTCATAGATATTTTCACTAGCCCTATCACTCAATTGAGATGGAGAATGCAATGATGAATGATGATGCACCTAATTTACCAAAAAAAAAAGAGATTTATTGGAGGATAGAACACACTAATAAGAGTCCTAATCCGTGCTTAATTAATTATTGATATGCAAATACAACAAACTGCACACACACAAGTTACAATTATTAAAATTCCAACAATCAAAATCTTACTAATTAAAGAAGGGCAGTGGCTCATTGGTATTTCCAAGGACATGCTCAAGCTTAATTAGTGATGCTAGTGATTAGGGAGAGGGATTATAATTAGGAGAGCCGCACTTGATTAGGCCTAGGTATGAACTGTCAGCTCTGATACCATTTGATGGGTTAGTGGTTGCGGAAGCTTACTCCCTAATCACCAATGATTTGGCTCAAATAAGTTGGAGGTGTTTTGGCTCAATCTTGATGAAGTTAATTCTCTCTATCCATTGTAAGAGTGGATGTGGAGGGGTGGACTAGTCGATCCCACATAGGTCAGTTCTGGTGCTTCTACTTAGTCATTTATGGTTTTGAAGTTATAACTGGTATACCCAAATTTTGTCACTCATTAATTCATGGTTTTTCTATTTTATTTAGATGGGGCATTTAAAGATTCTTTTTTTTATAAATTTGTTTTGTCTTCCATGCACTCCATTTCACCTCCCCCCCCCCCCCCCCCCCCCCCCCCCTCTCTCTCTCTCTCTCTCTCTCTCTCTCTCTCTCTCTCTCTCTCTCTCTCTCTCTCTCTCTCTCTCTCTCTCTCTCTCCAATGTGGTTTACACATATATTCACCCTCCACTCGGTCGGTCATTTTCTTGACTAGACTTTCATTCATACACATCTAGGGGTAACACTAGTCACTAGGTACCTCTAGATGCAATCCAACTCATGGTTTAAACTCCCCTATGTTATCTCTCTTACAAGTATGAGGTATATTGAAATTGTATAAAAGTGTAAAATGGTTTATTCTTGCATAGACCCTTTGGGAGGGAATCTCTCAACCTTCCTCTCATAGCAATGTTTCTTGGATTCCCATTATTCCCCTTTTGAGAGTTGTCCATTTCTTTAGCTAAGGGTTTGGCTCTTAGGAGAGAATTTTGCATGTTAGTTGGCCTCATTTCTTCAAGGTGAGTGTCCATAGGAGCATTTAAATCTTGATAAGAATGTGCTACTTGTTGTTCTGCAGACATCTAAGGAGAATAATGCCTAAGGGTTACATGTTTTGAGTAGTAGTACTTTCAAGAGTAAGATGATACTGGTGTAGAGTGAAGAACCCGTTCATCTCAAAAGACTTTTATGCAGGTGGGAGATATCGTTCTTTTACAACAATCTTAATGTCTTCCTAGGTTTGTTTGCCTTGTGCCTCATCACTATTCTTGCAGTGCTACTTCCACCAAAGTTTAGCATCATCGATAAAATAGAACATGCCTAACATAGATTTATTCTCATTGGAAGTTCCAACAGTAGTAAAATAATCATCCATTCCTTTCAAATCATATTTTTGCATCATGCTCAGCTTGAGTTCCTTCTCCTTTAAAAGAGGGTGGTCAAACTTGTTTAAGAAGAATTTTCTTCTCTTGAAGAGATGTACATATTGCATCCTATATAACACAAAGTATATTAGCTTTATATACTTAGCTCATTTCTTAACTTAAGAATTACTTTTATTCATATGTACAATTTTTTACTTGAGTTGCCATAAAGTAAATTTCCTATGCACAAGTAGCATTTCCCATGATTTCTATACATTGAGTCTGTAAAATAATAGGGGTTCTGCAATAGGATCAAGAAATACAACATCTAGTGATCCCCAAAAAATGGGAGATATACCCATAGGTATGATTCGACCACCAGCAATGAATTTGGTAAACTGATTATAAACCCATTAGGTCTAAAGAGATTTCTTTGCCTTCAACTATAATATTTGCATTGATTCTTGTGGAACCAATGAAGAAGTAGACTTCTAAGGCCTTCACATCCTCAGCCGAATGATGCTTCTTCAAGTTATTTTCCATGTATTCTACTTTATTAGCTTCAATGTAGTAGAGGCCATTGGAATGTATTTAATAAATTCTTCATTTTCTTTAATCCTTGAGGCAAGCGGTACAAATAACTTCTCAAGAATATCCATCACCATCTTTTGAAAGACATATTTTGGTGATCAACACGTAGCCTCTTACATGAGGTAGAATATTGCAAACTTTTGATAATCCATATGAATATCTCCCTGCATTAATCAATTCTGACTGTAGGCCCATGTAGCATAGGAAAATAGTATTCCTTAGCAAACTAAATATCAAACATTCATTCCCTACTACGAGAAAATAGTTCATTCTCCTAGGATTACTAAACCATGTTCTGATACTAGTCTGAGGTCCCCACCGGATCAATATGAAAGTATGGGGTACCTGTGATAAATCTCCAACCCTATTTTCATAGCCTGAGAGTAAACCAGAGGACATTGTCCTTGCTACACTTTTAGCTTTAGAAATGAATCACTAGTGAAGGATTGGCCTCATGTCGCATTGCGTAAGTTAAGGGAAAACATAACCTAGCAATAATGGTCTACTTTCTAACTCTACACAGACACCATAGGTTTATGAGTCCCAACATCAAAGATCCTCAAGCAAGAGTTCACTCACTATTGAACTTCTCTATAGCCTACATTGTTACACATCTAAGTAGAAGTCAACCTAGAAAGTGCATACTCCAATGCAACTAACCTTGATTATTTTTACCCCATAGCTTTCACGGGCACATCCATCAAGTTTCACTAATCTCTAAGGCATAACACTAGCTAGGCTAACAACTTTTAAAAAAGAAATCTTTGGAATTAAATCCTCCCATCCATAAAATTTTGGCATCGTGGCTTCATTCTCCCACTTTCCATATGTATTCATACCACTTTTATTTTTTGTTTTCTTATTACTACTACGATGTGAAAAACATTCAAGTTCTTTATAAATTTATCTCACATGTTCATTCCATCAACATTTTAGATAGTATTAAATACCTTCTTTTAAAGAAAAGGGAGTAGATCAATTTTCTCCAAGACACTCTTGGAATTGGTTTCTCTTAGAATTTTGACTTGCACAATCAAGAGAGATCTCTAACATTTAATGGTCTAAAAACTTATGTGTAGCGGAAATTAGCATGAACATAGTGGGCATTTCATTAGCATAGATTCCTAATGAGAATTACAAGAGTGCTTGGGTGGAGAGAGCAACAAAAAGCATAACACCTAGTTAGATAGCATCAACAATACTTTCAAAAGAGAGAGAAATTAAGCTATTGACAACAGTTGAGGACCGGATTTGCATGGAGCCGGTCCCCCCTCCAAAAGGCTTTGTATTATGGTTTCTCCCATCAAGAGAGACATTGTACAATACAATTCTTTGTGTTCCTTCAAGACTAGCTAGTGCAATGAAGATGAAAGCTTCATGCACTAAGCAAAACACTTAGCAAACACAACTGTAATTATCCCCATTCTCAGAACCAGGACCTCACACACCTTCGAAGATGGTGAGAGCTAGCAGGGTATGAGAGTAGATTGAGAGGAAGAAGGAGTATCTTACGAGAAAGATGTACATCTCCTCACATAATCACTCATATTAGCATAGCTTTAGCTTAGTAATTAGCTTGGTAGAGGAGATGAGCATGCATTGAAGCTTGGATCTTGGTTGGATTTGCATCCACATGCCAAGAGTGTGTTGATGTAGGCTTCTATCTCACAAGCTTGGAGTAGGTGATGAGCTCTCCATTAAAGCTTGGGAAGAGATAGTCTTCTCTTTCTTCACACATGAGATTCTGTGAGTGTGTGTGTGATAATGCCTTGCAAAAATCAGCCCCCTCTCTCTCTTGGGCGAGCCCCCTTGCTATTTGCTCTTGCAGGCTCCCTATTGGACAATGCCTAGCTCAGCCAATGGCTATTAAGCAGCATAAGTGATAGCCTTCTGACATGTGTCCCCCTTTCCCCTTTTGTGAGAGCTTAATCAATTAAACTTAATTGATTTAAGTGAATTAAATCCCCATTGGACCTTTCCCCATTCTGACCAATAGGAATTAAGTAGCCCATTGGGCTGCTCAATTCCTATTGGACCCCTTCTCAGGCTGTCCAATAATCATCCAGGAGACTTAATTTTCATTGGTTCTTTTTATTAAGTGTTTTAAAATTAATTAGGCTAAATTTACTCTAGCCTAATTCTCATTGGTCCACTTCAAGGGTCATCCAATAGGAATTGAGCACATTTTGGGATCAACAAGCTTAGGCATCTGGCATGTGTCCTTCATTCCCTTTGTGTAAAGGGGGCTTGTGTGTGTGTGTGTGTGGATTTCTCTCTCATCCCCTACCTTTAGGGCTCGCCCCCTCATGTGTAGGGATGTGTGTTGACTTTGGAGAGCACACAAACCACCCAATTCATCCTAAGCTTTAACCCTTTGGACACAACCTTTGAATTTTGGAACCTTAGCATTTTGGAAGTCTTAATGGGCTGAACCTTAGGGTCTTTTTATCCCATTGTTGCACATGGCTCTTTTGCAAATGCCCCCCCCCTTTGGATCCCTATTTTCCCTCCTTTGGATCCCTACTGTGGCCGGTCTGCTAGCTTAACCAATATTCTAGCCTTTTCTCCCCTGGCACTTCCCCACATTAAATGATCAGTTTAATATGAGAAAATCATTTAGGAGAATTAGATATTGATTATTATGACATTACCTCTCTCTTGAAATCATAGTCGTCCTCGACTATGGTGTAGAGAAGATAAAGCATATTCATGAGTCCTTTTCTTAGCGGGTAGAGGATCCCTATGTTACCCTACGACATCATTCCACAATGGATGACTAGTCCATTTGGCGCTTGAGAGCCTGAGGCTGCCGCAAGTATGTCTGCTCATTAGTCCTATCAGTCTTCCATAGTATAGTGACAAGCTCTACTTGGTGTTTGGGAGACGTCGTCTCCGCAAACTTGATCTAAGCATGCATACTACTTCATTTTTGTGCACAATAAAAAAAAAAAGAGTCTTATAAGACAAAAACTTGGTTCATTTTTAACATTTTGTACATTTGCTTCCCTCAATTACCTCGAAAGGTGCTTTTCCCGTGGAAGTATGTACAGTGTTATTGTAAGCATACTCCACTAAGGGTAAGTACTTCTCCCATTGGGATCTTTGATCTACTTCCGTTACATAGGCTTTTAGTAGATCAAGAATGGTTAGGTTAGCTATTTCACTTTGGCCATCCGTTTGTGGATGATAGGCCGAAGAGAAGTTTAGCCTTGTCCCTAAATTCTCAAAGAGACCCTTCCAGAAATTACTGGTCATTCTAGGATCTCTATCCGACACTATGGACATTGGCAAGCCATGGTACTTGAAAATTTGTGAAATGAACAGGGTTGCCATTTGATGGGCTTTGATAGTCTTTTTGACAGGTATAAAATGAGCTTGTTTACTGAACCTGTCTACTATCGTCCATATTCCCGTATTCCCATGGATAGACTTAGGCAATCCAAAGATAAAATCCACAGATATGCTCTCCCATGGTGAATTAGGGATTAGCAAGGGTTGAAGCAATTCAGGTTGCTTCCCTCTATCGAATTTTGTCTTTTGGCATACCACACATTTAGAAACATACTCTTGTACGTTCACTTTCATGGTAGGCCAATAGAAATATGTTTCAATTCCCTTTAAGGTAGACTGAATCCCTCTATGCCCCGCATAAGGAGGAGCATGAGATTCATACATTACTTTCTCACGTATTGAGTTAGTAACGCATAGTCTATTGCCATAGATAAGATAACCATCTTGTAAAGTAAATGCTTCTTGTTTCTTCCCTAATGCAAGGGCTGAGATCACATCTCTAAAAGAGGGATCAATAGCATACTCATCTATCATTGAAGATAGATCATTGTGAGTTGCTATGGAAACCGCATTCACTCTCGGCCGTCTTGAGAGTGCATCAACTACTTGATTATGCTTGCCAGCAATGTGAGCAATATGAAAATGAAATTGCGAAAGGAAATTTGCCCACCTCATTTGTTTGTCGGAGAGCTTGGTCCGCGTCATGAAGTACTTAGGACTTTGGCGATCCGTTCGCAAAATGAAAGGAGTTCCCAATAAATAGTGCTTCCAGAGTCTAAGGCATGTGACTTCATGGCTTCTTGCAGGTTAATACAAGCTTTGAAGGGCTTTGAAGATCCATGGCACTAATTTTAGGATTTGGTGATGTTTCTATTGGTGTCCATGTCATTATTGTACTCAATGAATGGAGAATTCAAAATGTACAGAGAGTGCTAGGCTTAGTCTTGTGACTTTACAGTGTGTGGCATAAGCTGTTGGTTCTTCTATATTTTGTAAATATTATTTGTTAGAGATTGAGACATTCAAGTGTGTGAATTTTTTGTTAAAAATGTTAACTAAAATGATGCATAAACATGCTTATTCCATCTCATTTTTTATACTTTTTGAAACAAAAATAGTGGCCTAAAACATTATGGTTTTATAGGGTGATAAGGCAATTTATTATGAATTTATCTTTGCAATTTATCAAACTAGAGGTTTAAGTTTTTTCTCAATTTTTGGAGCCTCAAATCCCCTATGGGAATTGTACTAAGTAGTATGCACACTTATTTGAGAAGCCTTTGAAATTAGTGTCAATGTATGGGAATTAGCATCAATGTACATGTACATTGGAAACTCTAGCAAAAATTATAAAAATGATACAATATTGGTGTCCATCTCCTTATTCATCCCTAGCTAGGCTCTTATTCATTAACTCTCTTGTGTGAGCATTCTTGTTTGATTACTATGTATAAAGAGGGTATTCTTCTCCATGTGTATGGGCGAAAGCTTATTTAGAGGCTATTCTCCTCCATGTGTATGGGCAAAAGCTTGTTTAGGTGGTATAAAAAAAGGAGTGGCTTGGACACCCCTTTGGGAGAGAGGGATGTCAAGTTAGGTATTTCAAATGTTGTAAGTAGAAGTATAAATCCCTTTTGGTAAAGAGGGAGGGAATAAGGCCGCTTGGAATTTCCAAAAGCATTTAAAAGTAAAGACAAATATACAATTAATGAGAACCGCATTCCCACTCCGTTCGGACTCTGCAATTCTCTCTCAATGGGCCCCTCCATCCTTATCATTGTAGCTATGCTAGCGCTCTCTCTCTCTCTCTCTCTCTCTCTCTCTCTCTCTCTCTCTCTCTCTCTCTCTCTAGCCTCTGATTTTGGGCTCTCATCAATTCCTTTCCAGAGTTGCCTTGCCTTAGCGTCGTCTGCATTTGGGCTCAAAGTTCAGATATGTGTGTCCTCTCCTCCATAGCCTCTACAACTATCTCTCTCTCTCTCCGTCTCTCTCTCTCTCTCTATGAGTACTATGGTTGTGTCTTAATGGTCTTCTTTGTTTAATCATTAGCCTCGTAACTCATTCTACATGGAATCACGTAACATTGAGAATGGTAGAACAGATACTTATCTTCCTCCATTGTCTGTTACACAACAAATATGAAGGGATCTTCTGCTAGGTCTACAAAACTACTATGCTACAAAGAAGAGGGGTCAAAGAAGCATTCAAAAGAGAATGACACGAATGCATGGGGATGGTGACATTGATGAGCGAGAGGCAAAGAAAATCTGTAGGGCAGTTGCTAAGTGTTGGTGCAATAAAACGAACGGGCTTTTTGAGGTCCTTCAAATGAATATTCTATAACAACTCCTCCTTCATCCAACGTTCTCAGTGTTGCAACCCACATTAAACCCACATTGGAGACAATTGAGAGAGTCATTTTCTCAAATATTTGTCATACATTATCTGAGATGAATACCCCTCATTCAAATAATGAGTTGTTTTTGAAACGGGCTACTATCATGGCATGCCTCAATGGAGTGAGTGTGGGTGACAATCAAATGAGCAGTAGAGATGTTGCCAAGGCTTAGGACTTCACCGAAGAAATGTCATTGTTGCCAATTTTCACCCGTAGACGACAAAGATCAAGACAAGAAAAAGGTGAGAAAGAGGTCACCCTCTTCTTTTTGATGGTTCAAAGGTTGCACCATCACTTTCTTCAGAAGGTGAAGAATTTGAAGAAGGTGGAGAAGAGGGTGACCTCTTTCTCGCCTTTTTCTTGTCTTGATCTTCGTCGTCTTGACCATCACTTTCCTAAGAGAAAGAGGATGAAGAAGAGGGTGTCCTCTTTCTCGCCTTTTTCTTCTCTTGCTTTTTATCATCCCTCTTTGAATTATGGCGTGGAGAAGAGTGTGATGGTCTTCTCCGCTTTGGTGGTGATGGAGAGCGTTTAGCCCGCCGTCTTCGTGGAGCCATCTCCGCCGAGGTGGCGGGAGACTCACTTCTTTCTCGTTCCTTCGATGGAGGCTCTTGAGTTCTCCTTTGGGAAGGAGATGCATCATCAAGAAGTAAATTCTTGAGCCCTTCATACGGATTCTCTTCTTCTTCCTGAATCGGAGAGACCTCTTTTGGTAGTCTCACAAGGAGGCTTCCTAGGTGTTCTCTCATCATGGTGATGAGCTTGGAGAATCCCGTGAGCACGGAGCTGCCGTTGCACTTCACTTTGGAGATATGGATTGCCCATGGCTTGTTGAAGCCTAGAAACAAGATAGTTAACAAGCATTGAAGCATCATTAGTAGCTTGCTCATGAGCAAAATCAAAGTTATCAACATTAATTTCACTCTCTTTACTATTGTCAGCAATTCTAACAACTTTTAGGTGTAAACTTTTTAGGCGTACTTTGGCACTTTAAGCCCTAGTTGCTACTCCTCTTTACCCCTTTAGAAAAAGCACTCAAGCTACTATACCCGCGGCTCGAATACCATTAATTGCAAGGAATAGAAGAGAGGGTCTTTCGACACCAAAACATCACCGGCTCCTATCAAGCTTCTAATAGCTCAATAGTGGTTAAGCCGTAGGCAAGCCCTGTAGAACTCCACTATTAAGACCATAGCTCTCGACGGTGATGCCCCGCTAAGTGCACAAAGGCAGGCGCACTGCAAGGCTAAAAAATCCCTATTCTACTTACTCACAGGCAATTAATAATACCAACCATTTATAGCTAGCTTGATGACCTCCCTTCTTGAGCAAGAAAAGAGAAACCTTGTGCTCTGATACCAATGTAACATCTAATGGTCTAAAAACTTATGTGTAGCGGAAATTAGCATGAACATAGTGGGCATTTCATTAGCATAGATTCCTAATGAGAATTACAAGAGTGCTTGGGTGGAGAGAGCAACAAAAAGCATAACACCTAGTTAGATAGCATCAACAATACTTTCAAAAGAGAGAGAAATTAAGCTATTGACAACAGTTGAGGACCGGATTTGCATGGAGCCGGTCCCCCCTCCAAAAGGCTTTGTATTATGGTTTCTCCCATCAAGAGAGACATTGTACAATACAATTCTTTGTGTTCCTTCAAGACTAGCTAGTGCAATGAAGATGAAAGCTTCATGCACTAAGCAAAACACTTAGCAAACACAACTGTAATTATCCCCATTCTCAGAACCAGGACCTCACACACCTTCGAAGATGGTGAGAGCTAGCAGGGTATGAGAGTAGATTGAGAGGAAGAAGGAGTATCTTACGAGAAAGATGTACATCTCCTCACATAATCACTCATATTAGCATAGCTTTAGCTTAGTAATTAGCTTGGTAGAGGAGATGAGCATGCATTGAAGCTTGGATCTTGGTTGGATTTGCATCCACATGCCAAGAGTGTGTTGATGTAGGCTTCTATCTCACAAGCTTGGAGTAGGTGATGAGCTCTCCATTAAAGCTTGGGAAGAGATAGTCTTCTCTTTCTTCACACATGAGATTCTGTGAGTGTGTGTGTGATAATGCCTTGCAAAAATCAGCCCCCTCTCTCTCTTGGGCGAGCCCCCTTGCTATTTGCTCTTGCAGGCTCCCTATTGGACAATGCCTAGCTCAGCCAATGGCTATTAAGCAGCATAAGTGATAGCCTTCTGACATGTGTCCCCCTTTACCCTTTTGTGAGAGCTTAATCAATTAAACTTAATTGATTTAAGTGAATTAAATCCCCATTGGACCTTTCCCCATTCTGACCAATAGGAATTAAGTAGCCCATTGGGCTGCTCAATTCCTATTGGACCCCTTCTCAACCTCTATTGAATTTTGTCTTTTGGCATACCACACATTTAGAAACATACTCTTGTACGTTCACTTTCATGGTAGGCCAATAGAAATATGTTTCAATTCCCTTTAAGGTAGACCGAATCCCTCTATGCCCCGCATAAGGAGGAGCATGCGATTCATACATTACTTTCTCACGTATTGAGTTAGTAACGCATAGTCTATTGCCATAGATAAGATAACCATCTTGTAAAGTAAATGATTCTTGTTTCTTCCCTAATGCAAGGGCTGAGATCACATCTCTAAAATCGGGATCAATAGCATACTCATCTATCATTGAAGATAGATCATTGTGAGTTGCGATGGAAACCGCATTCACTCTCGGCCGTCTTGAGAGTGCATGAGCTACTTGATTATGCTTGCCAGCAATGTGAGCAATATGAAAATGAAATTGAAATTTGCCCACCTCATTTGTTTGTCTGAGAGCTTGGTCTACGTCATGAAGTACTTAAGACTTTGGTGATCCGTTCGCAGAATGAAAGCAGTCCCCAATAAATAATGTTTCTATGAGTCTAAGGCATGTAGAACTGCAAGGAAGATCTGTACATAAATTATTTATGAAAGACCCTTGCCATTCTTGAGCGCCCCATATCGCTCAACAAGTAACTCGTTGAGCCAATCCTGGGTACTCCCTAGCTTGGTAACTTGCCTTAGCATGATAATTTAAGCCTAGTGAGATCATGGAGACCACTCAATGCTTCTACACTACCCGATTGGTCAAGTTCTAGGACTTCCAGGTCTTGTAATACCATGCTTTATATAAGAGCCACAATGCCCCCCATGTGACTCCATGTGCAATCCATGTGATTTCTCATTCATTATAGCTAATAGGATTGCATATTTTTCAGCCCTTACATTTTCCAAAAGATTACAAAATTCTAAGATTCCAAAAAAAGTTAAGGTTTAATTTTCCCAATTTCATAGAAGATGATTTTTTTTTTTGGGTGAAGTAATGCTCAACTTAAGATTCATAAAATATCATACTTCACCCAATTTGGAGTTCCGTTTAGCCATTTATAATAAAAGAATGCTAGCTTTAGTAGAAAAGAAAGTGGCTACATTACATTTAAAGAAGAGGAACAACACAACAACAAGCATTGGTGATGATAGGCATGCTAACATAAGTGAAGGTGACAATAGACAAGATGACTAAAGCCGCAAAATATATAAGAGATTATAGCCACATGGATGGGGATTGAAGGACTCATAGAGATTAGGATGATCACAAGGATAGAGACAATGGATAGAAGGTGATAACAATAATGATGAATGCAAAGAACAATAAGAATTTGAGTTGCTCAATGAACAAAATCCACTACACCCTACCTTTTATCATCAAAAGTCCAACAAGTGATAGACATGTGCTCAACTCATCTAGTTGTCTTTTGAGCCACCGATTGTCAAGATATTATAGCTCCATCAAGCCACCTCACATTTAGTAGCCGTGGGAGTTGTTCTCGTTGTCCCAACTCTTTGGCCTTTTTTGGTTCCGTTTTTATGAAGCAACCTAGTTCAACTTCCAATGATCACATAGCCTACTATCAAGAGCATCCTTTTGTTGCTGCAGCATTTGTTCATCCCAAGCAGTGACATTGTACATGGGTGTCATCCTCTAGCTACAATAAATCCTCACTATCCTACACATTCCTCTTGTCTTTCCCATTTGCAACTTTGCGTGTAACCTCCCTGAACTCCCCACCATATTGCCACCAATAGGCCTCACTCACACCTCTAGCCACTGCCATGATTGTACTGATGTCTCTTTGTCCACACTGTCTCCTTTGCATCTTGTAGGCATCAAATGCACTACCCCCTCGATCTTGCAAGGAAGACTTATGGGTGTGCTCACCTTCACATACACAATTGATCTTACCTCGATGAGGGTCATGATTGCAACTTCAAGAAATGTCTACTACTTGCATAAACTCCAAACTACAAGAGTTTTAGATGATTGTTTGTTATGTAGCAAATAATTGTTGATAATTGAAGATTCAGATTACCAGACATTAAACCTTTAGAAACAAATTCTTAGGTTCTTTTTACTCAATGAATTTTGAATTTGGAGCCACTATTATAGTATCCTAGACACTCTTTGAAGTATGCCCACTCTGGTGCCCTTACAAAAACATATAAAGTTCTTAGTGAGATTTCTATATGAAATGTTTCTCTAAACATGGTGATTGTAGGAAATGCCCAACATGGACGTAGAAGGACTTGAATAGGAACAAATTCACATGGACATGGTCAGGACTTGAGTAAAAAATTAGTAGAGAAAATTTTTGGTTTCTTATCTTTTTCTTGATACCATGACTATGTAACAAGAAATGGACTACAAGCTAGGGCACGACTTTTGTTTCTTATCAAATTTGTAGAGACATTTTCTTATAAAATTTGTAGAGACATTGTGCCAATTGTCCACCACACTTTTGTATGGCACTCACATAGATTGTGCACTATTTACCTTTTTAATATTCTTAAAAAAACAATTAGTACAAAAGTTTAACTAGCTTTTTTGTGTCTTTTGATGCGATATTTTTGACATATAAATTCCTTCAAGTGAAGGCATTCCTCATAAGATTAGTGCTTTGTCTTGATACAGAGATTGCATGCGTGCTTTACAAGAAAATGAGGTCTTGATTTCATAAATGTGTTTCACAAAATCTTCCATGTATACTTTGATTTATCTTTTTTGTTTAGAAAATCCTCATCAAGCAATTTTACCCGTAGTATCCTATTTATAGTAACTAATGTGACTATTATTTATTAAATTACACCCATTCAAACATCGACTACTATGACAAGGCCAACCAAGCAAGACTAGTTATGCTCTTTGGACTCTTGATCCCTTGGGAGCAAGTGACAAGTAGGTGGCCCCAATTCAATTTTAATTCTAAAATAAAGAGATTCATTGTAGATTCTCTCTCTCTCTCTCTCTCTCTCTCTCTCTCTCTCTCTCTAATCATACTTTGCATTAATTCCACAAGAGATGCCTGTAATTTGGGGAGTCGTTATGTGCATTAGCAAATGGTATAGAGAAGGTAAGAAATGGACAAATAGGTCTAATAACTTGCACTCCACTTTGATAGCCCTCACAAGAGAGTGGCACTAGTCTTTAATCACAGTTTCCCCACTCTTTCTCTGTTGTGATGTATTTACCCCAGTCCAAGCCCATGTTGCTCACCCAACCGTCACTACCGGGTTGGCGAAGTGATGCCCAACATGTAGCTTGAGGAGTTACAAAAAATTGTGCACATGGGAGGTGCTTAGGTAGAGACCATTGTGCAACAAGAAAGTCTTGGTCTAAGGACAACGTGTAGGCAAGAGGGGTTTGAGGGCGTTCACATCTATGAAATATTTAGACGAAATTAATAACTTTTTTTGTATAGATCGATCCAAGTGTGCAACATTGGATTGAGCTTGTGAAATTGGGCCAAAATATGGAGAAGTCAATGTTTTTTCTACTAAGGATGGAATGTTAAAGAGAGACATAAACTAAAGGGACAAACACTCTCTTGCATCATCTGATTTGTTGTTTAAAACTCGAGTCACACTATGTGCTAGTAGGAAAGCAATAGGGAGAGAGAGTTCTTTGTAAAGGGGAAAAAAAAATCTGCTGCATGGCAAAAGAAACCCTACCATGTAACCATTGTGCTTTCTTCTCCCCACTCCCCTCTCTTACCAAGATGCAATTCACCTCTAAGAGGGGGAATACAATTGGGGGAAAATATCACTCTCTCATCATCTTAACTCACCTTATGATGGTCATTATGAGTTGACTATTCAGCTTGGTAGAAAGATGAAATTGCCATCACTTCGAGAAGTAGAAAATGTGCTTCTCGTGAGTACTCTCTCTCTCTCTCTCTCTCTCTCTCTCTCTCAAAAGAGAGCCAAATGATTATTTACTAAATTAGTCTCATTAAGACACAAGCCCAACCTTTTCTTAAGTTCACGAGGCATGCAAAACATCATCGCCTCAACATGCCAAATATCCAACCATCTTCATAGTCCTTTTTTTTGTGTAATGTGTGACCTTTGTAAAGAGTTGACCACCAAATAGAGTCATATTTGATGGTATTTTTGTGCAACGTGAATAGAAATAAAGCCTTCCAAATTCCTTTAACCAAATCTAACCTTTGGGCCTTAATTTAAAAAGGATTGGCTAGCATACATAAAAGCGGGAGGCTCCCCCAAATAGGTGCAGAGAAAATTTGTGCAAGTTTCAATGAGTGAGTCTTAACGTAGCCCGAGAGAGATTTTCAAAGCGAACTAAAACCCGAGCGAGTATCAAAATGACATCTATCCATGTTGTGCTATGTATGCTCTTAATTTTTTTCATACTTACATTTCATTCCATGTCTTCGACATGTATTTGAATTATGAACTGGACACTTTATTAAGTATGCCCATTGTCTATCTTTATTTTCTTTTGATTACAGCGGAGATGTAGGGAGGTAATTTATCCCACAACTATCCACACTCTGGTATACCACAAGGTGATGTGATTAAGAGTCATGATTTGGCCATGTGATTTGAAGTAGTTCTCATTACCATGTGGAGTTGCAACTCATGAAACTTTGGAAATAGTCAGTAACCAATTTTGGTAACAGAGAATCATAAGTTGTGGGCTCAATAGAGAGAGGATATTGATGACCATACAAATGAGAGAAAGGATGATGATGGTTGGAGCTGGAAGACCCTGAGGATGGGTTGCTCCCTTGCATCATCATCAGTGTTGTGGCCCCCTCTTAATTAATATCCATTTACGGTTAAGTGCTACTAGGTGAAACTATAGTCCATGAATGGTATGATTCTGAGCTTCTTGAAATATTTCCATATTGTCGCGACACTTTGACTCATCTTGAGTTACTGCCTAGAAAATAGATTCCTTGTATTGTCAGCTTAGGCAATTGTAACACGAGGCATAGTTATTGGTTATTTTTTTGAAAAATATGCCTCAGTCATGGTCACGGGAGGGGATCTATGCACACAAGTTTGTAAAATATGCCGACTTTGACATAGTTACCATTGTAACAGGCTTAGCTTTAGCAAAACGAAAGGCGTTGAGGTATTTTCTACCTTTGCAATGTTGCACAGCATGTGGACCTCACAGGCATTGATTTTGCACTTTGCAATGTGGCTTAACCTCAGTGTCACACAAGGTGTGTGACTCATAGACATCGTTGTTGCATTCTCTTTCTACCTACCTGCACTATTACCAATACTCCCTCCATATCTAAGTGTTAGACATGCAATTGAACATCATTGTGTGTGACTCAATGATGGTGTGGCCCTCATTGTCATTGCTATTGCACTATTTCTCTCTACCAACCCTACACAATTAGGGATACAGTCTCCAGCTCCAACTGGTGCCGATCATGGAATTGAACATGAGTGCAGTTATGATAGTACTCCATGATGGCCTAGGTAAATTTGCAGCAAGGATGGGTGTCACGGCCCGAGTAACACTGTAGTGAGGATGGTCGACATCAAATTCTCCACCGAGTAATTCTATAGTGAGGACATATGAGCTCCCCACTGTCAAACTTTGCATCAACTACTCTACAACAAGGACAAGCGTCAAACATTTTTTTGCATCATTCCTATAGCAAGGATCGCATGCTGGCGTGTAGGCAACCCCCAACAAGAGTAGGTATGTTCAAATGTTTTGAGGTGGGGGAATCTACCAAGATGTTGTGCTACCTTAGAGACAAAAAGGAGGGCTGGGGGCAAGGGGAGAGAGACAAAACGAAATATGTCATCTGTTGACGACGTGACGGTGGGCTCATAAGGACTAACTCTTTTGCTACGCATGATCTTGGGAATGTGCTCGCACGGGTGGAGATGTGCCATCTTCTTGTCGTTCTGCCCTACGAGTTTAGAGGCTTTGCAATGGTGGATGCATGCAACAAATCACCTCCTTTCAGATCACCAAAAATTCTAATACAAGTACGACGACGACATCCGATGAGTTGATTAATACACAGGACCAGATCAACTTGAATGACAAGAAGTACTACGTGGAGATGCATATTGGAACGCCAAAGCTCTTGTATACGATGCTGATTGACACCGAAGCTCATATATAGTGCTCAATAGAAGTCGGATTGGGAGGGAGAGATCACAGGCCTGCCTAACAACACTACGTAGGCCAAGAAGGGAAAGAGAACATCGATGGAGGGGGGACCTCCACAAATGACGCGACGCCCTTGGAAGGAGCCATAATTGCACTGCTCACTGACTCTCCTGCAGAGGGTAGAGGGTGGTGTGCTTTTATTTTTATATTGTTTTATGTTTCATGGGAACTGCGATCTTTGGCTGCTTGCGACACAGCTTCGCCACGGCTGCTCGTGATGTCCGCTTGCCCCCGTGTGTGCTGAGAGTCTCTCTCTCTCTCTCTCTCTCTCTCTCTCTCTCTCTCTCTCTCTCTCTCTCTCTCTCTCTCTCTCTCTCTCTCTCTAAAAAAACTGAACTCTCTCAAAGAGCACGCGCTCTTTGAGAGAGTTCAGTTTTTTTAAAGAGAGAGAGAGAGGCGTGCGCTCTTTGAGAGAGTTCATTTTTTTTTAAAGACAGAGAGAGAGAGAGAGACTCCTGGCGTGTGCTCTTTGAGAGAATTGAGTTTGTGTGTGTGTGTGTGTGTGTGTGTGTGTGTGTGTGTGTGTGTGTGTGTGTGTGTGTGTGTGTGTGTGTGTGTGTGTGTGTGTGAGAGAGAGAGAGAGAGAGAGAGAGATAGAGAGAGAGAGAGAGATCCATGACAAAGAGGAAGCAGAAGCAGTTGCGGCATAAACAGTCATGATGGTCAAGCGCAGCAATGGTGGATGTAACAAGCATGGAAGAGGTCACACCAACCCCATCAGGTGCTCCAACTGTGGGCGATGTGTGCCCAAAGACAAGGCTATCAAGCGGTTTCTTGTAAGGAACATTGTTGAACAAGCTACTGTGCAAGATGTGCAAGATGCTTGCGTTTATGATGGGTACACACTTCTCAAGCTCTACGCCAGAATGCAGTACTGCATTTTATGCACCATTCACTGTCACATTGTCCATGTGAGATCCCGCACAGCAAAGAAGAGTTCGGGAGCCACCACAGAGGTTTAGACGTAATGTTCGTGCTGTTAGGAAGTGAAGAGGTTGCTAATTAGTGCATATTAAGCTAGACGAGAAAGGAGGCTCATGAATTTTGAGTTCTATCATACAACTCTTAAGAAGATGCATGCTATGAGCATTGCCAGTGTGGTTGAAGCTATCAATAAGATGGATGTTGAGTCTTTTGGACGGGATTGGATCTAATGTTTTGGTAATGTCTTTCTAAAGTTTTTTCCAGAGAGAGAGAGAGAGAGAGAGAGAGAGAGAGAGAGAGAGAGAGAGAGAGAGAGAGAGAGAGAGAGAGAGAGAGAGAGAGAGAGAGAGAGAGAGAGTCTAACTTGCTTCTGAGACTCTCAGAGTGTGTGACAGAGAGAAGCCCAGCAAGTGAACAAGAGACACGACATTGAAAATTTACTAAACTCGGCCACTGAGAGTGAGTGACAAGTGCTCGAGAAAAACTTTTTCCAAAAACTTGTCACACGTACCATGTTAGAAACAATAGAGATAAACTAACTAAATCTGAAGGTTTTTAGACCAATTTACACTTTTTTTTTCAAATTTTGGAGGTTTTCTCACCTTCAACTATAAAATTTAGAGGTAAATCTCAAAATTTGTAGGTGGGGTTACACTAAACCTAGGTTTTTTTCAAGCACTGTGAGTGACTTATAGAGGCGGTGCTGAGAGAGAGAGAGAGAGAGAGAGAGAGAGAGAGAGAGAGAGAGAGAGAGAGAGTAATTGGCTAGATTGGTTGAGAGCATACACACCCCTTCCATGTAGAGCTCACTACCCAGTGGCAGAGTTAGGCCCACTTTTGGAAGAAGGTGGAGGTAGGGATTGCTGAACAAAGGCATCGGTGCATCAAAGTCATTTTTGACGTGCGACCAGAAAGGCTAGTTTTTGAGAAAATATTCCTCGATTGTGATCCCGCAAAACTGTGGAAGATGAAACTCATTCTCTCTCTCTCTCTCTCTCTCTCTCTCTCACTCACACACACACACACACACACACACACACACACACACACACACACACACCCAAACTCTTCATTTTTGTTCTCGCCGAAAGATGGGACCGAGGTGATTGCCAAGGCATTGCATAAGAGGTGATTGCCAAGCTGTTGCATGCAAGTGGTGATTATTGTTCATGTTGACAGTACCTTATGATCTTCATCACCTCTCCCATCCTTGGCCACAAAGTCCTCGTGATTCGGGCCTCCTCTTTTGCAAGTCACCATGAAAACTATAAAGAGCTCGTAGTCCATGAAAACTATTCTTTTCAAGTATGTGATGTGAAGGATATTTTCCTTTTCCTCTTTGTTTCTCTAGTGTCATGATTATACGCGATGAAAGATCTATTTTGCAAGCTAGACAAAATGGAGTCACTTACCCAAAAAAATTTATCTCCAATTTCAATAAAGTACAATCTAGCATCAAAGATTGCAAATACACATTGTTCATATTGGCTCCAACCTACCAATACGATCTACCAAATCTACTTCTTCTGTAACTTTCCTAGAAGCACTTGCCATAATATTATGTATTGAGAAACCCTCCTCCCCCTCCACAACATTGCACACGCGTGCGCACAAACACACACACTTTTACTTGTCCAAGCATCCACCATGGTTTTAATATTGATGACCACAAGCTGTGATTCAGAGGAGGGAGCATAAACTTGGATAACCAAGGAGTTAATATAAGGGTGGATGATTAAAGTCTCCATAAGGAATGTTTTAGACGTTTAGAGACAATGATAGATAGATTGTAATATGTAATTTGATGCTAAATGTTTCTATTATGATTTAAGTTCTATGTATCTTGTGGGGTTTTTCTCTTTTTTGAGATTGCTCAAAAAGGTTTGCTTGGAGTTTGAAATTCCTCATGTTGCAGTCAACCATGGCTAGGCACATAATCATTTATGGATGACAATGTGGCCACAAGATTGTTCTTATGTTTGATGATAGCATCTATGCACTTTCTATCTCTTTTGTGATACAACATTATGAAATAACTAATGCATTCAATTTGCACCCATTAACCCTAGTGGTGAACAAATCTTCCTTTTCAATCATGGCTAATGTCAATTCTAGAAGGCTCACATTGCTATTGAAAGCACACAAGGCATTGGAATGAAGGACATACTAGTAATAGTTCGATGGGCCCTCCATAGTAGTTGGTATACTACATGCAATGCCTTCACAAAGAAGCCTACACATGGCACTCAAGCAAGCAAAGGATATCATTCAAATTCAAGAGCTACCTATGCATTATGATGGACATATGGCATTTGGGTTACCATCTTTTGATCTATTTGTGCACGAACTTATGACAATTGCAACATGTGAATTTACCATGGAGAATAAGTTTGCACAAATAGAGTTTTGGAATATGCTCAGCAAGATGGTTCAAAAGCAAGGATATGACTGTGTATCAATGTGTGTGTGAACACATTAAAGGAAGAGTATGGCTCTTTTGTTTGAGACTATTTTAATATGGGTGAACACATCAAAGGAAGAGTATGGCTCTTTTGTTTGAGACTATTTGAGATGCAACATGGTTACTTTGCTACACTATACTCTATAGAGTAATTATTGAGATCTTTATCTAATATTTTTCATTGCGTATGCTCGCTCGGTTTCTTGTCTGCTTGAAAGTACTCACTCGAGGATTGGGATTCCTCCAATGAGTGAGATAGGCTCGATTTCTTTCTGGACTCAAGAATCATACCTTGTGTTATTTGTGGAAAGATTAGCAAGGTTGTCTTACATAGGCACAAAAGTCGTATTGAACTCTCTTGCAATTAGACATCGCAAAAACTAGGTTATATTTACACAGTGACAAGCAATGAAAAGGCAGTGAACCTACGAGATTGTATAATGGCTAGGATCTTGGGACTAAGAATAGGTCCTAAAGATAAACCAAGTGAAAGTGTGTAGGTAGGTTGGATGGCTAGGCATGTCAAGTGTTGTTGCAACACAGAGGACAAAGGCACCAAGATTAGCCATGCATTGCAGCAAGTAGATAGAAATATGACCTATACTTGAGGGTGCTTAGTATTTGTGAGTGCGCAAATGCGATACGTGTGCGGAGAGTGAGAAGGTGAGAGAGAGAGAGAGAGAGAGAGAGAACACAAGATGTGGGTGAAGCAGCTCAACACTATGTGTGTGAGAGAGCCCCTTATTCTTCTATCTAGTAAAGAATAAGGTGTGTACAAGTGATAGGCGATCGAACATCTTTGTCCTGTCCAACAGAGGTAAGAGGAACACCACCTTTACTCCAACAAACTCCCACTTAAAGATGATGCTCCGATAAGTGGTGAGACCTACTAGCTAAACTACTAGTATGTACAAGAAACTAAGTGAGAGACTCTCTCAACCTATACCCACTCGCTCACTCTGTCGATCTACACCGAGTTGTATTGGCTCGGTGGTAGGCAAGCATGCGTACCCATGCTAGAGTCTGCTTGTAAATCCTGCATATAACTTTGTATGGTCTGCAAATCTCCACAAAGCGTTATGCTAGAGTTAGTCACCGCACGATTGACAATCCCTGCTACAAATGCTCCCACTGTAGCTGCTAGGTCGAGCCTCGACACTAACAAGTCGAACATGAGACGTCCGAACACTGACAAAATCTGTGCAAACCTAGCTATACTCGCCTCCCTTGTGCTATCTGCAGTCACTGCATCATCAAGACTACCCATCGCCTATGGAAGTGTCAACACCAACACTGAGAAAGCTACATCCCTGCCACCCATAGGAAAAACTATGCATCTTGGCACCAACTCATCAGCCTCTAACATGAGAATATCAAAGACTCCATGTCTATCAGCTCTGTCTATGTCTCTAGGGAGCAGACCTGCTCTACCTCTGCCTGCATAAACTCTGAAAACATCTACTGTGTCTCACTAGAGCATTGCCACTCTATCTCTGTCTCTACAGAGTTTACTTGCACATCCTACATAGCTAAATGCTCTGTATCGTAAGCATGGTGGAGCTCACCTGCGAAGGAGACACATTTCGTCTCTTGTGCAAAGCATGCCTGCCAACAACAAAACCGAGACTACGCCGTCTTGAACCTCAGACACATGCATAGGATATACCAGGCCACTGCGGGCTTCTCTGGCAATCACTAGTGAACCGCAATGCATCTAGAAAGACTACTCTCTAAGCAGTATCTGACAACCAAAAGCTCCTAGCTGTCTCCCTAAGATCAATCTTTGTCTTAGCTGTGGAACATAGCGCACATACATGTCATAGCATGTATGACGCACCACTAGGCAAAGACAAGAAAACGTCTCCTGCATCCCCTATGTCAAACGCCAAACCATCATCCAAGTGTAGACAACCAAAACTCCCACTAGAGAAGGTGATAAACCAGTCACGATGTAGCGTGACATGGAAAACTACATCCTTATCTAGCAACCAATGTGGAGAAGTGTCACTGCTTAAAGACATGTAATTAGGAGGAATGCTAAAGGCAAATGTGACATCACCGTCACTGGCATATGAAGCCACTGCTCTAGCATGTGTCAAAAACTCATGTGCACCATGCATAGATCTCCGCTGCTATCTCATACGCCTGAAACACCGTCCCTAATGTGTCATGTGTGACCACAATGCCAACATCGTAGGTATCGGCAAGAACGAGACACACATGTCTGCTGCCATAAGTGAATGCCAAAATGGCAACAAAGTGGGAGATAACTCGACTACTACACAATCATGGAAAACATGATCAAATGCATCAAAACCAATGCTAACATATGCATAAAAGAACTCCACAATCTGCAAACTACAATTATATAATTTGGGACAAACTGCTTAACCGAGCGTAAAGCGCATAACCATATATGCAACTAGAGAGCAAACTAGCTCAAAATGCACCCCACAAGGGAAACTTCCTGCAAAAATCTGCAAAACCTGTGAAACTTGTGACTGTCTATCTATAGCCACACAAGCATACGCTAATCCTCACTCTTGGAAGAGTGGGTACAAGAACACCAAATTGTGTCTAAGTTGACAAAACCTGTCAAAGTGAGAGTAAACATTGGATCACTGTCAAAGTGAGAATATATCGACCACTGTACAAGATGGCATAACACTGCAAGATTTTATGGTGAGAAGACGGATCGTAATTTCCTTTGCAAAATGAGTCAAAACTCAACGCAAACTGACCAAAAAACTGCAGATAACTACCAAAGTGAGAGTAAACTTGACCACTAAACCATCAGAGAGCAAATTGAGGATACTCATAAACCATGGCAATAATCTGGGAAAAATTCGGCAAAGTTTTCCCTGAAAATTGAGCAAAATCTCAATTACAATCTCTACCATAAACCATAACGCTACTCAATGCCAAAATGGCTCCACATTTTCACAGACAATGCCAATCCGCACTCAACGTACATCAACGGAGTGACCGTGAATAAGTAAACACCAAAAAATTTGCAATCCAAAAACTTGATCAATGCAAAAACAATGCTCTTGAGAGAGCTCACCGGCACTTGAAAGTGCTCGCCAAAATGCATATACAATGGGCATGAATCATGTGCCATCACCATATGCAAATCCATCAGCAAAGACCATGAATCTAAGCACAAAATCACTACCAAAGTATCTTGTGAAAACCTTTGAAAGAAGTTCTACCTGTGTGCTCCAAAAACCATGTCTCTCAAGAGACCGCTTTGATGGTATGTAAACGCCTCCGTGACTCTTTGCCCAAATCTATCAAAAACCCTCAAACCACAAGATCTGCACAAGCTAAAATTGCATCTTCAGCTCATAATTTATGCACCTAACTTTGAGCACCTTCCGTGCTTCCAAAAGTGCATCAAACTTTCACACTATGCAAAAACAAAAAACCTGCAATTTTTATATACATTTAGTCTGAGCTGAATATCAGCAAAACGGTGAGGAATTTACAAAAAGTTTTTTCTGCAAAATTGTAGACCATGTCAAAACCGATAGTTATTGACGACAGAATATTCAGATTTTTCTTCTACAAGGAGAAAAATGAATCTAAAAATGGTGCTGCTGCGCACACAATTTTTAGGGCAGCACCTTCACTTACACACAATCTTCCACACTCCTTTCTGAGCTTCCACAAGAGCATACATCACTCTCAATTGAGCTCACAAGATCCCAGTGCATTCTCACAAACCTTTCAAGCTTTCTTGATCTCTCCATCACCAAGAGCAAGCAAGCTATCACCTCGAAGCTCTCAAAGTCGTCGTGATCCCCGCCATCACCAAACCGTAGCTCTGATACCAATTGTGAGTGCACATATGCGATGCATGTGCGGAGGCGGAGAGAGAGAGAGAGAGAGAGAGAGAGAGAGAGAGAGAGAGAGAGAGAGAGAGAGAGAGAGAGAGAGAGAGAGAGAGAGAACATAGGATGTGGGTGGAGAAAATCAACACTATGTGTGTGTGACAGCCCCTTATTCTTCTATTTAGTAAAAAATAAGGTGTGTACAAGTAATGGGTGGTCCGACGCCTCTGATGTGTTCAATAGAGGTAAGAAGCACACTGCCTTTATCCCAACAATATAATCACACGAAAAGTTATAAGATGGGATAGGCATGCCAAGGGACAATGGAGGATGCTCTAATGAGTCCTCAAGGGAAAGGTCTTGTGAATTGCACTCTAGAAGTTCTAAAAGGGAAAGGGCCTTTCCTATATAAGCTATATTGACTGTAAATAAATTTTATTCTATCAAGGTGTTTGAAGGGCTCATAGAGCTAAGATACTTGGGCTTGACCCTGATATCCAAAATAGCACTAGAAATGAGGGTGCACTCATCAAGATAGCCAAGTTTGTGAAATTCCTTTCGATGAAGAATTAATTCAACCATCCTCCTCAAGAACCCAATTTTTGTGTCACCAGAGGTCGACATCCGAGACACAATGGGTGGAGAACCTAGGGTGTCCAGCTAGAGAAAACATTACATAGATCACGTGTGAATGGAAGATCATTTTAAAAACCGTATGTAAGTTTTGGGTGCATTAGGTTCTCCCTTTTGTAAATTTTAAATCTAATTAAAAAACCCTTTGTATAAATAAATATAATTGATCATCTATTTTAAAGAGATCCTAATATAAATAGTACATATTGCTTGTAGGGCATAAAAATGTTTAGATTAAAAGAAAGGGTCCACAATTAGATTCCTTGAAGCACCTTGCATGCAAGGAGATGCACCAAGTAAAAGAGCGTCGTCATGTCCTGTCTTCTCTTGAAAAGACAAATAATGGTATTTTGAAGAAAATACTTTTTGTTGTTGAGTGCATTCATCTTAGTAAATCACGCAGAAAAAAATGGAAATCTTGAATCACGCATGCAATACCCTAAACCATATTGATAGCCCTAACTTAGACAAATCAGCTTTACAACGGATGCAGGAAACCAATAGAAAACTTAAATGGAGGTATACCCAAAATGATGTCCCTAAGGAAAAGTGAAGATAGACTTTGATGAGTCAGAAGGTGGTGCTGAGAGTGAAAGCTTGCTTGTAGGATGTTGCTACAAATCTCCCTCTTTGGATTGCATGTGTTTCTCATCTTTAACATCTACGCCTACTACTTGTTGCATAGGCCATGTCTGCCTGATACTATGGTGCTTGTTGATGGAGTTTGTTGCCACTCCCCCATTGACACTCTTTTGAGCTCCAAGTACTCTTTGCTTCTTCTTCTATGATCATGATGTTTCTCTCACCCACATGCACCCGATTCATGTTGTTGCTCTCCCCCACATGCACCTGAGTCATGTTGACCTCGTTGACGATGACCAGAATATGCTGAAAATAAGACAAACAGCAAGGATATCAAGTTGTTCCTTTTATGAGAATAAAAGAGAGAGAGAGATAGAGAGAGAGAGAGAGAGAGAGAGAGAGAGAGAGACGCTTCCTTGAGATCTCTCATTGAACAATGTGTGAGATACAATCCATTTGAAAGAATATGCCCCAAATTGTCAAATCCCAAGGCTTCCTTTGCCAAACAATGAATGATGGTAGGCATCACTTTTTTTACAAAGATCTGGCTTTTCTTTATTACCAGTGGCCATCACCATGTCTCCCACACAAGAAGTAGGTAGCCAAGAACATTGTTAATGACAAACCTGACTTCATTCAACAAAACCATAGTAGTGTCACTAATGTCAACTATGTCATATGCATAACCGTCACTCAATGTGATACAACGTTGCAATAGCCTCTTCATAACAAGTAAACCACTCTTTGTGTAGTGGATTCACGTGGAGAGATGCACCTAAATCTAGAATCCACATATGTGACACTTCAGCAACTATTAACTAGCAGCCTGACTGTTGATAAACTCTATAAATACATTAATGTGCTGCACATCATCATAATTAGTGACCAAATAGATCTCTTGAATCTTCACAAAAGTTTTACTCTTTTGCAACATTATCAATGGTTTTACTTTTTTCTTTCTTATATTTCCGTGCATAACAATCTTTCTTTATGTAACCATACTTCTCACAAAAATGGCATTGAATGTCCTTTTTACTACAAGACTAGCGCAGACGGGGCGGACGGTGTGCTCGGAACGCATTGATCGGACGGCACGTGCCAAAGGGTGCTTGACAGAGCCGGTAGCACCGACGTGGCCGACGGTGTGCATGGATGAGTTGATGGGATGGCGCAGGCCGACGAGTGCGCTGAAGGTGCCACCCGCGATTCCTCCGTGACGTGGCCAATAGCGCCGACGGGGCCGACAGACGTGTTAATGATCTATCGTGAGATGTATCTCTCTCTTACGATCTTTGCCAGAGACTCACGTTGTCAAGAATGACCTTTTATTTGTTTGATTTCTTTTCGCACATAGTGAGCTTTACCATGATGCAAGATACCCATATTCTTATGATGTACTTCTAATAAAAGAATAGAATTAGTGATATCATTGTATACTAGCATATCATTTGGTGTAGAATTACTAACAGTAGTACAAAACGTGTCCCATAACAGTGGTAATGAGTAAATCAAGTGAATAGATTCTATCTCGTCATCTCTCTTCATACGTTGAGCACAAATCTAGGCAAACAAAGAGTCCAACTCACTGATATGGCTAGCAACACTAGCTAGCTCTTTTATATGAAGATTCTATAGCTTTTGTATCTAGAACACTTTGTTGCTAGGTAGCAGAGTTTCTCTCATACATGATGCATAACTTTAGCCGCACTTGATGTGTCATAGCACACTCCAAACTATTTAGAAATTTGACTTGGCAAGATAAAATCTACTCATAGATCTACCAAGCCCATATAACCCTTTCCGTTGAAACTGAGTCATGTTCCTCTCCTTGGTCCTTGTAGCATATGAAATGGTAAGTTTCTGTTTCTTTTGCACTAAGAAATCCAAAATCTTCTCTTTCCAAAGCACAAAGTTTGTCCCACCAACCTTCTCAGTGTCATAAGTATCCATGTCCTTAGAATTGGCCATAAGAGCAAGATTTCTAGCACAAAAGTTTGAAATTTCTTGGCAAAGTCTTGTTTGAATTGGGGAGAAAATATCAACCAAAATGACTATCAAAGTGCAATACCCATAGACCAAAAACACGTAACACTCTTTGAATAATAGGCATAAACTAGAGAATAGGAAACTCCCTATGCACATTGTCAAACTGATAAGTGACTATGAGCATGCCATCAAAGCACTTATTCCTTTCTTTACAATGCCTATGATGAGGATACAATATGGGAATCTCCAACAACCTACCTAATTCACCTTCTTGCATTGGCTTGTTTCTGTCTGTGCACACTGTCAAATTGATAAGTGACTATCAGCATGGCATCAAAGCACCTATTCCTTTTTATTAGCCTATGATGAGGATACAATATGGGAATCTCCAACAACCTAATTCACCTTGCATTTCCTAACCTTACACCTAATAGCGTTTGGCTTCAAGAAATCTCACGCACAAAAGGCTAAGCAATGGCACCATAGTAGCCACGTCTCAAAAATCGCTATAACTATCATACTAGCGAAGATGGCTCCAAAAATGTATACAATGGTAGTATCCCTTAACAAACATACATATAATAATCTTTGCAATAAGCAAGATATGTGCTATAAAATAAAATAAAAGAAATCAGAGTTCAAGTAATAGGTGCAACTCCCACAAAAAATATGATCTAGGAGCAGCAAGTCAACACTTGCTAGGTACCTTCTCTCAATGATAGAGCTGAGCACAGTGTCAAAAATAGATGCCAAACTCATATAGCTTATCGATGATAGATATCAAGGAAGATGCTCTTCAAAACCTGTACATGTATCCAAGTACCTGCAGTGGAAAAGGAGCACTCATATATATGACTAGTTGTGTCATAGAAAAAAATCACACTGCACTCATATAGAGTAAGTATAATCCATGTAACCATACATTGAGTGAATGCTCAAAACACCTATGTTATACCTCAATCTATGTGCACAAGACATAGAGATATGGTGAGGGAGATTCATCCCGTTTCTTCACAATAGCTCACAATAGCACATTAGATTGTGTGTATGTACAATTAAAGGTTAGTGGACATAAGTTAGTGATGGGCAATGGGTGGCCAATCTACATGGTTAGCAACCATTACGATATTCAATTTCTTGAAAAGGAGACTAACTAATGGTATGATGAAAGGATGAAATATATGCAAAATTGACCAAATTAAATATTGGGTCCACTTATTTTGTTCATGTATACAATAATCCCTCGACATGTCTTTAATAATCTAATTGGTTCTCTTTATTTGGCTACTTATTTAAGGGTGATAAGCGATAGTCTTTAGCTATAAACTACTTTTGTAAACATATCGAGCACCCACAACAGTAGAGGCATATCCAAGAGATATAGAAAGTCTTGTAGTAAAATCCCATTTCATTTGAGGTATTTCAATTGCGTAAAGCTTACTAGGATATCAGGCGCGCTCAGCTTCAATGCGTTGACATGCTAAGCATTACGTGATGTAACTTACCACATTACACTTCAATCTTGGACAAAGGAAGCTTTTCTGCAAGGTAGGATAAGTTTTAATGTGATCAAGATGACTTGCAATAGGGATTTCATGAGCCTCTTGCAGTATTTGAAGCTTGAAACTTTCATCATTTGGGATATTAAAACAACTGTTGAAGCAAAGAACATCGTCTTGAACGTGAAAGCTCTTGATTTTGTCGTTCTTGCTTCTTTATTTAATTATACAACCTTAATAAATATTGAATTCTTTTGAAAATTGAATCTTGAGCATACTCTCGTAAACAAGGTCGATTGAAAAGGTAGTAGAGGTTGCAATCATTGCTATTGGTGACTCTTTTTTGTTTAAGAAATCAACTACTAAGTTTTTTTGTTGTTTTACATTCAACCCCAAGATCATATATCCACATAACAATTCTATCTATGACCATGGCCTCATATGAAGATCAGGTTGAGTGTAGATATCTCCATTTGAGGCATTTATGATGATTAATATGTAGCTCAAAACATCATCCAAGGAGATAATGTCACCATACCTTGAGAACATGTACAATAACTAACAATTTCAAAACATGAGTAGGATAATTCAACTCGTGAATGTGTAACTTACGAGACTCGTTATCTAATGGTCTTTCTTCTTGAGACGAAGCACTGCCCATCGCTTGTACACTTGCATCTATGAGGACAGTGAATGTCTTCATGAAATCTGAAAGTCATAAAATAGGGACATTTACCAAAGCTTCATTGAATTTCTCAAAGCTAGCATAGCCATGCACACAACCATTCCAAGTAAACACTTTTTCTTGACAGTGTTGGTCAATGGTGATGTTATTATTTTAGCATAACCTTCAATGAAAGTACGATACCGTCTTATCAAGCCGAGACATTCACATACTTATTTATGTTTTTAAGACTATCCCAAGCTACAGTGACATCAATCTTACTCGAATCACTACAAACACCATCCTTAAAAACAATGAATCCCATATATTTCACTTTGTGAGCAGTGAAAACGTGCGTTTTCTTCATTTAGCATAAAATTAGTTTTGTCGTAGAAGTTTAAGTACTTTATATAAGCACATGATGCTTGTGCTCTTCTTGATTCCTTGACTGGATCAAAATATTATCAAATAAGATGAGAACAAAATCATAAATGTGTTCTTTAAATACATTCGTCATAAGTTTATTGAAGTTTTTTAGAGCATCTGTAAGCCTAAATGGCGTAATTGTAAACTCATAATGCTTAAATTAAGTATTGAATTATATCTTTGTATATCTTCCTCTTGAATTTGGATTTGGTAATAGCCACACTTAAGGTCAATCTTTATGAAGATAGATGTTCCAAGCAATCAATCAAGTAGCTCATCAATCTTAGATATTACATACTTATTCGTTACCTAATTTAATCCATGGTAGTCGATACAAAAGTGTAGAGTTTCATCCTTCTTTTGATTGAAAAGAATAGAAGTACTTCATGGAGAAACTCTATGCCAAATGAAATGATGGTCAAGAAGTCGAGCAAGATGTTCCTTAAGTTTGGTAGATTATGGTACAAACATCTTGTAAGGTCTACAAGCAACTGATTGAGCTCTTGAAATAAGTTCTATTGCATGAACAAATTCTCGCTTAGGTGGTAGCTCTAAAAGTTCCTCAAAAAGAACGTCATCAAATTTGGTGAGCTACTTAGGTTCTGGTGTTTCTAACTTCTTCTCTGCAGAGTTAAGCTTCGTAGCGCTATATCATCTCATTTTTCTCCTTTACTCTTTTAGTAACTTCGTGAAGTTTACGAGTTGAAGTTTTGTAACTTAGCTACTAAAAGAACACTATTTTTTCTAGATACATAAAGAGGATACAAAGAGCAAACTTTAGAACCCCTAGAAAGCAACAAGTTTTGATATATGCCAGGCTTGCTAATAGAAAGTGACTTTGGATATATACTAGGATTACTAATAGAAAGTGACTTTATAAAGTCATGAAGACTTTCAATTGAAATCGAATTGCCAGATAAACATGGCACGTGATGAACATTGTTAATGACAAACATGACTTCATTCAACAAAACCATAGTAGTGTCACTAATGTCAACTATGTCATATGTATAACTGTCACGCAATGTGATGCAACGTTGCAATAGCCTCTTCATAACAAGTAAACCACTCTTTGTGTAGTGGATTCACATGGAGAGATTCACCTAAATCTAGAATCCACATATGTGACACTTCAGCAACTATTAACTAGCATCCTGACTGTTGATAAACTCTACAAATACATTAATGTGCTGCACATCATCATAATTAGTGACCAAATAGATCTCTTGAATCTTCATAAAAGTTACTCTTTTGCATCATTATCAAAGATTTTGCTTTTTTCTTTCTTATATTTCCGTGCATAACAATCTTTCTTTATGTAACCATACTTCTCACAAAAATGGCATTGAATGTCCTTTTTACTACAAGACTAGCACGGACGGGGCGAACGGTTTGCTCGGGACGCGTTGATCGGACCACACGTGCCGATGGGTGCTTGATAGAGCCGGTAGCACCGACGTGGCCGACGGTGTGCATGAACGCGTTGATGGGATGGCACAGGCCGATGGGTGTGCTGAAGGTGCCACCCGTGACTCCTCCGTGACGTGGCCAATAGCGCCGACGGGGCCGGCAGATGCGTTAATGATCTATCGTGAGATGTATCTCTCTCTTACTATCTTTCCCAGAGACTCACGTTGTCAAGAATGACCTTTTATTTGTTTAATGAAGTCAGGTTTGTCATTAACAATGTACAAATTCTTAGCTCATGTGTTATGTGCATAGTTGACACTTCTCCTACAGAAACACCCAACAACATCCAAAACTTGTTTCCTAAGCCTCTGTGCCCTCATGTTGACATGGTCTCTCTCTCTCTCTCTCTCTCTCTCTCTCTCTCTCTCTCTCTCACACACACACACACACACACACACACACACACACACACATTTGTAAGCTAAAAAAGAGGTTCAACTTACCCAAGGATTGAATCTTCAAGCATGAATGGAGCGACTATGGCACAACATTCATCAAAGTCTTTCTCTCTCTCTCTCTCTCTCTCTCTCTCTCTCTCTCTCTCTCTCTCCTATAAAATACCCTTATGTCCTTCACACGTGATATCTTACATATTTCTTAGTCGACGCCCTAGGGTGGAGAGTTGGACACATGTATCTCTAATTTCATTTTCTCTCTCTCTCTCTCTCTCTCTCTCTCTCTCTCTCTCTCTCTCTCTCTGTGAGTGAATGGAGCTTGTGAGTTTTCCATCACCATGAGAGCAATGCGTATCACATTTGGTATCATAGTGTTTCATAGTCTTGCTTGTTGGTGAGGATTTATGTCCATATACACACACCTAGGTGATGTCTTCTCATTGCTTCATATGTGTGTGTGTGCGCGTGTGAGAGAGGATAGAGGAAAGAGGTGCCCAGCTTCCATTTCTTTTGCAAATTTGAATGGTTGTAATCAAGTTGAGAAAGGAAAGTTTTAAGCTTTTGAGTTTTCATTAAGTTTAGATAGAGAGAGAAATTTTGCATTAGGAAAGTAACATAAAGAAGGAAGAAAAAAACCATAATGTTTCCATTAGAGCCATTATGATGAAGCTTCATGGACTATATACTAATGAATTTGGAGGTAAATGGTTTCCATATGATGGAATGAAGAGTAGAAATATTCTTCACCATCTTTGCAATAGTAAGTGTATTGTTGGGAGAATTTCATAAAAGATAGCTTTACTAGATCTCATAATAGCTACCTAGTATGCAGGATCGGGTGTAGAGCTACTTGAGCCAACACCCAAATGAACTGGTCTCTCTCTCTCCCTCTTTTGTGTGCATATGTTGCCTTTGGGCAACACATTTTGCAACCCCATGACATCTGTCATAAGCTTGAAAGGCTTACACAATCACTTGCCCAAAATTTGAACTCTGGGAGTACGTTTGGTTCCATGTGGATGAGTTGACTCGCTCTCTATTTTGGAGAGCCATCAATCTCAGTGCTCCCTTATCGAAATCCCTCACTGTATACACAAAATTGAATGACTTCTCTTTTCTCTAAGTCTAGGTTCACATTAGGCAACGGTAGGATGCTCATACATACTGGCAACCAACCAATTCAGTGCACAAAGGATGCCTCGTTTACATCATGCGGCGGCACGACTGAGTGCAAGGTGCCAATGCATGGAAGAAAATGTGTTGCATACTTCTGAACCCCTCCCCTCCTCCTCCCTCCCTCCCCCCCCACGCCAAAAGCACTTCCACCCTCCACGTACTCTGACAAAAAAATGAGTTGGCACCTCACTCTTTCCTTTTTCCTCCAACATTCATAATGTTCAATGTTAACAAACAGACAATCAACCTCCCCCCCACCCTTTCCTATATAAATGTCTACCACTTTTTTGTGAGCCTGTCAAAATCAAAATAGAGAAGGAGATCATGCCCTTTTGTACTTGATCACAGATTCAAACATTGTCCACCTAGTAGGAGTAGGCAGAGTGGGTTATTGCCATTTTTTTATTTTTTATTTTCTAATATCCATTATTTGCTAACTTTTTTGCAAAATGTTTGACATGCTCTATGTGTACTAATGTGTGTTTTTTTGGCATTATTTTAGGGCTAAGCATGAAGCAAGAAACTCATTAAGGTCACATTCACTTACGTGATTTAAACATTCATGAAAAATTTGAAATATTGTGTGTACATCTTTACACATTTTATTCCTTTTCCTATGTAGGTATAATGTACCCCGACACAAATCAATTTTTTGATTCCCAACGGGAGGATGAAGGCTCTATTCTCTCCCAATATGCTTTCTCTCAATCTACTTTCTATCCATATCTCCATCCTTCTTTCCACATGCCACCTCATGGCTACCAAGCCATGTTGAATTCTCCCTCCATCTCTCCTAGCTCTCCCTTCATGTTTAGACCCCCAAATTATGATTCTCAAATTCCACCACCTCATCCTTACCTCCTCTAAATGCTCATAGTCCACTTTCTCCTATGGTTGCACACCCTTCTCATCCCTCACCCCCTCTAAGTGCCCCTAGTCCAACGTCCAACATGGATGCTCCCCCGGGAGGTCACCTAAGAAAAATGTAACCTATCACGTGAGTTCAACAGAAGGGTATTTAAAGTCCTTGAAACTTATAGAAATATATATATAAAAGGGTACTATTTTTTCAAAGTTTTAAAAAAACTTATAGATTTTAAAAAGAGAAGTGTATATTATATTACAAAAAAATTTCACAGATAAGGGGTTTTACAAACATGTTTTGATTGCACGTGATATGGTGATTTTACATATATTGAACCCTTCAAAGATGCCCCCCCCCCCCCCCCCCCCCCCCCCCCCCCCCCCCAATCACTTGGAATCCCAACAACCCTATCCCTAATCTCATGCGAGCTTCTCAACCCAAGCCAAGCTATACCAAATCCTCAAAGAGGAGAGAAGCCGCCGATGAGGAGGTTGTGCTAGAGACCCAAGGCACATCAAAGAAGCCCAGAGCCACCATTGACTTGGAAGATGGACAACGGAAACATAAAGAAAAACAACTGGAAAGATTGGTGGGTGGACCAACTCATTCATGTCCTAGGGGGCATGAATGAGGAGTTCAGTAATCCCGAGAAGCAAGGGGTTAATTTGTGGGCAAAGGTGATATTAAACTAGCCGCCACTTACCCTAACTTTGACAAAGACAGTGAAAGTTGCCTCCAAAAGTGGCAAGCAATGTTACAATAGTACACGCAAGACAAAGCCCACAACTCAATTTATGGCAATCACAAGAGGCATATATGCAAAAGGCTTGACATGGCAGATGAATACTACTATGATAGAGTTAATTTTTTCTCCTGTTAGCCAAACTTCTTTATCAACAATGGAGGAGTTCACCCTTCCAAGTTGTGATAACATAGAAGAAAATGCACCCCTAGATTAAGAGAAGACCCAATCCTCCTTGTCCTCAAGCCATAGAGCCACTCCCAAGTACATAGAGTCCTTGGCCGAGATGACTGATTCAAAGAAGCTTCTCTTGGAGCATCTCAAGGAGACCTCTAGCTAAAATATTGCCTTGAACAAGGAGCGGCTCATTATACTAGCAACAATGCATACTATTGTGAGTGATTTCTTGAAGGAGTCTGGGGAGGGGGGGGGGTGAACAGTAGCTCAAAACTTTCCATGTTTCAAAGCTTTCAAGTTTTGTTGTAATGTTTCAAAGCTTTCCATGTTCCAAAGCTTTCTAACCTTATTGACATGCTTTCAAAGTGTATTCCAACGTTTCACGTCTTTAAAAGTATGATTAAAAATGTTGTAAATTTAAGTAGACTATCATTGAAATGTTGTAGTTTGTCAACCATAGAGTATTTAGTGGCCATAAAAAACCATCTAATTTTATTTTATTTTATTTTAAAAAGGGTTTTAAAAACTCAAATAAAAATAAAAAAATCACAGAAACAATAAAAAGTCAAAATTCACAAAATAAAAAGAAAACAGGTTATAAAACATTACCGAAAAATAGAAACACATCAAATATCTAAAAAAGAAAATAAATAAAAATAAAAATAAAAACCTCATAGAAAATTCATAAAAAATAAATAAATCATAAAAATTGTAGAAATTTCATAAAAGCTCAAAAAATTCATTAAAAAATAAAAAATTAACCAAAAAAGGAAAAAAATCCATAAAACCTTTAAAATTTTCATAAAAATTATAAAACTCACAAAAAAAATAATTAAAATCAAACCTCTTCCAAAAATATCATTAAAAATCATAAAAATATCAAAAAAAATAGAAAATTCAAAGTTTCATAAAAAATTAATAAAAATAGAAAGAAAGTCGTCGAAAGAGCCAAAAAGAGACAGAAAAGCAAAAAACATACCGTCGTTAAAATCACACATCTCAATGCGACTCAGATCAGTAGAAAAACGACCGAAAAAGCGAGCAAAAAGACCAACTCGAAGCCGTGAGCGGTAGAAATTTTTTTAAGTTTTCAAAATCAAGTTTGTAAATTGAGCTTCTAATCGGACAAGCGGGGACCACTCACATGTGATTGCAGATTAGGTTAGTACGAGCAGCAGAAATTCTGCTAGTCAATACCAAAATCTGCTAGGACACAGTTTTTACAAAACAAGCCAACATGGACTCGAATCGAGCCGAGAATTCAACTACTAGCAAAGCAAGCTAGTAGCAGTGTCAACACATGCACAATTGCAACAGAGTAGATTTTATAGCTATATGGCTACAATGGAGATAAAGTCTTATATGCAGATTCAAAAGGCCATAGATACTTAATGAGCAGCAAAAGCAACACAGGAGCCACAATCCTATTGATCAGGGTAAATCCAGATTCAGAGAACTCCCACATGTTCACAGACTTCAGTGGAGCCAGGTATTGCAAGCTTAAGGATGAAGTGCAGATAGAACTGCAAAAAATTGATCCAAGTGGTTATCCAAAAATATGCACAAGTTAGCAAAACATACAGTTGGTGCATATGCAATCAGGGTCACTGTACATGGATTACAGTGGTCAGATCTATACTATGTAGACCAAAAAGGAAAAATGTACAAAAAGTATCACCTAGTGTTTGAACGGCCCACGTACCAACTCATAGAAGTGCATCCAGTGATAGATCAAAAAGGCTGGTTCATTTCAGAGGAAAGAATCTATTATACCCATCCTCTCTAGAGATGAAGGATATTACCCAAGTGAACCCAGAAATCTATTCAGAGCCAAACTCTCCTCCATGGAAAATCAAGCTTCGACATTGTAACCAAACGAGCATGTACTTTGACCAAAACAGTGATAGATATAGACGAGAGTCTAGCATCTATGATGCCTTGGATCATGAAACCATGGAAGCTCATATCATAGGAGACTCTTTGGTGGATACAACGATCCAACACATGATAGTCGAATGCACACCAAACCCTGTAACACTCGCTCAATTTTTTGAAAGAAGTCGTGTAATTCAGCTTATGATGATTTATAATTGTAATATAATTTGACATACCCTCTCAGCCTCTCTGAGTCTACACCCTTGTAAGTGGCCGAATGGCCGTGGAAGAGCTCCCTTAACCTTTAAGTCAAAACCCTTAGTTTTAGACTAAAGAGGTATCATTAGCAAAAAAAGATTTTTGGACGTTCACTATGAGAGCTTCTTGTTGCTACAACTTGTAATCCTCTTTTCTCCTAGTCTGGTAATCATAATTCATTTCCAAATAGCACATTGTGTTCTTAGTCTCTTGCTCCACAATTTAACGCTAATCATTCTTAATTCTGATGTGGTTCACAACGCATTGCTTGTGAGATAAATGCATTTGAAGGTTAAAATGGTTGTTTTTTGATGTTGTGACCATGGATAAGTGTTTCTATGCTTAAGGGGACCTTTCCGAGTAGTTCTATTTCAGTTTTTTGCACATTTTCTTTGATGGATCCTGATTTATGTACCTTCCCAAGTGGTGACAAAACTTGGTAGGATTGTGCCCATAGGTGTTGTAATACTTTTGATTAAGTTTCATTGCATTTTGAATTCGTTTGGATGCCGAAAAGGCATGATGACCTAGAGCGGTGAGATTGGACGCATACTGATTTCCTGACTAGGAAGTGGTTGATTTTCTTTTGTCGTAGTATGAGTAGCCCTTTGAGTTCACTTTGGTAAGATTGACACTCTCATTAAGTCTTCATGCCCCATCCCGAGTCGTTTCCTTGCATATTGACATTATGTTAGTACAAAAGAGTCATGTTGCAGACGTCCATTGCGACGACCCGCTAACATTAGCATCGATGCAGGGGAAACTGATCCTTAGGTGGTGAGTGACTCAGTGTATAAAAAAAATTCATTCCAAAGCTTTTGACACCCATCCCGCTTATGCATAGACAATGAAGCAGCTAGACATAGGTTTAGTGCTTAGTAGAGACTAGAGCCAGTGCTACTCCTTATGAGCAAAGAAAGCTGTGGGTGAAGTACAAGAGAGTATTTTCGTTCTTTGATTTTTCCACGCTTGGAAAGGACTGTTCCACCACACACCTCGTTGTTGTTTTTGCATTCTTAAATTCGTTTATGTTTGAGTATTTATTTCAGTTTATAGGAGTAGGTTAGATAACAATTTACACCATCATTTGGGGCCAAAAGGATCGAGGAAAAAACAGTCAAAAATCTTTTTTTGGTGTTGAAGGCCGTAACTCTGAAAGGTTGAAAACTTGATGGTCAGAACTTCAAAACTGAACCAAACCCAGTAAAACTTTCAGAGAGGGGATAGAAACACTTGCTAAAAACAAATTGTGCAGAAAAATTTCAATTTGCCTGTCAAACATGGATCGCGATCCATGTACCTTTTTGGCAAAATTTGCTAAAACTGTTTCCCTTGCTTAAAACAGGCTCTCAGGCATCAAAACCTTGAGTTTGGTCAGACATAGAGTGCTAAAAGATCACTAAAAAAAAGAAATTGGGTTGAGCAGAGCAAACCCTTCGAAATTGAGGAAAATAAGAAAAAATTGAACTTTTACTTGTCCAAATTCAAAAAGGGAAGAGAATTGGGATCAACTAGAAGCAGGGAACCAACAGAACCAAAAATCATGACCAGATGCTTCCCAACATGGATCGCGATCCATGTTCCAGGTAGGCATCTGACAGTGAAATTTGACCAGTGCACTCGTGATTACTAAGGAAACAATTTTTCCAAAAGGAGCCATAGACAAAAAGTGAAAAAACCTGATTAAAATACCAAAAAAGGAGTTGTTTGCAAAAAACCGCAAAACAGACACAAAATCTTGCTTTTGACTTGAAAAAGTTGATCAAACCCAAAAAGATTTGGGGAATAGCATCACGAGACCTTTTGTCACTAACTCACAAAGTATCAATCCAAAATCTTGCCAAACATGGATCGCGATCCATGTACCTTTTTGAAATTTCGAGCTGATATTGGGCAAGCAAAAAAGTGATAACATTTGAATCGCTTTCTCCCAAGGGACCCTTATCAAAAAAGTTCAAAAAGAGGGCAAAAGGGGCAAAAATCAGATCAAGGGAAAAACCACTAGAACGAACCCTAAAACTGAATTTTGGTTGACCTTAAAAAAACTCCAAAACATTCAAAAACCATATAGCCAGCATCATAAGGCCAAGGACTAGTTGTGGGTCAAGTTTCAGTGCATTCTGACACTAAGGAACATCGATTGCGATCCATGGTCCCCTGACACATTTTGACACCAAACTTGCACCGTAGCTAGAGAGCATCACAAAGAGTCTAGTGGTCCTTTCAAATTGAATTTGGATGCAAAAAACCATACCAAAAGTCCAAAACTGGCAAGGACTCTGGCAAAGTGAAAAATTTGACCTAGCTTCCAATCCAGAGGTCCATTTCTTAAAAATTTGATACCATAAGACCTCCTAATCATGTTGAACCTGATAGTATCAAGAAAAGTCCATTTGGCTTCCAAACATGGATCGCGATCCATGTACCTTTGAGTCAGAATAGAAGCAGAATTTCACCACACAAAGACGCTGGTGGTTCTTTCAAAATTGAAATTGGACCTAAATTGTTGATGTTGTGTGAGAAATTGTGTGCTACCAAAAAACCTAGCTAAATTTTATCGATTAAAAGTTAGAAATAACAAGAACAACTATAAGCTCGCAGCTATCAAGCAATTTTTGATAGGTTGCAGGTACTAGAGGATACTACCCAACAAGTAAGATCAAATGGGGGATTCAAACTAGCTAATGAGGTAACCCGGTTTGGATTTTGCAATACCAATTCTTCGTGAATTTGCAATCAGGAAGATTGTACCAGAATAGGAATCCCGACATCTTTGACCAAGGGAGAAATCACTCAACAAAAGAAAGCGTGAATCAAAGACCACTGCCGCCTTTAGAACCCATTTTAGAGGAGAGCTTCTCTAACACTTTGTCAGAAAGATCATATAGCTTCATGTTTGAGGATTCTAATAAGTGGAACCCTAAGGGAACAGCTTCAATGGGGACAGGTCCTTCTCAACTTGCATCTAATGTAAAATTGTTGTATTTGAAGTTTCAATTTGAAAATGTGCTTAAGGCCAAAATCTATAAGGATGGAATGGACCGCTGTTGTGTTAAGATGGAAAATAAGTTGAGCGAGTTCAGAGATCTTGTAGATGTTGATTATGACGAGGATAGGTATTTCGACCGAGAGGGAATGATGTACCTAGTGATTCATAACCCCTTTATTGTGGATAAATGGGGGATGACTGGCACCAAGGACAAGGTAGATTATGAGCTGGCCGATGAGCCACCCAAAATGGAGAAACAAAACGCGGTGCTCAGACACACCAATGAGACAGAGCGCCTTAATATAGACAACATGTATGTGGGGCTATGTAAGTTTAATAATGGAGAACAAACACTCTATTACAGATGTGATGAACCCCGCATCAAGGAACTGACAGACCATAAAAGCCTGTATGTTTTCACGTACACGGAGGGGAGAAGTATTCAGGTGGTCATAATAGACAAGTATGGCCGAAAGTACTCTCCAATGGATCGTAAGGAATCAGAGAAATGTACATATTTTGGAGGACCACTCCACCAATACTATGTAAATCCAGAAGAGGTAAAAACCACGACTACTCACATGAGACATGAGACTGTACATGTGAGCCCAGTGAGAACCAGGGTGGAGGAGTCATTTGGATATGAACGAGTCCCAAACACAGGGCCTTTAGGAGCAACGGCGTCTAGGGCTTTCATGAATACACATAGGGGCAGTATTGTTCCTAATGTCTCTTACACCACTAGAATCCCTCCGACTATTACACGAGATCGACTTGACAAACATATAGCAGATAGGATACCACTGGTAGTACCAAGAGGAGATTATGAACCTAGAGAAGCCACAAGCGGCATAATTATGAGCCATACCGACACCATTTATTACCAGGCTAAGAATATGTATGTAGGGGAGATTACACTAATTTTGGCCAACTAATAATAATTGTAAATAATTTTCTTTTACAAAAAAGCAAAAAACGACAGATAAGCAACAAAAATTGATAAGTCGAGCCAGGAAAGTCGGAATTGACTTTTGAAAGAAAACGGTGAAACTTCAAAGCAAGGACTTTGAACATGGCAAATATGGAAAGATTCGGCACAAGATGGATTTTGAGCCAACTTCTAAAGAATCAAAACTGTAGATCGAACGCCATTTGTCAACCATGCGTCAGAATGAAGAACGGTTCGAACTGCAGGTGATATGAGCAACAAGAGATAATCAATGGAGGTAAGTATGAATAGGGCATTCCGGGTAGACTAGGAACATATAGGCAAATGGGGCAACATAAGCTCATTTGCATTCAGAGAGAGAGAGAGAGAGAGAGAGAGAGAGAGAGAGAGAGAGAGAGAGAGAGAGAGAGAGAGAGAGAGAGACAGAAGCATAGAGTTTTCGGATTTATTTCTGCCCGTTGCGACCACCTCGATAGATCTTACTACACCAGATTTGATAGGTATGATCATTAACCTTGCAATACTACATCAACATTTCCAAAACAACATATCAGAGCAGTACAAAGTCACAAAATTTTCAAACTAACAAGGCCAATGGGGAATTCCAAAACTCATCAAAAACCAAAAACCTTTCATCAGTAGACCCCAAATAGCTGGCAGAATCAGGCAGGACAAAAACAACAGCAAAAGGTGTTGGAACATGGATCACGATCCATGTTCCTCAAACCCTAAAATCAGCAAAATTTGTATAGGAGCACCCACAGGTGGTCAGGAAAAAACTCCTATAGCTGGAATTTCAAGATGCATCCCAACATGGATCCTGATCCATGTTCCTTTTTGCCAAAATCACGGCAGGAGTGATTCACTAGCTGGGGAATGCAAAAATATGACTGATGTTGCAAAAATAATCACAAAAATTGCTCTTAAGATCATCAAATCCTCCTGGTTTGCTACCTTCAGTCTGCAAATGGTCTTTTGGCCATTTTTCAGAGGGAAAAGGGTAGGATTCCAGTAAAAACTCATGGAGAGAACAAATGGTAAGATTCCAGCAAAACTTATGAAGAAGGGTCAAAAGCAGAGTTCTTGAGAAGTTTTCAAAATGCGGCTTAAGCCAGTCGGGAGACTTCACACTCTCCGCAAAGCCTATCAACAAGGAAATGTAACTTAAGGATGTTTGTAGGATCAAAACCAAGCAAAAGATTACTAGCAAAATGGTGAAATTTGTCAGTATCAATTTGTCTCCTCAAATGAATTCAAATTTTGGTGGGATTTGAAAGGGAGATGAGCAATGCTGTGAATTACGAACACAAAACATCAGGAACCAAGGCAATAACAAAAATCAGGCAAAAAATGTGCCCCAAAGTGGGTCCAAAAAACAGATATGGTAAAGAGGGAGAAAACATGACCATAAACTGGGAAATGGGACAAACTAAGAAAAAACATGTCCAAATTTGAAAATATTTCATCAGTGTACTAGGAAGACCTATGGGAATCTATGTGCAAACAACTGTATCAAAATTCATCCCAACATGGATCGCGATTCATGTACCTTTTGCCCAAACAAAGAAAAATCCATACCATCTGGTCTAGTATGCTCGAAAAAGCCAAGCCATGAAGTTTTAATCCATTTGAGTTCCAAAATCCACCTCAAAATGCAAAAAATCTCTAAGTCTGGAAAGAACTTCAAAAAATTAGCCCAAGTGTCAAACCGTTGATCCAAATCCCAAAAATTTTGGACCAAGGCATCATCTAGATGAACCCTACCAGATGGTATCATCAGATTTCCAAAATGTTGCCCAACATGGATCGTATCTCAAACCCTAAATCCAGAGAAAATTGCACAGTAGCATCTCCATATGCCCATGAACAACTTCCCCTAGTTGGAATTTCAAAATTCCTCCCAACATGGATCGCGATCCATGTTCCTTTTTGCCAAAATTCATCTGTTACATTATGCCCTTGTGCCTATAGTAATCCTAAATGCACTGGTGAAATTTGGTCAAATTTGGGGTAGTTTTGACAAAGTTATGCTCATTTTTCATTTTATGGTCAAAGTTTGCAACTTTTCGATGGTTTTGATCAATTGCTAAACCCTATTTCCAATACTAAATTGACCACAGGATGCCTCGAAGGAAAGCACAAAGGGAGGAATGATGCACCTTATGAGATAACACATATCTCCTCGAATGAGAAGGCTCATATCACCGAGCAGGTACTTGAAGCAATTTTGGCTAACATCTTCATTGAAAGGTTTCAAGCCGCAGACAGAGAAATAGTGAAGGCCACTATCTTCCCACAAGAAATGTGGACGCTGTACCAAAAGCCAAAAGTGTTAGCTGGGGGCAGATGCCTACAGTTAGATAGCTTCCTACGATTACCTCCCTTGGGACTTTAGGCGATCTCATGAGCTCATAAGTTTAATTTAGTACAATGGGGAAGCCACTCTGACTGACAAAGATGGGGGCAGTAGTCAAGGTAAAGATCACAACAAAAATAATCAATGAAGCCCTCCACTTGCAACAAGGGATGCACAGTCTATTGCAAAAGACAAAGGTAATAGATAACGATAAAGCTTTCCTGAAGCAAAGAGGCCACAAGCTAACATATCAGGATTTGATATACCCAAAAATTGAATTGCCGTTGCACCTCATATCGCAACACTTCAAAGTGTAGAAGCCACCCAGATATACAGAACCGTTGTTGCACATGGCGGTAGTAATCGCAATGGGCTTGGCAGAGAGAAGAGTGGTTAGCTACTGCAATTTTGGAAATTACCTCCTCGACAACATTGTCGAAGTAAACCTAAAGGGGAGCCAAAAAAGCAAGGCCTACATGAAAACATTCCACTGCTACGCAGGCAGACAACTACTCTGGAAAGAATCAAGCAGCAGAAAAGATAGGAAACCGAGGAAAAACGAGAGATTGCCAGTGCCATGCGGCAACAAATCCATAACGAGCTCAAGCGAAAGATGGAGCTCGGGGAGAAAGAAGAAGCAAAGAAACCACGCGTCAATGATCTCAAATCATCTGACGAATCTACTCAAAGTAAAAAAGAGGAAGATAACTCACAAGGGGAGGAACAACAAGACACACATGACCAGCAGGGTCACGAGTTTGATTCTCCCAAGGACATTGGGGTACCTCTCGAGACTATAATAAAAGAGAAAGAAAAAGTTGAAGACTTGCTAGAGCAAGGAGCGGAGAAGAGGCAGTTGGAACAAAACACAGATCAGGAGATGGAGGCAACACAACCAAAGCCTACCAAAACTTCCGCAGCTATAGAAGATCCGAAATTGAAAGAAAAAACGATTGATGAAGCTGAAACATCACATCAGGGCCAGCAGAGGCCAAGATTGCCTTCATCACAAGCTGTAATAGAGGAAGGAGCGGAAATAATCAAGTCATTTTGATATTGATGCTCACTTAGAGTAGATCAAGCTCCAGTTTCAATGCCAAAGGGCTCTTTACAACTTGCAAGGGCTGGAATTGGGGGATACTAAAAGAGACGCGTCTAAGGCAAGTGAAGATGCCCTATAGCTAAAGCAAAGAATAGAGGCACTAAAGAAAGCACAGCTCCAAGCCCAATGTGAGTTGCAAAGGGAACAAAAAAATGCAGCCTACTATTACAAGGAGGTGCAACAGTTTGACGAGGCAAACTCCACACTACAAGTCGAGCAGCAACGCCTCGAGGAGGAACTAACCAAAGAAAGGGAACAAAATGAAAAGCTGCAAGAGTTGTACATTGTGGTTAGTAGGAATCTCACTCAGCTCTTAGCCATATAGGAGACTCCCACCTCCTCAATTGTGGTTGCAAGATCAACCTCCTTGAACCAAGATGTTAAAGATCTAAAAGAGGCCCTGGCTCAGGAAAAATTTGATAGACAAATCATGATAGCAGGACATAGGGCCCTACAACCAGCCAAGGACGAAGAAGTTGAAGAATTGAGAAAGCAGTTGGCTGAGGCACGGGGGAACTTAGAAACTCTGAGGGCCAATCAGGCAAAGCATCAACAAACAGTCCCATTAGACTTTGAGCAAGAAGGAGGTTTTGACCAATCCACATTTGAGGCTCACCAAACAGAGGTGCCAACTATTAGCATTGGAAAAGCAACACAGGAATCTGCAGATCTAGCCACAACATCCAGTTCGGATTTGGCCAAGGATGATATTCAGTGCTGGATCTCAAAAGTCAAGGATCCCTCACACAAAGCATATCTGCAGTATGAACTGAAAGTGCTGGAATCTGTTGCCCTCCTCATGATTACTCCAGATGAGATGGTAAAGAACCTCAGGCATGAGATGATCACCCTGCCACTAATGCGGCAAGAGGCTAGATTATGGCAGCAAAGAATGCTACCAGAACTCGAACCAAACAGCCAAGGGGATTACAGGGATGTTCTTGTCACTGTAATTCAAATTCAAACCATCATTGATAGTCAACCCCTCTGGAGAAAGAAATGGTTTGAACAAATACCAACATATGAAACTTATTATAAAAACGCTCCCCAGCATCTCAGGATCGACCCAACTTACTGTCCCATCAACAGACAGCGATCCTGGGACAACTTTTACTCTTGGCAAAGCAAAAGGCCGACAGTACTGAACTACCCAGTTACCATGAATCCACTCAATAACAACCCACCATCCGAGAAGTATATGGTTCAAACTCTCAAAGGGGTGATTAACATGATGAAGGAGATTCCAGATCTTGCATGCCAGATGCTCATGAAAATTGCCAAGATGCTAATCACTTGCATCACAGCTTCTAATGATATAGAGGCAGCAGAGCATCCTTGGCAGATTTTCATGGAAGGCACAAGAGGGATTTGATGGAATATGGAGACAGAAATCCCAAGCAGGAATGTCATCATGGGATTGTATGCAAGAGTCATGTTCCTGCCATCCCACTACATGCAGATTTTCGAGGAGGCGTTCATGACCGGCTTCTTTGAAGTGGACTCCTCCATATTCAATCCCATGACAAAAGATCTGTCAGCACGCCATATTGCATATCAAAGTACTCTCAGCAAACAACAACCCTTTTAGAGAGTTGGCCACCAAAGTAGAGATTGAGGCAAGAGCGCAGAAGTTCAGACACCTCACTCCAATGCTCGAGAGAAGATAGTAGACTACACTCAGAGACAGATTGCACGAGGACGTGCAATGATAGGAAGGGGGGAATGTTTAGTGGATACAACGATCCGACACATGACAGGCGGATGCACACCAAACCTTGTAAACACTCGCTCAATTTTTGGAAAGAAGTTGTGTAATTCAGCTTATGATGATTTGTAATTGTAATATAATTTGACATACACTCTTAGCCTCTCTGAGTCTACACCCTTGTAAGTGGCCAAATGGCCATGGGAAAGCTCCCTTAACTTTTAAGTCAAAACCCTTAGTTTTAGACTAAAGAGATATCATTAGCAAAAAAGGATTTTTGGACGTTCACTGTGAGAGCTTCTTGCTGCTACAACTTGTAATCCTCTTTTCTCCTGGACGGGTAATTAGAATTCATTTTTGAATAGCACATTGTGTTCCTAGTCTCTTGCTCTACAATTTAAGTATAACCATTCTCAATTCTATTGTGGTTTGCAATGCACTGCTTGTGAGCTAAATGCATTGAATTGAAGGTTAAAATGGTTGTTTTTTGATGTTTTGACCATGGATAAGTGTTTCTATGCTTAAGGGGGACCTTTCCGAGTGGTTCTGTTTCCGTTTTTTGCAAATTTTTTGTGATGGATTGTGATTTTTGTACCTTCCCAGATGGTGATAGAACTTGGCAGGATTATACCCCTAGGTGTTGTAATACCTCTCCTTAAGTTTCGTTGCATTTTGAATTCGTTTGGATCCCTAAAAGGCGTGATGACCTAGAGCGGTGAGATTGCACGCATACTGATTTCTTGAGTAGGAAGTGGTTGATTTGCTTTTGTCGTAGTATGAGTAGCCCTCTGAGCCACTTTGGTGAAATCGACACTCTCATTAAGTCTTTGTGCCCCATCCCGAGTCGCTTCCTTGCATATTGACATTATGTTAGTACAAAAGAGTTATGCTACAGACGTCCGTCGCGGCGACCTGCTAACAGAGACGCATGGGATAGACAATATCAAGGCAAAGATAATGCTATCTATAGCTTGACTTGGGGAATAATTTGTCATGTTTCAAGGAGATACGTAGGAAACTATGCAGAAGGCTTACAGATGCCAAACATCAACATTGCTACCCAAGTGTACCTTCACAGTCCCAAAAGGTGAGATCAAACTAGAACCAAATAGTTTTGAACTCTCATAATGAAGGAGGCTATAGTGATTACCCTAGGAAGGGGGGAGCTGTAAATCCATCAAGCTCAACTTATGTACCAAGAAATGCTACACCAGTTAGAAGCCCTAGAGCCTTTAACCAACAAACTCCTTCAAAGTAGAAACCATTGAAAGATCATATGGTTGTTGAAATTTTCTAATTGACGCAGATTCCATCAGAGTCTACAAACAAATGCCTCTATGAAGGTCATCAAGGTCAAAAGTTTCAGATAATCTCCACAAGTTAGAGTCATAGCCAACAAATCCCATAGTGTTCAAATAGTTACATGTGACCAAGATCACATATGCATATCAAGATGCAAATGGTAACGAATATCGGCAAGATCATGACCTTGTACAAACCCCTATGCATGGCACGATTGAAGTCAAAGACTATCTAAAGATGATGCAAAGCCTCAAGTTGCCAAAACAGGTGACAAAAAAATCAAAGTCAATAGAAGCTAAAGTCTAGAAATCTATAGAAAGGTCACCACCAAAATCTCCTCCAAAGAGACAGATTCTGCCAAAAAGTACAATGAATCTTTTAAGATCAAAGGTCACTCAGATGCAGGTGAACAATGCTCAACGATTGCAAAAAAGTGCAATATTACAGCCAATGGAGCCAACATAGATTGAAGCAGGTGGTCAAAGCAAAGAAAATGCAGATAAATCTCAACCAAAGTACATTGCCACAGCAAAAGTAGTCAATACAAAAAGAAATCCTGAGACAATCAAGTGCAACATTACCCGTGAAAACAAAGAAAGGTTGTCAAGTGAAGTAAAGCTAGATTTTCAGTTAGATAAGAACGTCATGTCCTTTCGCACTTGGAAAAGATGTGGCCAACCACAATTGGAAGGTGCTCTTGAATTTGTGAGCATATCTGGAGACAAACGAGCAGAATGTTGGGAATCATCTCCACCACCATTGAAGTAATTTCACAAATCATCATAGCTCAATTCTACGTGATCACAACAAAGGATATGCCAGACGACATCATAATGGGAATTCCAATGGCCCAAAAGGTCCTAAAGATACAAAATTCAATGAAAATACAATCTTCAGAGACAACCAAGAATGAAGACCAAGATTGGTCAGCTTTCTTTTAGAGCCTACAGGGCAGGGCGAACGACTGCATAAGGTCCTCAAGCAAAATTAAAATGGAGACTTATATCAAAGCAGATCTTATTGAATATGATTCATCTTCATTGAACAGAACTTCAGAAGAGCTTAAAGCGAATCAAGCAATAAGAAGTGCATATCAAACAGAGCAAAGGGCAACCACAATAGCTATTGAGCAGAGAATTCCACCAAAGCCAAAAGTTAAGAAGAACAAGGTTGCAGACAACCAAGAAACAATAGGAAATCCAAAGATCAATCAAACAAAGCCAGCTAAATCAGCTGATGGAAGCCTGATTGGAAAATAAAGTCTCAAGCCACCCTCCATAGAGACACGATTAGATCAAGATAAGACCATGACAAAAGCAAGACATAAATCTTCAATAGAACCTCTAATGAGAATAGCTCTAGTTCTTTGCAATACAAAAGGAGCAAGTGTCAGATGCAATGCTCTACTGGATAAAGAAGCAAAGTGCAATATGGTTGTAGACAACATCCAGAGCATTCTATAGATTACTTAGGGCAAGCCAGATAATAGAGAAACATGTGTAAGGCTAAAAGTAAAAAAGAGATGGTTTCTACCCTTAGCATCCAAAATCATGAAGAGCATGTGAAGTTTCAGGTGAAGCCTTCAAAGGAAATGCTTGCAGATTTCATCCTCGGACATCGATGGTTAGATCAACACAAGGCCTACAACATTTACAGATACCATTAATGCTAGATTTAGAGTTGCAGAAGTCACAAGAATCAAAGACAGATCTTGCAGACAAAGGTAAAGCTAAAGTGGACCTTCCACCGATTAGCACAAAAGGTGTGACAACATATGCATCTACATCAAAGAACCCTCATGGATCAGCTTCTTCAAGCAAGTCATGATTTCAAAATTTCAAGTCAATTGCTGACCCAACTGAAACCTCTAAGGAGACACCCTGAAAAGCAAAGATATTTCAGCCAAAGTACTCAAGAAAGAAAAAGATAGTCAAGCAAGTGTTTGTTCCAAGAAGTTTAGTCAAAGTCAATGATCCAATTTGGATTAAGGATGGGAAATCAACACAGAAAGACAAACACATGGGATGGATAGCATCACAATGGAGCTTAAAATAATAGGAGTACTATGGAGGTAACAGATAGATATGGGTGCCAAAACTGCAGGTTAGAGCATATGAAGTGACATCAAGTCCCTCCCAAATAAGAAGTCCCACAAGATATCAACCTCAACAATATTCCAGGATACCTAAGAAGCAGGTATACAATAGAACAACATCAAAAGATGCTAAAGCCAACCACAATTCTCAAGAGGATACAGAACAAAGACAAACCTCAAAGAATCTTCCTCTTGGACAAGGATTCTACACAGGTTATACAAAGATTTGGCTACCAGTCAACCACAAGTGAAGTGCAACTACACTAAACTTGCATGAAGATCTCAAGAACTCAGCAAGACCTAGAGCAAAGCAAAGTCAACAATGAAGATACAAAGGTCCTCAAAATATTTGGATTCCTAAGTCTTCCAATGCTCCTAGTCAAAAGCCAAATCCCGACAGTGAACAGAGGCCTACAACAACATCAAAGACTTCTTACAACAATAGACCCAATTGGAGAATCAAACAGATAGTGGTGTCTTCACAGTTAAATAAGGACAACCCAACCAACGTGAATGCAGATTCAAAGAAGATAAAACATGTATGGCAAAAGAAACCTTCAATGCCAACTTGGTCCTTTACTAATCCTCTTTTTGAGGATTCAAGCTTACTTTAACCTGAAGAAATTTTTGTAGTAAGCACAAGAACGTAAAAAATCAACTTGCCAGGGTGCAAAAAACACTCTTTGGCATAGTCAGAGTCGGGCTGCTCAGCCATAAAATGAGCAAAGCATTAGTCCCAAAGCTTCAAGTCATATTAAACTATGTGCTAAAAGTCATAGTTATTAGGCTTACGCTCAATCTGGAAGAGTTGCGCATATTTAAATCATGTTGCTCATGCTGGATGAGATGAGCATAACAATTGAAGTCTCTACAATTGGTGGAGTGTTGTAAAGTCCAACACTCATGACAATGCATAATAAGATGAGAGCACATATTCTCGACAATGAAAAACATTCTTAAAGGGGTGCCAGCTTGCAAATCCATGTCATATGCTTTTATAACTACACCATCTTTCTAAAGAACCCCTCAAAATCCTTCTTGCACAGCATATTGTTTTCCATGCATTTCTAAGTATGCATAAATAGGTTGTCCCATCATTGGACGTATGCATTAAACACTGTTTTTTGCTTCCACCTATGCACCTTGAGTGGACTGCAACAGGAAAACCAATGTTCCATCATGCTACCCTCTCATAATTGTTGCCTTTTAATTCATCTATCAGCAAATAATTCTTTAAGTACTATATTAATATTTCCCATGCTAATAAGTACCCCAATAATGCGTGTATCCCAAAGGCACTTTTTTCCCATTGGGTTTTTTCCCTTTGGTCATCCAAGTATTAGACCCTAATTTAGAACCTCATTATTATACTTCCCTTGTACATACTTTTCATAAATAAACAGTAGCCTCATCATGATGCTATTACAACGAACAAATACGACATTATCTCTCACATCATACATATTCGGACCAATGAAGATGCTGCAACAATTTGAACCTCATCAAAAAATTCGATGACAAATGAAGACGATCAACCCATCAACAACCAATCAAAAACCTTCCACAGCCTCCACGGACACTTTTCAACAGTGCCCGAGGACGGGCACTAAAATCGAAAGGGGGGAATGTTAACTAAGTCAACATCAGTTAACAGAAGCTGTTAAAGGCCCAAGCCTAAGGGCCAAGCCTTACGAATGCACATCGAGGATGAATACAAAGAACCAGTTAAGGTTGGAGTTACACATTTTCCACAGTTTCCCAAAATGGTCATGTATTGTAAATTCCCAAATTATTTCAAGCCATTGTAATATTTTAATGTGTTACGGGCTCAATGGGAGTTCCAAGTTGTAAAGAACAGGTCAGTTAGTGTGCCTAGGTTGCAGATTGAGTAAGTGGTGGAGCCCTAAAGGCCTTGGCCGCCCAGACATTGCACATTTTTACCCTAGGTATATAAGGCAATGTGTAAAAGAAATTAGGGTTCTCAAGCTCATTTGTTAAGAGCACTCTTTGGTGAGAGCTCTTGAGGTGTGTGGCTACGGAGCCCTTGAGCTTCTCCTTGCTCATGAGGCTTGATTAACACTAATCAATGCTTGATTCTCTTTCACTATGCCTCTCTCATACTTCTTGTGATTGCCTATGATGCTTTGATTAGCCAGATATTAACTAATTAGTGGTTAATCCCTCTCTAATGTTGTGTGATTTCCCTCTCTTGCTTGTGTGTGCATGTAGGTTTGATTAAAGTGTGGTGCTCGATAGATCTGTGTGTGTGTGCTTGCGATTAGTGTGCTGTATGATAGGATTAGTTCTGTGTGCATCTTGCAATCGTTAGTGTGTGTGATTGGGTTGATTGGAGGTGAAGGGAAGTGGATGTGGATATTGCCCATCATTGTGGCTTAGCTCCTTCATAGGCCAAGAAGCTCACCTCATAGAGTCACCATTCGTGTTGCCATGATTAGTTTACTAATCGTGTGAGTGTTTCCATTCCCTAGCCGGGTAGCTCATCCCTCCGGATTGATGATTTTGTTGGTCATTGGAGCTATGCAATGATGGAACCCCCAACACCAAGTTTGAGGTTGCAAGGGGAATTCCCTTTGTTGTTGGTGCAATAGATGGTTCCCACATCCCATTATTGCACCAAGGGACAACCATGTTGACTACTTCAATAAAAAAGGATTCCACTCTATTTTTCTGAAACTAATTGTAGCCGCTAATTGTTCATTATGGAATTTGGATGTTGGATGGGCCGGACGAGTGCATGACTCCTTGAATTTCACTAGAAGTGAGCTAGGGCAAAGATGTGCAAATGGGGAGCTAGGCAACTATTGTCTGGTTGATGATTGCACATATCCGACACCGCCATACATGCTTATCCCCTTCAAAGGATGCAAGGAGGGGTTGTCGCATCTCAAGTACTACTCAAATTTCATCGAATCAAGTACAAGAATTCCATTTGACAGAGCTTTTGGAATGTTCAAGTCAAGGTTTCACATTTGTTAAAAAGAAGTAAAATGAATCTACGATAATTTCTAGATCTTGTTGCTGCTTTTTTTGTGCTTCCAAAAATTTGTATTTACCATGGAGAATCTTTTGATATGGAGTGGGTGTGGGAGGCAGAAGCAAAAGTGGTGGGTCATGGTGGGCATGTGGCAAAGGATCAAAGAGCGGATCCATAATGGAGCTTCGAGAAACATGCAAAGTCAAAATAGAGGAGGATGTGGAGCATGCTCAATGTGCGATGAAGGAGGTGTCAGTGACCTTGGAGTTGTCTCTGAGCGATGAGATAGTCTTGCTTGGAAAATTTACAATTAGCAAGTAAGGATGAATGTCCAAGATATTTTTGAAAATGCATCCCTACAGGAAATGGATTCATCATCATCTTCAACTTAGATCTTTGTAGCTAATGCATTCAATTCAATTAACTATTTTTGCTATGGTTTGTCCTATGGTTTATTGATGTAATTGGTTCCTTTCACTCTTTGTTCCATTGCCACCCAATGCTCATAGTGGAGGATGGAAGAAAATTGAGTCACTTCTTGTTGCACCCTTTGTATAAACAGATGGGTGGCATAAGTGTTCATTTTGCAACTCTTCCACCTGGAAAAGCACCTTTTTGGAGTGTTAATTCTGCCTCCCCAATGTGAACCCAACATAATTAATTGTCAACATTTGGCCTTTCAAATCTCTTCAAAGGAGATTCAAAAAGGGCCTTAAGAAATGAGAGAGAGAGAGAGAGAGAGAGAGAGAGAGAGAGAGAGAGAGAGAGAGAGAGAGAGAGAGAGAGAGAGAGAGAGACTTCTCTCTCATCATTCTCTGATTGGTAGTGTAAAATTTTGAGTGGAAAATGACAACCTCAGTTGTAACTTCATTGGACCTCGATTTTGCAAGGTCAAAAAACAAAGTGCATCTTTTAGTAAACAAAAGAAAAAATGAACCTTTTGCTGGTTTTTACACTGAAGCTTATAAAAATTTGTTGATTTTTTTCAAAGGCAAGCTAGAAAGTTAGCTGATATTTTGCAATTTTAGCAGATTAACATACAGTAGACCCCCTTTTTTTGCAAACAATGAGAGAGAGAGAGAGAGAGAGAGAGAGAGAGAGAGAGAGAGAGAGAGAAGGGGGAGGGGGGTTGTCTCTCTCAATAAAGTTTTTAATAACAAAGAAGAAAGAAAAAAAGAAGGGTGCTAAGTGTGCAAGGACATCGTGGACTAATGTAAAGAAAGAAATTTTTGAAAGGGGGACTCTCATTGTGTGTGTGTGTGTGTGTGTGTGTGAGAGAGAGAGAGAGAGAGAGAGAGAGAGAGAGAGAGAGAGAGAGAGAGAGAGAGAGAGAGAGAGAAGGTTATCAACATGCCTTGGGGGACCACTATCCATATTTATATCAATTTGAACCCAACTATACACCATGGTGTGCTTTGCAAAGTCATTGCACACATTGAAGTGGAGCTCAAATGAGTGCCACGGCCTTAGGTCTTACATATGGTGACATGCAACAGGTAAAAAAAACCCACTCTCTTAGGTAAAGAGCAGTGGGTATTCCAATCTCCAAGTAGCCATTACGCAAATACCATAAAGCTATCCTAAGGAGATCAAGGAGAGAGATCTTGTTTGACACAAGTTTCACTCCAAGTTTGAATTCACCTAAAGAGATCTTCTTTG